>NC_139028.1:75872658-76335931 GCF_964662115.1 Mustela nivalis | reverse complement strand
CTGTTTTTCTTCCCTGGATTAGAAACTTCCTGCTGCTTTGCAAATCTCCGAAGCCAAGAAATCCACTGCTTTTGGAGAACTGGTGATTCCAGTCCCTTCTATTTGTTCATGTTCTTCCCACTAACCAGCATGAAAGAAAATGAAAAACAAAACCAGTTTGGCCGTGTTTCCACTGTCCCAGGAAGAGGATTTTATGGGAGAAGGGAGAAGATTATTCAGCGCATAGAGCTGGAAACGTCCAATGCATTTGCCTCAGGGAGTCTGTCGGTCCATCAAGTTTGTCCCTCCTCCTCCCCCATTCTGCTCTCCGTGTAAGCACACACATACAAAGGCCACCCCCACAGGAAGGGGAGGCTCTGCCCAGAGGACTGGTACTAGCTCTTCCACCATCTTGCTTTGTGACCTCACACAAATTACTTCCCCATGTCGACCCACAGCCTTCTCCTCTGTAAAATGAGCAGAATCCCTTACCATTCTCCAACCCTGGCCAAAAGCGTCTCTGAGCCCATGATCCCTGTCCCGTGGAAAGAGGTAGGCAGGACATGAGATAACCATCTGACTAGGAGTCCAGACCAAAGTGAAGAAGCTGGTAGGGTGTGGGTTTTCTGGAGCCAGCACCTGACTGGGGGACACGGGTACAGAGGGAGGGGAACATTTGGTTTGCCCCATCCCCATACAGACCAGACTCAAGGCACCTACCCCTCGTCCTGAGAGTACCACAACTGTCGCCAGACTATTCCTAGCCTTTGTGCCTCTCTTCCATAAAAGTGTTCAACATCTTTCCTTGAAACTTGGTTGAGACATTTCCAAATGTCAGCCCCAGCCTCCCTAACCCTCCTGGTTAAAGTCCCTGACGGCCACTCAGGTCTGGGTAGCTGAAGAGCAAACTTACCCTTACAACCTGGGTGGGTGGGGGGGGTATGATCAATGGAATTAGTGACACTGCCTTGGAGCGTCTGGGCCTGAGGCACCTGGGTCTACCATATCACTCACTTCCCTCTGACCCCGCCCAGCCCATGCCATATGGACCCAACATACGCTTGGACTTCGGCTCCATTTCCCTGACCCAATCAATCCCTCTGTCTTGGCGGAGCCCCACCTGCTTTGCCCCGGCCAAGGCACATCCTTCTTTTGCCCACTCAGTTCCCCAGGGAGTGGGGTCCTCCACCTTCCACTTGGGTCCTGCCATGTGGGAAGAACCAAAAGCCCTAACCTTAGACACCACTCTGCATCCTATCTGTCTACCTCCTGCTCTGTTCTGCCCACTGGACTGTTGGCCACTCCACCCAGAACGTGCTGAGTGCCCCTATGAGCCCTGCCCTACCTGGCCAGACTCCTCAATCCGTGTCCTCTTCATTATCTCCCACAGTCAAGATCCCAGCAACCCCTTCAGAGGGATGCCTGGGGAAAGAGGTTCTCAGGGAAGAGGCCCGGGGGGGCCACCAGGTCGATCGGGCCCCACCCGCTGCCCCCCTGATTCAGGGACCTCACCCCCCACCCCAGCCAGGTAGCTGCTCTCTCACCTTCTCCAGCTGGTGGACACCCTCTTCCACGCAGCAAATGGAGGCCAGCGTGCGCAACGCCTGGGGGTATAAGCACCGGAAGCTGTCCTGGCGGCAGACCTTGAAGAGGGCTACAACCCCACCCTCCTGCCAAGAAAAGAGAAAATGTCACATGACCTCCCTGGGTCCCCCGTCCTGGGGCTAATGTGAGAATAACTGGCATCCCTCACCCAGCTGTGATGTTTTTTTTTTTTTTTCAGGTCTGGAAAGCAGCTGAATATGTCCCCCCAAAATACATTACTGGGGCATAAAGATTATTTTGAACTAAAGGTAATTGGGAAGAAAGAGATACCAGAGATCTCTGCCCTCCTCCTGTTTGCCTAAAAGGAGGATGCACATGTACAGAGCTATCCCCTTCCCCTTTCTACTGCGAAGGAAAAAAGTTAATCATCGAGAAAACGTCAGAACCTTCTAGCACGGAGATGGCCCCAGGGGAATCTTCACAACAAATCTGACTAACCATCCTTCATCCATTATTAGTTTTCTGTAGCTTTGCCTTATCACGATCTGCCAGCCCTAGAGATTCAAAGTTCTTCTCAGGCTTCCTGTTCCTTGTTTTGTTATTTCTCTAAAATTGTTCTTTGCTATATAAGTACAAGTTCTAACCAACCCTCTGACTCACTCGTCTCTGAGAGCTCCCTGTGTCATCATGATGTACTGATGTACGTACTAAGAAAGTTTGGTTTGTTTTTCTCTTGTTAAACTATCTTTTGTCAGCTCAATTTTCAGGACACCAGCCAGAGAACTAAGAAGGTGGTAGAAAGAAAAGAGCGTTTCCTCTCCTATGGTTCCTAAACACACACACACAAACACACACACACACACACACACACACACACACACTCTCTCTCTCTCTCTCTCTTCCATGCTCACATACATGCTGCAAAGAAATGCTCCTTCCACAAGGAACATTGCTCTAATAGTCCAAACTGGAGGAGGGACTCCCCAGATGCTTCTGGGGCTAGGGTAGTAGGGTCTAGGCCAGACATATTTGAGAGGGCCAGATTCAACGCCATTCAACACCGCTTCCACTCAGTGCCTGCCTCAGAACAAGCCTGGAGCCCCCAGAAAGAGATTCTAGAAGAAGCAAATCTGAGGCAGGTGGAGGAAACTGAAGCCTAGGAGGCCGGTGCGGGTTCCCCCTCCTCCAGCAACCACCATCATTCCTCAAATCCTCCCAACCATGGCAGGCATACAAAAAAGGAGTCTTATTTATATCAATACTGGAATTTATTCTCATTTTGGGAAGGAAAAAATGCCAAGTCCAGATGGGTGAAATAATTCACCCAAATCTACACATCCTTGTTTTCCCTTCTTCACCCTGGTTTGTAAAAGGGAAAAAAAAAAAAAAAAAAAAAAGAAAAGAAAAGAAAAAGAAACCTTCAGGAGCAATCACCCTAGCTGAGTGTGGATGTAGACTTCTTTTGTGATAGCTGGTCATGGAAACATGTTTTACTTGTGGAGACTTCACAGCAGTCTGGGAGGACTTCTGAGAATAAGCCTGGGGTGAGGCACACGTCCTAGGTGGTCATAGTTACCCTATTAAAAAATCACTGGAGCTTCCCCTCAGCCCAGGCTCTCAGACCAAAGTGAGGGAGCCAACAGATCACAAAGCAGATCCACCAGAGTGCCCAGCAAACCAGTGGTAACACCACCATGAATGTCCAGAGCAGGAGACTCTGGACACCCCCAACTGGCTCTGCCCTCTTTCCTCCCTCTTCCCTCCCCTGATGGCTACAAGGGTGCGTGGGAATGGCGGCAATCAGGAATGCGTGAAGACTGACAGGAACTCGGTCTGGCAGGGCACCTGCCTTTAACCTTACTCCTCCTGGCTCTAACTAAACCTGTTGCACTCTGCTCCCCAAACTGGAAAACAAGACAAAACAACAAAAAAAAATGTTGCAGGAAGAAGAAGGTTGAGCTCGGCAAAAATACCATTCCCTGTCAGATCTTTGTGAACTCTTTCAAGAAACAATATACCTAGCAACAGGCACCGTTTCGTGTTCTGGGGATGCAGCTGTGACTGACGGCACAGATAATGAGCGAGGAACTGGAAGGAGAAGCAGCCAAGACCATGACAGCCCGGCACAGAATTGTTGCAACAAGTCCCGAATCTTCCCAACCCAGCATCCCACAAAACTCAGCCCAGCAGCCCTTTCATTCTGAGAGTTCTGCTGCCTGTCACTGCAGGAACCCAGATGAGTTCGTCATTTCCAACATTTTATCATCAGCTGAGAGCGGTCCTTAAATTTCATCTTCCCACTCCCTTTTGGGGTAGTTCATCTGGTGGGGAAACAGCTTATTATATAGACCTGATGAATGCATTCATGCAGCCAGAAACTATTAATGGTGTATTATAAGCCAGACGCTGTGCGGAGCACTGAACAACACTGTCTCAGGCCCGGTCCATATTGAACTCTTGGTCCGACAACCTGTGAGTCATGGGATGACAGCTAATCTTTAAAGCGGGAAGAAATCCAGGTAGGAGTGCGATGAAATGAGGGTGTGAGGGGTTAGAGGAACACAGAGAAGGAGCTCCTAACGTCATCTGAGAGAGGACTGTGGAAAGGTCAAACAGAAGTACTCTGATTGTAAATGCACGGCACGACTCTGATAAAGATAGACTCTAGTGCGTGACAAGGCGCTCCCTCTCTGACTTGTCACTCCACAATCCTTTATCCCTGTCTTCCTGCTTTCTCATGGTCTCTGAGACAGCTGAAGAGGGCTGCACATAAAGGTCTTATTCAGAGAGTCACTGAAGGAAAATCAAATTGCTTTTTAAAGGGAGAAGAAAAGGAACAGGAGCTCTATGGTCTCCCGAGCCAGCCTGGCTGGTTATTAAGGACCTCCCTCCACATACAAGTATTTATATACCTATAGATGCTTATATATGTAGGTACATCTATATGTGTTTATATATATTTTTATATATATATATTTTATATGTATATATATTTTTATATGTGTATGCTCATTTTTAAGCATATGTAGCATAAATATTATTCCTACGTACAATGATAGAAATGATGGATAATGATAGATGCATAGATACATAAGTACATGGATATGACAGGTAGATCAATAAGTGGGTAGCTATTTACGTCTGGAGCATACAACAAAGAAATGATACCAAAGAATGCCAGACTGAATGCCGGGATCAATATGGCAGGCTTCCTTTGGCTCAGGAGACAGTGAAGCCAGCATATTTATATATTTAAGCCTCTGTATCCATCTGCATTGGATTCTCAATACATTGTTTCCCAAGCCTGTGAAAAATAGCTCTCTTTGCATTTTTAGCTACTGTGAAAGCTAAAGGGAAGAAATCCTAAACCTGAATTGCAGGGATTCTGGTTCAAACCTTGGCTTTGCTGCTGGTTAACTTTGACTAAAAATGGGGTCATGGTAGCTACACAGCCAAGCTGTCGGGGGGACAACTGAGTTACCGTATGTGAAAGGGCCCAGCTCCCAGGTCTGGATAGCCAGGGGAGGGTCAGCCTGTGGAAAGCTTCCTGGTTGGAAGAGGGTCTCAATTCCTCATGAAAGGCATCCCAAGAGTTGGGGTATGTGGAAGGGAGAGAAGGAGGGAGGCTGCCGAGAAAGTGAGATGGACTAGTTGTGTGGACACCCCTGGAGACCCCTCCCGGACCCAAGAGCAGCACTCAGCTTAGAGCAGAGCCGGGAATCGCCTGTGCCGGTGGAATGGCACTGTTGGCTGGAGCTTGTTTAATTTTGTAGAAAGCGCTGGGCTCAAAGCCAAAGTGTATCATGGTAGGTATTATTCAGACAGGCTTAGGATCAACTGTCAGAAAGCTAAGGAGGCCACTTGTGGGGTGTAGGCTAGTCGGGGGCGGGGGGGTAGTAATAGAGGAGCAGGAGAGGGGGTGATTTTGACAAAGCACAGGGGAGTTTGCTCGGCTCTGCCCTCAGGAAGGGGTGGGGCTGACCATGACCGTCACAGGGAAGACTAGGTTTGTTCTTGGCCTTCAACGGAACTCAAGGGGCTGAGAGGACAGACCTCAGATAGGCTGCCCCAATCATCTTCTGGAGGCAGCTCAGATGGGTGAAGTGGCCAAAAGGCAGACCATGCTGGGCCCCAAGGAAGTGGGTGAGGAAGGTCACTGAGAGCAGCCATCCCACATTTGTCACAGCGTTGGGCGCACTCAATGAGCATTGATAGTGAGGCTGCCGTGCAGAGGCGCCGTAAGCGGTACGAGGGACTCCCAGCTCCTGCGTCACTGTCAGGATTGAGAACCCAAGAACAGTGACTCCACTGGATGAACCAGTGTCACCATCTTCCAGGCCAGAAAGACGGGAGTTGTCACTGAATCTTCTCTTCCCTTCAGCCTTCTGTCTGCTCTCTCCCAAGGGTTGGAGACATAAGAAGCAGAGATTAAGATTCTGGAGTCAGTAGGTCTGGTTAAAATACCAGCTTTGCCCTGAAAGCACATGACCTCGGACATGTTGTTTACCTTTTCTCTGAGCCTCTATTCCCTCATCTTAAAAATGGGAATTATAGGGCGCCTGGGTGGCTCAGTGGGTTAAGCCGCTGCCTTCGGCTCAGGTCATGATCTCGGGGTCCTGGGATCGAGTCCCGCATCGGGCTCTCTGCTCGGAAGGGAGCCTGCTTCCTCCTCTCTCTCTCTGTCTCTCTGCCTACATGTGATCTCTGTCAAATAAATAAATTAAATCTTTAAAAAAAAATGGGAATTATAACACGTCAGAAGGCCATTGGGAGGATCAGTGAAGTCGTAAATGAAAAGCTTAGTGCGGTGCTTGGTGAAAAGAAAGGAGGCAGCAAATGATGAAGGTTGTAGAAGGGGGGAGAAGGGCAGAAGGAGGAAGAGGAGGAGAAGAAGGAGAAAGAGGAGAAAGGACTGCTAAGAGGCAGCTCAGAATAGTAAGTAAGATCATAGCCTTTGTTGCCAAGCAGGCAGTATCAAATTCCAGCTCACCCACTTACTAGCTGTGTGACACCTAAAGCTCCCTAGTGATTCCAATACTCATCAGGGTTGAGAACTTCTGAGTCACTCTTTGGCCCAAGAGTCTAAAGGATCAGGATAGAACAAGAAGTCACCACTGTGGGCTTGAGGATCATGAGCTCTGATTTAAAGAGACTTGGGTTCCAATTCTGACTCCACTCTTTATCAGTTGAGTAAGACCCTTAAACTATGTCCTCAATCATAGATGAGTAAAACATGATACCTACTTCCTAGGATGGTTTTAGGATTTAAAGGAAATAATGTCTGTAAGGAATTAAGCATGCTGGACAGCGACACTCAAATGTCAGCTACTGCTGTTCTGTACAATTTACTTCTCCCCTATGCAGAGTCGACAAGCATTTACTCTCCTCTTCCAGATTTCTTTAAGGACTTAGATGGGTGATTCTGAGAGTGGAATTACCTGTAGGGTAAATTGGAATTTACCTTGGAATTACCTGTAGGGACTGTTAAAATGCAGAGTCTCAGGTCTTACCCCAGGACCTCAGTAAATTTAGGTGGGGCAAAAAATTATCTGTGGTTTCCAAAAACCCCCTGAAGGATGGTGACAGAGCCAAGACAGGGAACCACTGAGCTACAGTGTCTTCCTGGGGCTGCCACGTGAAGTCGACTGAAAGACATAACTTGCTTCCAATTAGATCAGTGCTTCTATCTCCATGGCAATGTCATTTCTCAAGTTTAAAAAAAATAGTAAAAATGAAATAGAGTCCTAGGGTTATCAATTGTCTGTATTTTCCCAAAGTGTTTGGACTCCAAGTTTAGGGGCAAATTAACCACGAAGCTAGCAAAATAAAACTTCCACCATGGGGTGCCTGGGTAGCTCAGTTGGTTAAACATCAGATTATTGATTTTGGCTCTGGCCATGATCTTAGGGTCCTGGAGTCAAGCCCCACACTGGGATCCCCACTCAGTGAGGAGTCTGCTCAGGAATCTCTCTTCCCCTCTGCCCCTCCCCACCATGCTCTCTCTCTCTCAATAAAACAAATAAATAAATAAATCTTTAAAGAGAACCTTCCATTGTAATTGATGAAAACCACTGTCATTCTCAATTTTGTCTTTCCCTCATATAGTATTATAGTTGCTGCAAGTATTTTGGGGAACCATCAAGAACCTGAGTTAGGGGATGTGTTTTGATTGGGTTTGGTGGGAGAGGTGGCTGACATTTCTAACAGATACCACATGAAGAGAATTATAGAGACTCTGGGGACCTAAGCTTTTCTCTAAAGTGGAAACTGAAAGCAGAGGGCTTAGCCACTATTAAAAATGGAGACATCAAGGCCCAAAGAGGGGAACTGACTCTTCCAAGATCGCACGGCAAATAAATGCTAGAGGCAAGACAGACTTCTTGAGCAAGCTAGTCCCACCAAAGTAGGTTCCTCCCCCTCTCCCCAGGTCCCTCAGTTTGGCCACCAACTATCAGCTCACCTTTGCTATGATGCGGCACAAGGGAGCCCCCTCCTGGGTCAGGCTGAACAGGTTTCCTGTGGTGGATTCCGTGGTGTAGATGTTGTCTGAGGCATTGATTTTTCTCACCAGCGCCTAAGAAAGGAGAGCAGAGTCTGATGGTTGATGGTCATGCACCCCACCTAATCTTCTTTAACGGAATACCAGTGGGTACATGCTCTTAGAAGCCCCCGGGAATCGATAATCCCACCCCATCAGGAAAGACACGAGTCTGCATGAGGTCCAAACTACATTTCAGGAATATGGGATAATTTCAACCCCATGGGACATGGACAGCAAATGTGCTCTTTTCCAGTGGATCAGAAAACCAGCTCTCAATCTTGATGGTCTCAGCAAGTATGCTTTGTTGCTCTACTGGTTTCAAATGAGAAGAGAAATGATCAGTTAAATAAGCCATCAAGTTGAAAACCAATGAGTTGCTACGGCTATGACCAAAGACTTGGTTCATTTGCCTACGGCAAACTCCAGCTGGGTAATGGGTTCAGGGGTTGAGTCAAGAGAAGTAGTCCCCAGTGGCTTAGTGCTCAGGGCACATCTCCATCATGGGTATAGCCAGGCCAAATGCAGCAACCCCAGGAACCCTCTCTATCAAAGAGTGGGTAACTCAGGAACATCGGACTGCTCTAGGCTCTGGGAGCTAAGGCTTGAGGCAAGAAGCCTGGAAATGACTGAACGTAGGACCCAGGGAGAACCAGGAAGAAAAGCAAATGGAAAATTCATCAACAAATGAGACATAAAGATTAGTTTAGCTTATTTCTGGGAAAAAGCTTTTTCACATATCTTGAAACTACCTCCTAATCAGCCATTTGCTTTGAAGCATATGATTCATTGATTATAAAAGATTCCTACCTGCTAATTAATTCTAGCTGCTTGCGCTTCTCCTGGGAGATGTGGAGATAGTGATTCAGAAAGATCGCCTTGGGGGGCTTCATGCGAGAAAGTAACACCTCCCGAGCAGCAGCTCTGGGCAGCTACTCGGGAGGTTTCCGTTGCTATGTTATTTCAAAATATCAAAATGGATTTGTTTTTATTAAACCTAACGTTATGGGAAAAAAAACACTTAGAAGGAAATGAGGAGATTGGAATTCTGATGCCAGCTCGCCTTTTCTACACAGTGTGTTGATGAGGAAGTGTGTCTGAGGTTGAAAGCACGGACTCTGGAGCCAAAATGCCCGGGTGCAAATCCTGGCTTTGCCCCCTCTGCCCTTTTTCTCCATGTGCCCCAGAGCAAGCCACTCAGCCTTCCTAGCCTGCAGTTTCCTTATGTGTGAAGTAGGGGAGAAATAACTGCCTGTCTCTTAGATGGCTGTACCCATTTCTTAAGGTAGCCAATACAAGGTAGCCAATACAGAGCCCACATACATATATACAGAGAGAGAGAACTTTTCATATAGGAAATATATATATATATATATATATATATATATATATATGACTTTTAAAGGTACTCGGCACATGGAAGCAAAATAAAATTGTTAGCTGTTATTATTTTGTGATCTTGGGCAATACACACCCTAGGCCTCAGTTTCCCTATCTGTAAAATGATTAAAATTAAGTGGGTTTAGGGCTCCAGGTAAACTGGACTCTCCTTTTTTTTATCCAAACTCCTACAATTTTTCACACACGCAATACGCCAATCCCCTACATAAAGCAGTCTAGGATTAAGTGGGTATTTAATCAAGCTACATTAAATGTAAAAATTATTCTCTAAGATTTGATAGATGTCTCTTGTAAGGGATTTGACAAAAGGTAAAATTAATAACCAAGGTTTGTCACTGCAGAGCTGTGTAATGAACGCATTTCTTAGAATCCTCCCCCCCGCATGCTGTAAGCAGCTACATAAGTGATAATGATGTTCACATGAAAATGCCGATTTCATATATTGGGGTCCTGTACCTAAATCATAATTACTCAGTGTTCTTGATTAGTGTTTGCACTTGAAGCAAATTAGCATGATGTTAAACAATTCAATCCAATGTCTTTTGCAATCATCTGTTCACATTAGACCATTTATGCCTGAGAATAATTTCTTGCTAATGCCTATACACACATACACCGTAATTATACCTCAAATCATCTTGGTGAATCAGCTCTCTGACAATGAAAAGTTGTAATCATCCTTTTCACAAAGATAAATTTGGAAGAATATGAGATCAAAGGCTCCACTGAAATCATCAAGGCCCTAAGCATCACAGTATGTCAGAGCCAGAAGGGCCCTTAGCAGTCTCGTCCAACCCTCACTTCACACTTCAGGAAACTGAGATGCAGAAACCTGACCAAGGTCACATATGTGGTATGTGGTGGAGTTAGTTGGACCCTAACTCCTGTGAATCCAACTTTCTGTTTTCCAAAGTCAGTGAGTTCCTCTCCCTCAAAGTCGGCAGGACCTCACCTGGACCAGCCAAGATAGAGGTCTCAAGACAACGAGAATATCCAGCCTCATTAGCAGCTCTCACCAAACTGGAGAGGAGCTCTCCTTCCTGGCTCCCATTAGCATCTACAGCCCTCTGCCCTGGCGTAGCCAGAGCTCTTCCTGCCGGGGGGGGGCAGCATTCATAGACAGCCCCCAGCAACTTCCCCTCTGGATCTATCCCATGTCCTTGTTGAGGCCATAGCCCCTGAACCGCTCCAGCTGTGACTGCTCACAGCAGGGACACTACTGCCACCCACTCCAGCTGTGACTAGGGACACTACTGCCACCCAGGGGTGTTGGGGGGACTCCTTTAACAGACTTCGGCTTGAAAATTCACGTCTCTTCCAATTCATGTCCTCCTTCACCCTTTTATTTCTGTTTTCAGACCTGCAACATGGTTTTTCATGCCTGACCCTGCTTCTCCGCCCGCCCCCCCAACCCTGTATCCTGGACAGGCAGCTCCCCCACTTTATCCTAGACAGGCATTTATCCCATCCTATCTTGGTGTCAGCTTCAAACTACCACAGTCTCTAAAATCAAGATTTGTTAGGCAATCAAGAAGGAACTGAAGAAGTGTCAAAAACATGCTTTACCCTGTATTGTGAGAAAAGTGGTAGAAAAGAGACAAGATAAAGGAACAAAGATTGATGAAGCGGAGTGACAGAAATATTGTTTTAAAGACAGAGTAGGCAGATAGGAAACAATAAAAAAAAAAAAAACAGAATCTTGAAGATCAGGAGAAAGGGATAAAAAGAATTAGGGAGATGCACACCACCTGGCCTCTCTAAATAAGGAATCCAAAAAGGAAAAAAAAAAAAAATTTAATTGTCTCCCAATTAGAAAGAGCAGTTGCAGCCCAGGGAAACTGATCAGGAGAGGTAAAGTCTCATACATCAGCCTGGAATGAGTTCCTCAGAGGGAGCCATGCTCTAGCTAAAGATTCAGATAGAGAATCCATAGCTGGGCACATTTAGGGCAGCCCAGTCATGCCAAGAGATTACATAAATGTGGGCAGATGTGACAGGGTGTGATAGATTAAACACATGTTCTTTGCTACTTCTCCCGTAGGCAGGTAGGCTCTGGTACCCACCCCTACCACCACTATTTAAATCTGGACTGGCCTCAGTGACCTGCTCAAACAATAAAAGCCAGCAGTTGATAGAAGGAATGTTCCAGAACCTCCAAGGCTAGCTCACCAGACACCTTGAAGCTGCCCCCAGGCTTCGTGGAACATTCTTTTCAGTGTCCCAAGTTACCATGTAAGACATTTGGGAACTCTGAGGCTGTCATATGTAGGATCTGTCTGCTGAGAGTATCAGTGCTCTCAGCAGACACCAGCTTTCCCCCAATCCCCTCCAAGGCACTACACATACGAAGAAGCTTTCTAACGACTTCCCGAACCATCTGCTAACTTAGTAACACCAAGTGACCTCTGTTGATGCCACACAGAACAGAAGAATCACTCAGCCAGGCTCTGCCCACATTCTTGATCCTTCAGAGGATAAGATATAATAAAAATGGTTGTTACGCTCCAACAGAGCTCTGGAAAACAGAAGACTACAGCGAACAGCATGAGATATCTAAAGGATTGCTAGATAAATTTCTAGGAGAAAGGTTTTGAAAAGGAGCATACAGTATTGTTGGTGTCCTCAGAGAATATATTGGAGAAATGCGTGAATCAAGCGTCACAGGAAAGGCACAGAAAGACTGCACATACTAAAGAGGAGATGGTAACTGAATCCAGGCTTGGATTAGTTATTGTTCTGATGGGAAAATATCTCCTGGGTTGGAATATCCAATTTAGGAAGGCAAATGGGGATAAGGTCTCTTAGAATTGGAGGTTTGGGGGCAAGCACAGACCTTAATTGATTTCATTTTTCTCAGTAAGGCAAATTCCAACATCTAGAAGTTGTTTGTTTTGTTTTGTTTTGAAAAAAAAAAAAAAAAAAAAAAAAAAAAAAAAAGAATGTTCCAGAAAGGAAAGAGAAGTCAATGTGGTAAAGCTACTCAAATCCAGCAACTCGTGCTCATTCTATGAGTTAGATAAAGAAAGAGACCAACATGAGACCCAGGGTAAACTTCAGAAAAATTCAGCAGAGTCTCCCTGAAAGGAGGTGAGGATTAACAGAAGGAGAGAGAATCCTGGAAGCGTAGTTCATTAATTAAAAAAAAAAAAAGGAGATGTAGCAGAAGGAAATGCTACTCAAAGTTAACATACTCAAAAGATATGGAAAGGGACGCCTGGGTGGCTCAGTTGGTTGGACGACTCTGCCTTCAGCTCAGGATATGATCCCGGAGTCCCAGGATCGAGTCCCACATCGGACTCCCAGCTCCACGGGGAGTCTGCTTCTCCCTCTGACCTTCTCCTCGCTCATGCTCTCTCTCTCTCAAATAAATAAATAAAATATTTTTTAAAAAAAGATATGGAAAGACTGTGTTCTGAGAAGCACATGGCAGAAGGACTGGTCTTCACAAGGCTATAAAAGTCCAGACTTCAAGAGTATCACAGAAAACTCTCCTTATAGACAGGGATTTTAGGGCTGAAGCAATTCTCCAGGAAGAGGCAGGCAAGATAGCCTTCATGATATAGAACTAGAACACCTGTGTGTTCTAATGCAGTTTTTATTTTCTTATTTAGCTCTAAATGAATTTTGAAAAACACATGACCCCTTACACATTTTTAATTCAAAAAGTAAAATTTTTCATCATAAGTTTCAAGAACAAAGTTGAAAAGGACGTAATTTCCAGTAGGTTGTAGATATCGACATAAAATAAGACCATTACATCACTCTTTTGGATGTGTTCAGTGGAATTTAAATACCAAAACAACTTGATGCCCTCATCATCCCCTTAAAAATGTATGAATAATCTCTTTTTTTAACATTGTGAGCATTTTGCATCTTTTCTTTTCATCCTTTATGTTCCCAATCCAATCCCTCCTGCGAATTTTATCTTAATGTAATATATTTAAGTTTCAAAGTGTTTTAGGGATCATCCTTGTCATATTTATCACTGACATTTGAAATGTCATTTTATTTCCTGCGACTATCAGGCTCTAAGTGCTTAAAAACACTCTCTCCGTGGGGCATATGGTTGGCTCAGTCCAGCTCTTGGTTTCAGCTCAAGTCATGATCTCAGGGTCATGAGATCGAGAACCACATCAAGTCCCACATGGACTAGGCACTCACAGCAGAGTCTGCTTGAGATTCTCTCTCTCCCTCTCTTTCTGCCCTCCCACTGCTTGCTCTCAAAATAAATAAATAAACAAATAAATAATTAAAATCTCAAAAAAATACTCTCTTCTTGGTTGAGTTATTGTTATAATTATTATCAGTACAACTGGTCCAAATGTAAATTGTAAATTCTGCTTAATAACCATAAATTATAAAAATTAAAATGTTATTATAAATATATGTCTTAATGAGATAAATGAGGCTCTGTATCCTTTTCAGGGTTTCTCATTAATTGATCTATACATGATTGAATATTGACCTAATGCTATATTTTTAGATGTAAACCCTGAAAAATCTCATTCCCATAAATCCATAGAGAGGAATAGAAAGAGTTTACATAGCCAAGTTGCTCAATCCTGCACATTCTGAGTTACGCAATCACAATGGCGATCCATCATCAAACACCATTTTTAATGATCTGCCAGTTGATAACTCCTTTAAATTGGTAAAAGCAAAGAATTGGAAACCACTTGACTTGTAAAAGCGTTTGTCACCCAATCATTAAAGTTGTTCATTCACTATCTCAGTTTCTGGGAAGAAGTCCAAAAGTACTTTACCAAGACTTATCAAATACTTATTAATTATACCCACTGCTCTTTCACTTGGAGTACCTTGGGTTATCCAAATTATTCAGAAAGGATTAGGAAAATCAAAATATTATTACTTTCATTGCCAATATAATTTTTAGTAAAATATTTGTGCTTGTTTCAAATATGTTTTATCAAAACCTTGAAGCTACAGCTTTTGCTTACTTAATTTATGGAAAACGCCCACCCTATAAACTAATCGGCAGACTGTTCTTTCAGCCAAGCCAATCAGCCAAGACAAATTTTTCTCAATATAGAACTGACTTCGTTTTTAATTGCAAAGTGTTTTGATATGTTTCAAGAAACACTAAAACAACACTGACAAATAATTATAGAAATCATTCTCCAAGGAAAAATGCTAAAAACTGTAAATATTAAGAGCTAAAATAAAATTTGGTTTTATTTGTGTATGTTATAAAGCCAAGATAAAGCAATTTACTAAGTTTTAATAATGCAAGGTAATATGTAGCTATATTTTTTCAGCAAATAGGTGGGTGGGTATATATATTGAAATCTGGTGTTCAGTATAAGGAATAATTAAAATTTGAGAATAAAAATATTAGAAATCGGGGTACCTGCGTGGCTCAGTGGGTTAGGTGTCTGACTATTGACTTCAGCTCAGATCATGATCTCAGGGTCGTGGGACTGAGCGCCATGTCAGGCTCCATGCTGAACATGGAAAGATTCTCTTTCCCTCTCCCTTTGACCCTCTTCCTACTTGTGTGTGTGTGTGCTCTCTCTCAAACAAACAAATAAATAAATACATATATATATATGTATGTATTAGAAATCATTTGATTATTTTTAGGACTCTGATGATCAGACTTCCCTCATATTTAAAAAAGGAAAAAGGTATTTACTGCTTAAATCTAATTAGTCCAGCTGCTAGCAATTAATTTTATCTTTTGCTAACAAGAAGCAGAAATTAGTATAAATATCTCAAAAATATGTTGACAAAATAAGCTTTAACTGCTTCCTTAAATAATGTGTACCAAATCTGACCAAAAAAAAAAAAAATCATGTAAAATTTGCATCTGTGGATTTTATCCAATATACCTTGAAAAATTTAGTCATTCTCAATAGTATTCCAGCATTTAAAAGAATCAGTATCATTAACTTTTAGAATCTTTGGCTCTTCAAAGATGTTTTTCTTTCCAGTGAATGACATATCCTAGGTTTGAGTATGAGATATAGTTAAAAGGAATTGCTTGCATTTAAATTTGTGCCCCCAAAAGCCATTTTGAGTGCTTGCTGTGTCTGACCAGCTCACTCTTTGCGTTGTCTAAGGAGAATGTCCCTTAAGAGCTATTCACAATCTGGGAGTAAATACAGATAGAAGGGATATGATAAATTGAAAACTTTCAAATCCACTCCTCCTACACACACACACACACACACACACACACATGCACACAACCATTCTACCATATATCTCCATACTGGGCAAAACACGTAATTTCTAATGCCTTTCTCAATAGAAATATGTAAGAAAAAGCACAGAAATAATTCATGGAGGCCTATGGGTTTATGGTTCAGGAATGAAGGCTTCTTCTTTGATCTCCCCAGTCTTACTGCTACTCCAAGGTTTTACACAGCAGGGCAATGTACCATAACATTTGGGATGGGTGGGCATATGTCCTTCTTTTGGAAAGTAATAGAAGGGATGTTAGAAACTGCATATTATTGGGAGGATCGTTTTGAGAAAGAAACAAAAATTGAAGATCTGGGCATTGATTTCCTTAAAAGTATATATGCTTGCATTTCTTCTGGTAAATCTTTGAGAACCTGGAGAATGCTATGTCTTTGAAGTGGTTTGGAAACTTCTAGTCTAAGTCACTTCGAGCAGCCCACACCAATGCAGCCCAGGGTGACAGAAAGACAGTGTTTAGAGGAGAGCTAGAAATTAAGAAATGTTGAAAATGCTGGATGGGAAAGTATGCAAACCAGGCAAGTTACTGGGAAGAGATTCTAAGTACCTGACTTTGCAGGAAGAAGTAAACATGTCAAATGCCCTTCTATAAAGAAGGAGACATTTTTCCCTATATATAGTAAACATCATGCCACAGTTCACCTAGAGTGGATGCTTTACCCCAGTGAGTGAATTTCCACAAAACCTTGTGGACGATGGACACCTGAGATAAACTGATGTCCCACCACAGACCCTATCAAGATGCTGCCCATTGCCAACCCTCTTTTGTTCAGCAGCAGGTAAGTATCTGTGAAGACCTTCAGCAACCCTAAGACAGAGTCCCAGCATGAAATGTCGCATGGAATTCCTGCCTTAGGGACCAAGGATTGGTCTGTTTTAACTTTCTGTGAGTGCAGGGGTAGTGCTATTATACTATTGCATATCCAAGGTATGAACTCTTCCAAGTATGGCTGGGAAAGTCCAGTACAAACTGAGAATCCTGGAAAGAACCCCGTCCCATTGCTGGAGAGACAGCCCAGACTGTAGCTTCCCAAGAAAACATGACCACACACACACTGGAATGAGACCCTTCTGGCTAAGATGAGCACAGTAAGTAAATGGGAGAGAATTTTATTAACCTAAGTACTTGGGACTTTGAATTATTCCCACAGGTAAAGGGATGCGGGGATTTTTGTTTGTTTGTTATGTTTTGTTTTTGTTTTTCATGCTGTTTTTGGTTGCGGTGGTGGTGGTTGTTTTTTTTTTTTTTTTAAACCTTTTTCTTTAACTTTATTTTCTCTCTGGGAACTTTATAATGAGACACAGTATTTCTAAATTTTGGACATCTTTATATTTCTCATCTGACAAGTAAAGATTATCTTTATGCTACAATTTAGTTGCATTGCAGCCTCTGATTACCTATATAGGACAACATAGCTGAGCAAAATCTGACAGTGGGAAATAGGACAGGAAAGCAAATTTTGAGCTTTAGTTACAAAACCTCCTAGAGCTAACTTAATGGATCTAATATCATGAGTCATTTTCAAGCCTTCTGGGAGCAGAATGTAAATTTCCCACTATGATTCCAGAAGGATCTACAGAGAAAGAGGGGTTGTTATTTGGAAGAATGGCTTCATGAAGGTGGGAAGTATCTTTCCCACTGGCAGCTGACCTCCTCCCCCAAGGCGCTCAGCTGCACTCCCGCCTGACCACAGCCCAATGGATAAGGCCACTGAGACAGTAGGACAGAAACTATCACTACTAAGGGGCAGTACTTGGTCCCCACTACTCCTGTTCCCTAGGTAGGGATTTCAGCAACACACCCCTGCTAGCGTCACTCCCTACCTTTTTAGGTCACCCTACTGAGAAGGTAGGGATAAGTTTGTGAGTTTGGGAAGAAGGAACTGAGGACATGGCACCTGTCTCTTAGGAAGTGTCCCTCAGGTCTGAGTTCTGTCACAAGCTAGGTGCTTTTCCCTCAGGTGAGGCCTGAAGCTGACCAGCTTTGCCTAGGACAGGGAGGGGAAATTTAGTTGTGAGATAGTTTGAACTAGTTCGTTTAGCCACAGAGCCAAAGATATATTCCCTAATCAGTTTTATTAGAATAAAGATGTTATTTGAAACTAAAATCAAAAGTAATAGAGGGAATGGAAGGATAAATTAATATAACATCTACCCACATGAAGCTGTCAAGGAATCAAAGGTACAGCTAAGAGTCAACTTATTCAATAGAGTACCCTTTATTTTAGAGTAAATCAATTTTTACAAGTTAAGTCTTCTCTTACCTCCCACATAGCTAATCCTTTATTCCCAAATAGATTAATCATCAAGGTTCATTAATTTCCTATTGGTGGCTCCTGACATTTTAACTTGAAATTCTTCCATACTCGCCAAATAGTTAAATTGTCTTAAGACAATTCATTAGGTGGCCGGGGGCTCTTTTAGCAAAGCGTGCTGCGAGCTTCTCTTAAGGTAGAGCAAGACTTGATTGAAGAAAGCAGCTCACTGAGTCAGAAAAGGCCACTGGTTCCTCATGGGTCATTTCATTTAATCCTAATGACAACCCACTGCAGATGTGAGGACAGGAAGTAACTGACCCAGGTCTGCATATCCAGTGAGCAGCACTAGCGGGATGTGAACCCTGATATGCCTCCAGACTCCATGCTCAGGCCCCTACCTCACCATCCCCATATCACAGAATGCCATACTACCAAGATTGGAAGAGACCTTGGAACTCATTCATCCCCTGCCAGTGTCCTCCAAGCCTAGCTTGGCCTGTTAAGGGACGGGACTTCAAAACACAGTCCCCTGCAGGACAGCCCTGTCATTTCACAAACGCTTCTCTACACAGAACATCCTCTAGGTTTGACAGCTGACCTGAGCACCTTTTTCCCTTTGGGGCCCCCAAACACAGAACGCTGGAGATGACAGAGTGTCCATCTCTGGACAAAACATTCTCTGCTCCTCTACCCACTCCCACAGACCTTGATCTTCAGCCTCTCTCCCACCCTTTCAGAAGCTTCCTCAGAGTACTGCCATTGCCAGTGATGCGTCTGGGGTCTGGAACTGGACATGACATTCCAGGATGGAGCCGACCAGTGCAAAGTAGTGCTAGATTGCTGCTGCCCTATCATAAGCATTGTTTTACCATAGATTATTTTTGTGCAAGGTGGGGATAGGGGAGGTGGCAAGGCTATGCTTGAGAACTTCCCAAGGACAAAAAATATTTTGACCAAATTGCATTTCTTGAAACACCAGCATCCCAGAATAAGTGATCAGGTGCTTTAAGAAGAAGACAGATTTGTTGTGACTATGTAATTTTGGAACATACAGCTTAGTATTCAGTCTTTATTGAGTGCCTACTGTAGCAGAGGTACTACCCTGGTCACCAGATATATACCCATAAACAAAACAAACCCAAATCCTTGTCTATGGGAGCTACAGATCGGACAAGAAACACTACGAATGTGTGAAGATCTTTTAGAAGATTCTCAGTGCAGAAGAACACATCACAGGGGAAGTACCGATGCAAGGACACAGGCTTAAGTCCCTGTATGTCAAGAGACCTCAAATATAGGATCCTCATATAATTATTAACATCCTAGGGAACGTACTGTTCACCAGTTTAAGAAACACATGCTTACAACACTGAACACAGATCACCTTGCCTTCAGCCAATGTATCTCCTCATGTCACTGCGATCTGTATGGAAACATACACACACACACAACTAAAGATCAGCCAAAATGTATTAAGAGCACAGCGATCCCAAACAATAGGAGGGTGTAGCAGACACCACGGTGCTCACTGGGAGGAAAGGGGGGGCTTATTGGAAAGCTAAGGAATGCAGGGCAGACAAGGGGAGGGAGGCCAGTGCACCAATTTTTTTTTAAGATTTTATGTATTTATTTGTCAGAGAGAAAGAGCACAAGCAGGGAGAGCAGCAGGCACAGGAAGAAGCAGGCTCCCCACTGGACAAGGAGCCCGATGTGGGACTTGATCCCAGGACCCCAGATTCTGACCTGAGCTGAAGGCAGAGTCTTAACTGACTGAGCCACTCAGGCTAGTGGAGGGTGGAGGGTGCAAATTCTAAGAGAGGAGCCGTTGATCCAGCTCAGCTCCCAGGCCAAGCATCAGTGACCCAGGTGGCCAGACCTGGGGATGGGCAGGATTTAGCTGGGGAAGCAAAAGGACCCAGAGCAGGAATTCTACTGCAAACAAGATCAGGATGAGGGAAAAACCAGAACAGACCCAGAAACCCCAGGAAAACAGCTACCTAGCCCACAAGGTCCAGGCAGACTCCTTTGTAGCCCAGGGAGCTCTCCCCAGGATTCTGACCTAGACCATGCTCTCTACCCCTTTGACTCCTGGTAGACTACTTCCAAACCCAGCTGACTTCTGTTTATAATTCAACATTACTCTTCAAGGTTAGCCCTTTTGTTGAACCTGATAGTTCCAGGAGAGAGGGCACAAAATTCACATAAAAAGCATCGTCAGCACCAGCAGTCCTTCTCCAAAATACCTCCAGGCTCCCGCGTCCCCACAGCGACCTTCAATATTCTCACTCTTCACTCCCTTGGCTTTTTCACCCACTTCGGCCCCATGTCCCACAGGGTCCCTCTGGGACTTGAGAGCTCAGTGTGGGACACTGGCCCCAGCTTAAGCCATGACTCGCCCAGACATGCACAGGTCAGCATTTGCGTGTCAACTCCAAGGCCAGCCCCAGCAGCAACCCGCACCCCGCACCCCGCCCTTGGCCCTTCCTCCCAGGCTCCTGGGACAGAGCGGCCTCTGCAGATCTCTGGGGTGGGAAGGGTGAGAAAGCCTGGGGCCAGACACGCTGACGAAGCAGGTGAACCAGACCAGAAGACCCTGTGGAAAATGAGCTGGACAAATAAGAAGGAGAAAAAGGAAAGCTCCGGGCTCTATGGAAAGGCTGAGTCTGGAGAGAAGCTGATAGGGGAAGAGACTTGCTATTTGTGGAAGGCTTTTATTTGGTGGTGGGAAAAGAATGGCAAATATGTAACACAATATTTCTATAACTATAAATAACACGTAAATACCTTTCATAATGAAAACCTTATGGAATCTGCTTTTCTGGGAGGCTTTTAAAATAGGAAAAGGCAACGGAGGGAAATCACATATATTTAACCCACACTGTGTTGTTTGCTTAATCCTCTCACTTTTTCTTCTGGGGAAGGTTTTCACTTTGTAGGTGAAGAAAATGAGGACTTTGAGATGTTACGGAACTTGATCTCGGTCTCACGGTGAGCCATAGTTTGAAAGTAGATCTGGTTCCAAAGCCCTCATTCTTTCTAGAATCAGACACGAGCCTGCTTAGAGGCAGGGGCTAGACTATATGACCTTTCTAGATTCTTTTCTATTGCCAGATTTTGGGACTTGGCTTGTTCCCCCACAGATGCCTCAAGTCTTTCCAGATAATACAGATCTGTTGTGCGTACTGTAGACAATAGCAACAGAGATTTAAGGTAGTAGGGACAGTACTGAGACAGCAGCTGGGAAATGCTTCTGCCATGGCCTCGTGTGACCTTAGGTAAGTCTCTTTCCTCTTTAGGCTCCAGTTCTCACATCTAGAAAATGCAGATTTGGGCTAACTTGGGAAGCATCGAGCTCTAACAGTCCTGTTTGCTAAGTGTTGGGGTTCATTTTGGTAGCCTGAGGATGTGCCCCAAGAAAAGCATGTGAGAGCTTCCCCCAGCCTGGCCCAGTGCCTCGGTCCCACCCCCACTCCCACCCCAGGAGTCCACGCAAGCGCCCCTGTCCATAGCCCAGCCTGCACTGACCTGCACCTCCCGGGTCAGCGCCAGCTCCAGCAGCTGGCCGAAGTGCTGGCCCAGCGTGCTCAAGGTCTCACTCACGCAGGCCTTCATCGACTTCAGGACATGCTCATTCTCAACCTGGAGGCACCTGGGGAAAAGAAATCATGGTGTGGGCCCCTGGGATGGGCAGGTATTCAGCCCAGAGCCATTGCAGGGGCCAGATCTGGGCCTGCCGCAGGCTTGTGGGTGGTGCGAGGGGCCTAGGAGGACGTCATCAGCTCCAGGGGAGTCAGAGATGGAATATTTCACAACCGGCTCATCCTCTGGCCTTCTAGTGTTCAGAGAAGGGCTGGCCAAAATGGGAGCGAACAGTCCACGTCACTAGGAAGACAGGCCGGCAGCCAGTGGTCAGACCCATTCCTCTGGGCTCCGCCCTGAGAGGACCCGCCATCACTGCACCAGGGTCTGGGGTGGGGTTGGGAGCTGCAAGGGGGATGCTGCTGCTGTTGCCAGGTCGGCTGGTGCACGGTAATACTCACAACCCTGGAGGAAAGGGCCATCTACAGTGGTGGTCTACAGAAGGGAGCCTTGAAAATTTTCTCCCCAGGTGGAAAGAACGGGGGGGGGGGGGGAATCAGGTTTAAAATATACCCCAGGGGCCTGAGAATGTTCTCCTAGAAGGCCAAAGACGCCACAGGGTCCTAAGGGAAACCAAGTCTTGTTTTTCTCTTATAGGGCCTGGGGGCTGGAAAGAGTAAGGACAGAGGGTGTGTATACATGTGAGGCTGAGCCTCTGTATGTGTCTGAGTGTGAACATGTACATATTGACGTGTGCGAGATACAGAGAGGAGGGTGTGAATGTATTTCTGTGAATATATGAGTGTATGTTTATATATCTACGTACAGGCAAGTGTGTCTGTGAGATCCTTGTCTATGCGTCTGTGAGAGGTCTGCTTTCATTTTGTCTTGACTTTGGGGATCAGGTTAGGGGGTTTCCCAAAGCTGCACGAAACCTTTTCCTTTTTACTAACGCTCAATAATCCTCTTTTTTCCTCTGCATGGGCCTCTCCTCTTTTACATTCTCTCTAGGACCTGAAAATGGGGCAGAAAAGCCCAAAGGAGTCTTCCAAGGATGCTGATGAAAGTCAGCAAAAGGAAGCTCCAGACTACCACCAGTCCCCCACCCCACTCCCTCTTTCCCCCTGGAGGAAGATACCAGCCCCTTCCCCCGACTGAGGACAGGCTGTCCAGTCTCATCCAGCAGCCAGGTTTACCTCTCTGTGATTGCCGAGAGCTCTGAGCATTTCTCCATTAACAGTTTCTCAATCTGTGGAAAAAAACAGAAGAAAGTTTATTCAATTCAACAAGCCCTGGTTGAGGACCGACTACTGCGTGGGGCTCTCTGGGGTATAAAGATGAAGAATCAAATCATCTGATTTTGGAATCAGGCCCATCAACTATAACACAGTGTTGTATGGATGGCAAGACACCATCGTCAGCTTCTTTGCGAGCTCCAAAAAGAAAACCAAGCCCTTAGTTGTGCTGGAGGATCTGAGAAGCTTCTGAGAGGAAGGGGCATTTGGGCTGGGCTGCAGAGGATGAATAGAAGTTTGCTGTTTGTGAAGTGGAGCAAGGAAAATGGTAAAGCTGTAAGCTGGGAAGTGAATGCCAGAAGAAAGAAAAACAATGACAAGGGGATTTTCAGTGCTCCGCTATGGGTTTGGAAAAGAAGATTGGAAATCATGGGCTTCGGAATCAGAAAAACTTAAGCTGAATCCTGCTTATACCATTCACTGCATAACTTTGGGCAAGTTACTTAGGCTCTCTGAGTTTCTATTTCCTCATCAGTACAGTGAGGACTTCACACTAGCTCATACTTTTTCAATAACCATTTTTAATGTTTCATTACATGTAAATAACATGTAAATAACATGAAAAAATACTATTACTCATTTCATTAATGGGATGGAACTGGGGTACAGAAAAGGTAAGTAACTTGCCAACGTCACAAAGTAGAGCTGATCTTTGAACCCAGACAGTCTGGCATTAAAGTGAGTGCACTGCTCCCCTGGACAGCTTCTCACAGTGGTTCTGTCTGCTTTGTATCTAGTGCGGGTTAAATGAGATGGGTGAGTGAAAACACCTAGCTCAATGCCCAGGACATGGTACATACTCAGTAAAGGCCCTTATTATCTTCTCTGCTCTTTGGAAGAGAAGGGAAGTGCTGGAGCAGGAATAGTTCAACCTCCAAGCACTTCAGACCCATGCTTCTAGAAGGCATCCCCCTTGCAAATGCCCACCCGCACCCACCCTGGGGCAGCTGACCTGGCTCATCTCCTGGGAGGAGCTCCTGCTGAGAGTGCTGTACTCGCTGACCATGGAGCGGGCATGGCAGGCCAGACGCACACTCATGCTGTGCACACGTGCCCAGCGGTCCTGGGCCAGCTTCTGCCCGATCCTGCGCAGCTCGGTGCTGATGACCCAGCCCCTCTTGAGAAGCAGCTGCAGGGGGTCTCCGGGGCCAGGGCCACCAGCCAGGATGAGGTCACTCTGAGCATCTTCCTCCAGGCTGATGGGCTTTGCCTGCAGGACGCACATGCACTCACACTCCGTCATGAGCTTCAGGTCCTCCATCCAGCGCTGGACTGAGTCCGCCTGCATCAGGTGCAGCCTGCAGCCGGGGAGCAGCACCACAGTGATGGTCAGCGCCCCGCGACTTCCAGAGGTTCCCATTTGGGCCGTCTGACGTTTATGAAGCACCTGCTCTAGGCTCATCACTGTTTCTTGCGCTTGCTTACGTTAACCCTCTTTTCTTCTGTTATCTCCAACTCACAGATAATAAGAGGGAGGCACAGAAGCTTTGGAAGCAGATGACCAGACAAGCACCAGGCCATGAAGTCAGGCACATTAGCAGACTGTATTTACAAGAAGAAGAAAACAGAAGGAGCCTAAATATTGAATCCTGGTTATGTGATTAGGAGCTACGGTCAGCTGTGTGGTTACCGAGTGTGAACCTTTTTAAAATTTATTTTATTAATGAAAGCATTTTTAAACATGCTTTCACAAAGAGTGGCCCAAGACTAACATGGTTAGAAAGGGGATAAAGAGAATACAAGAGCCTCTGATCATCATGTTCTAGAGATAGAGAGCTGAAGCAGACTGATCTAAGAGCATCCAAGAGGGAGGAAAGGAACTAGACCCTCACTCACAGACTCATTTACTCCATGAACACTGCAGAGGACAGCTGTCATTTTTGTCCTTCTAGCATCCTTCCTCCTCCTTCTGTCAAAAGCAGAGGCAAGTGATACCGTTGCCCCTTGGTGTGGCTTCTTGCCGTGAGCTACTGCTGTTCCCTCCTTCCAAACATAGGGCTTGCAAGGCAGCTATGGTACCTGGGAACCAGCATTTGGCACAGAGGAAGCCTGTTGTACTATGCAGGGAAGAGCTCTGGACCCTTGAGCAGGACCCGCTCCCACCCCCTACCTCAGGCCTGGAATGGAAAGGGCCATGGAAAAGCCACAAAGGGAGCAAAAGGGAATCAGTGCCACCAAACTGCCCCTGTCCTGGGCCCTTCCCGGGAGGCCTGATTAGATCCCAGACTCACCATTCTGTCACCCCCACTAGCCCCCATTCGCACCGAGGCATACTCCATTCTTGTCCTTTAAAATCTTTTAGAACTAGAAAGAAAGTGGGATTTCAGAAGCTGTGTTAATTAAAATCCTAGTTGATTTATCACTTGGCGGGTAAGAGACATGGAATGACAAAGCTATTGATTTCTCGAGTATCTGCGTTATTGGGGCCTGTGAGAGTCTGTGTTTGTGGATATGAACTCATTTAGGTGTCTGTCTATATTATCTGTGTGCTCGTGTCTGGGATGTCTGGCTCGGAGCTGCTGTGTCTCTACCTGCACGAATCATCCGATGATTGCGGGTGCTTACAAGGCTTGCATCAGATAAACTCGATGACTAAGAACAGCTGGGGTGGGCCGTGAGCGTGGGCTGCATTAAATGACTCAGTCCCAAAGTAAAGAGTACAGAAAGGGGACGGAGAACAAGTAACTTTGCAGTGGAGAAACCTGATATAACCCCATCCTACTCAAGTGATCCAAAGGAACCTCATTGCTCATCAGCCTCTGTTGACAGCGTGGGCTTTGGATGGGACATGATGAGCAGGACTTTCTTCTCCCAAACACCAAACTTTAGTCTAATCAAACGAAAGGGATCAGCTAAGGGTCATTCTACAGAATACCTAATCAATACTCCTCACAAGTGCCAGTGTCCTCACCAACAAGGTCACGCTGAGAAACTGTCAGAGGCCAAGGGAGACAAGGGAGACATGATGACTGACTACAGCAGGATCTCCTGGATGGAATCCTGAAACAGAAAAGAACCCTCATGGAAAACTAGTAAAAGCCAAATAAAGTCTGGAGTTTAGTTAATACAACAGACTAATGATGGTTCCTCGATTGTAACAAATGCACCATGCTCTCAGGGGATGCTAACGATCAAGGTAATTAGGTATGTGGTTAGCATACAGGGGCCGTCTGTACTATCTTTGCAACTTTTTGTAAATCTAAAACTATTTTAAAGTTTGAATGTTTCTTTAAAGAAATGGGGTTCCGGGGAGAGAGGTAGAATCCAGCTGACAGAGCTGAGGGTTCCTTACTCCATTATCCACAGGAAGAATTGCATTTCCATTGCCTCTTCCCCAAATAGAAGCCCAGGCTGGAACTGACTGTCTGTCTGGCCTTGTGTCATGAGCCTCAAGGGAGGAAAACCTAGAGAATGTATCATCCTCCACTGGAGCAATCCAAACCCCAGCGGACAGGTAGGAGGAACCTAGCTAAGGAGCCAGGAGTGGAAGCTTCCTCAAAGAACCTGGAAGTGGAAGGAAAGAGGGTACCTGGTTGGACCAGAGGACGAAAGTTGTTCTCTCAGAGGAAAGGAATGTGGCAAGCCTAGTTGACTTCATCTTCCAGTTGGTCCTATGATCTGCCCTGGAGCCCACCAATGGCTGATTCCAGGCAGGCCTCCTGGACCTGCCCAGGGAGGCCCCCTCGGGCAGAGTCAGGCCCTCAGACACCTCTCTGATGATCTTGCTCCCTCCTTAGTTGCCTGAACAGGCTTTGAACCCAAGCTTCCCGGGGATGAAACAGCCTACTGTGTAAGGAAGGCTACTGTAAGGAAGGTCCTTGAGCTTATGAAAAGCTACTACAGGCCCAGGCCAAGAAAGCTTGTACCTTAGCATGTGGGGGCGTGAAGGGTTGGCTCTGCTACTTACAATCTGTGTGGCTGAAGGAAAGCTATTGTTGCTTTTTTCCCCCTTTTCTGAAATTTGTATTGAAATAACATATGTACATGAAGGTGAACAAATTATAATATCAAGCTGCAGTCTGATGAATTTTCATAAGGTCGACAGGCTCATGTATCCAGGAACCAGTTTTGAAACATTGCCTGCATCCCGGTGGTCTCCCTGGCGCCCCCTTTTGGTCACTCCCCGACGAGGATATCCAGTATCCTGACTTTTTAACAACATACATTAGTCTCTGTAGTAAGTTTCTTAACCTCTCTGAGCCTCAATTTCTTTATCTGAAAATAAAGGTAGTAATTTCAGAGAGATGGAAGAATTACATTAAACAGTGAACAAGAAGGACTTAGGACATTGCATAGCCTAAAGAAATGCTCAAAAATGTTAGTTCTCTTTGCTGTGTGTCCCCCATGGAATGCTTCAGCACCTACAATAATTACCATCACAATGACTAGAAGTTTCTGAGCACATGCCACATGTTGAGCCCTGTGCTAAGTGCTTTACACGAATCATTTAATTTACCCCTCAAGACAAGTGTCTGCCTTAGTAGTATTATTATCCCCATTTTACAGATGAGGAAGCCAGGATGAGAGAGGTAAATCCCCCAGGTAGAAGGTAGTAGCATTGACATGAAGACTTTGGTCTCTTTCACTCTTAACCCTTAACCTCTTTGCTTTACTGCTTCCCACTCTAACAACCTTAAAAAAAAGAAAAAAAAAAACAACAACAGCACATCAAGGAGCAGAGAGCAAGATAAGACAGCCTGACACAGGGAGACAGGAAGGACAATTTTCCCAAGCAAAGAGTTCTGGGGCTGCTTATAAGCAACAGGGCGAAGAAGGAAAGCTGGGAGCCCCTGGCTCTGCCTAAAGCTCTGGGGTACAGGGCGGACTGGGAACCCAGCTCCAGAGATGCAGCTGCTGCTTCCAGGCCAAACCCAGTCCCGGCTGCCCAACCGCCGGAGTGCCTGCCAGGGTGCCAGCCGCTGAGGCAAGGACAGACAGAGGCGCCTTCGGGAAAGCAGAATCTGGTTTTCTTTAAGAATGAGCTTAAAATAACTTCCATTTCTAGAGATTGTTTGAAGAGAGACCTCCTCTTTCCCCACTAAGGAGCAAACAAGCATACAGAGAAGAATAAACTGGGTAGGTTAGGAAGCGCAGAGACCTCCACCTCCTCTTAACCTCGCTCAGTGACTAGGCCTCAGGCCCCATCAAGTAGGCACAGTCTCCTTAGGTCCAGGGCCAACTCCAGGAGGGCTGGGAGGACTTCAAGAGGTTCTGACCTATTGAGGCTGGAGGGGGAAAATGAGTCGGCTGCTCAAGGCATGTATCTATCTCCCACTCAGCCTGATTTTACCCAGGATGCTCTGCATCCATGCTGCCCAAATTACAACGAAACCATTGAGATTACAATATAATTGTGTTTGGCATTTAGTATACGTGCTACCGAAGCAAGCACTGTGTTTGGCATTTAAAAAAAAAAAAAAATAGCGAATTGGGTGAAAAGCAGTTCTGAAAGCAGAGGAAAAGGGAAAATAGACAAAACCCATCAGGGATAATAATTAACATATATTGGACCCTTATAGTACCCCAAGAATTGTGTAATTATCACACATCATTTTATTCTCGGAATATCCTGATTAAGTACACACTTTCCGTGTCTCCATTTCACAGATGAAAATACACAGGTATGGAAGACTTATATGACTTAAGAGAGCCAGGACTCCCTGCAGGCAACCCAATTCCAAAGACTGTTTACCTACTGACCATACTCTACCGTTTCTCCACCTGTCTCTCTCTTCTACCAACTTCGAGATATCCTCAAAGGCAGGCATTGACCTCCCTCAGCATCTCCAGCACTCAGCACAGGGCCTGACACATGGTCAGGATCAGTAAATATTTAAGCGATCAAGTAAATCAGAAATTGCCTGGGAAGCATGAATTGTAAGCCCCGCCACGCCAGCTGGAAATATTTTCTGGGCTTGTAGGGGTGTTACAAGATAAGCATGAGTGTTCCGGCCTGACACATGGGAAACCCTTGAACTCACGCAATCCTCTATTCTGAATTACATTTCAGGAAATGTGGTTTCGATCTCTGGCTGGCATGTCAGACAAAGTGTAGGTGAGTTCCCTGCAACGTGGTTCAAGTTTAAGAGCTGGGTAAGTAACTCCATTCCACAAAAGACATCATAATAAAAACTTCTGTGTTAAATAGAAACACGTGACCAGGTGTCAGTAGAATCAGAGAAACCTTTTGTACAAGTCACAAACATTCCTCGATTCCACTAAGCCATAAAGCTTGGGCCCTTCGCAACCACTGTCCCAATTCTCAGAATTTCCAAGCAAAGGGTAAAGTATGGATATGGATACTCAAGCCTGGGGTTGGGGGGGGTGGATAGGAAGTGGCTAAAGGGAGATCTTAGCTCCTATGGGAAGTGCTGTCCCCATAGGACACCTGTAACATACACAAAATATCTTCACTCAGTTCAATAAGGCTTAAAATTTGAAGCCATTCCTGTCAGACAACCCCTACTTGACCTGATTCACTGACGCACTATTGATGTTGAGCACACACACTCTGTGCTGGTCCCTGCCCTCAGGGGAGAGGGCAGACATAAGTAAATGTAACCCCATTTAGGGGAGAGACAAACATAAGTAAATGTAACCCAACCTCTTTCTCATCCCAACACCATGCGCCATACACCTCAAGCATTTCCAGGAGTCCCCAGAGTTCATCTCATATACAGCTGACCCTTGAACAATGCAGGTTTGGACTGCACAGGTCCACTTAGAGGTGGATAGTGCAGTACTGTGGACACATTTTCTCTTCTTTACGATTTTCTCAGTAACATTTTCTTTTCTCCAGTTTACTTGGTAATAATACAGTATAGGACATACGTAACACAGAAATGATGTGTTAGTTGACTTTATGGTATCAGTCAGGCTTCCAATCAGTTGTAAGCTATTTGTAGTTAAGTTTTGGAGTCAAGGGCGACATGTGGATTTTCCACTGTGTTGGGGGGTGGGTGCCCCTAACCCCTGCGTCGTTCAAAGGTCAAGTGTAGATCCTCCCCCAAATCTGTCACCTTTAATCCCTAGAGCACCCTTACACTGGGATTACCCTGACTGTCAGGTCCTGCCAGGCCCCCTGGCACGCCGACCCTTCCTTCTGGGGGCTCTCCTGCTGTCCACCTCCACTAAATATCTCACGCTGATTACAGTCACCACTTCTCTTGCTGCTGTGTCTTCTAGGCACCATGGTGCCACCATCAGAGCCAGGCACACCACTGGGTCTCCTAGGCATCATGTGGCTTTTGTGGGGTATCACTGTTCCCATCAGAGCGTGAACTCGGGAACTGGATTGTCTGGATTAAATCCCACATCTGCCACTTGCCACCTGCATAACTTTGGGCAAGTTATTGAATCTCTCTGTGCTTCAATTTCCTCGTTGGTAGAAAAGAAATGAAAATACTACCCAGCCCCCAGGTTTTTTGAGATGATTAAGTGAAGAGAGTATATACACATACATACATATGCATCTATGCAAATATGTATATCTACTTGCTTAGAATAATGCCTGACAGGAAGTATTATACATGTCAGTTGTTATTAGAGAGGTTTCAACTAAATCAGCTGTATCAGAAGAAATTTAATTACTTCGAAGGAGAGAAATAAGGAAAACTCTGGGAAGATGGTCTCCGTGACAGCAGTTTTTAAATTGCTTTAAATTCCCAGGTGAAAAACCGGCAGAACAACAAAGATAACAAAACTGAAACCTTATGGATAAAATTTACAACAAAACTAGATGATAGAATATCCCCACAAAACTCAAAATACAAGCAGATGGGATTGACCACTTAAAGCTACAAGACCTGCTGGACATCATCTGTCCAAGAGGAAGAAGGACAAAGCAATAGGGTGGTGTCTGAGGAATACGAGGGAGGAGCACCCCCAGCCCCATAGCCACTGGTATTTATTGGAAATCACAGTATGACCATTCAATTGTTGCTGAAACTAGGAGGGAACATGCCTCTCCATTATCAGGTGCATGCAAGGCACCTACCAAGAGTTCTAAAAACTAACCCAGCAGGAGTCCCTTCTCTAACAAACTGCCACATGGAGAAGAAACTTCTGGAAGCACAATCAGAATTGAGCAGGACTGGGACCTCAGAGACAAAGGTGAGAGGTCCATGGGAGGGGTGGAAGCAGAGCTGGAACTCTCAGAAAGCAGATCACCTGATGTTGACCCTTACACAAAAATGAGGAAGGAGCTGTATGAATTTAGAACCACCTTCCTGATCCCTGCCTCCCTCTAAACGTTCATGAAAACGAATTTCACGTAAAAATAAGCAACACAAAAATACTGAAGTCTCATTCCACGCATAATCACTTAAAAAACAGAATAAATAACAAAATAGTATCCCTACAATGAGAAAATACCAGGAAAATGGTCTCACAAAACAGAAGGGAATGTAATATACTAGTTCAAAATGAACTTAAAATTTTTAAAAATGATGTAAGTTGTGAAAGGAAGCACAAAACCTCAGAAAAGAGATATCTTAGGAAAAGAATTAGACATAAACAGGAAATGTCATCTTTGAAACAGATTAAACAAGAAGAAAAGTGTGGGATAATGCCTTAAGAAAATCAAATGCAAAAAAAAAAAAACGGTTTTAAATTTTTTAAAAAATGAAGAAAGATAAAAACAGGTTTGCAAGAAAGTGATGAAGTTTGAGGATGGGCAAAAAAGATCGAACATACATACAGTAAGAGTTCCCAAGAGAGGTGCCTGGGCGGCTCAGTCGGGTGGGCATCCAACTCCTGATTTCAGCTCAGGTCTTGATCTCAGGGTCATGAGTTCAAGCCCTGCCTTGGGCTCCATGCTGGGTGTGGAGCCTACTTGAAAAAAAAGGAGAAAGAGAGTTCCCTAGGGAAGAACCCAAAACACACGACCTTGAAAAAAAAGGAGAAAGAGAGTTCTCTAGGGAAGAACCCAAAACACACGACAAAATGCATATGAAAAGCTATGAGCTGCGAAAATGTTCTTGGGAAAAAAAATATATTGTTTCATAGTGTTACATATTCATATTGTTACATATCGAAAAGGCATACTCTGTACATGAAAACAAACGTACAAGACATATTCTAGTAAGATTACTAGACTTCTATTTCTTTATTTTTTTAAATATGGAAGGCTTCACAAATTTGCATGTCATCCTTGTGCAGGGGCCATGCTAATCTTCTCTGTATCATTCCAATTTTAGTATATGTGCTGCCAAAGCGAGCACAAGATTATTAGATTTTTAAAAAGAAAGAAAGGAAACCCTTTGTGCATTTAGAAATAGGTGCATGTTACTTGCAAGGGATAAAAAAAAAATGATACCATGATCAGTTTGTTTGTTTTGTGATAGCAACATTTCATACTAGAAAAAAAGTAGAATAACCTATTTAATATATTCAAGAAATAAAATGTGAGCCAAAAACCTTATATTCAGCCAAAATGTCTTTTGAGTGTGAGGTAAGAAGGAAGCGACACCAGCGCCGCGGTGTTGGAGGACAGTCGTCGGAGATGGTCCTTGATCTTGGATCCTGGACGCTGATGCACACAGATGATGAATAAAAGGGACAAAGAGAACCCCCGATTTTTCACTTGAGCACAAGACCAACGGGAGAAACCTGCTCAGAAGACGGCTTAGTCTGAGGCATGTTGAGCGCAGTGGGCCCATTTCTTCCTTGGGGTCCAGTCCCTCTCTCTGGACTGTGTTCACGTAGCACCTCATTTCAGAACCACCCAGGGCTCTTAGCATCTACGTGGGGTGTGCGGCCCACACACTCCCACAAATCCCACCCTGAACGCTCAGTGCACATTTCCCGGGTGCCCCCTATGTGCGGGAATGGGTCTAGCTGCTTGGGACACACTGGTGAGCAAAACAAACATATCTCTGCCTCTCTCCCAGAGCAGGGGGCAATAAATATAGGAATAATATATAGGAAAATGTTCTTGGGAAAAAAAATATATTGTTTCATTAGTGTTACATATTCATATTGTTAACAATATAGGAATATAGGAATATTCATATTGTTAACAATATAGGAATATAGGAATAATATATGGGAAAATACCATGAATGAAAAAGGATAGAATATGTTAAAAGCGGATCATTTCTCTCCGAGTTAGAATAAGTATGGATGAGATTGCTCCTGCGGGAGGCAGGGAGGGAACTGCCATTTGAAAACGAATGAATGGTCGGGCTCTTGGAAGAAGCAAGGCCTCGACAGAAGCTTCCCCGGGGGGTGTGGGAGAGTCAACCATGTTGGCGTATGGGTACAGAGCCATGCAGGCAGAGGGACCCGAGCGTGCAAAGGCCCACCTTGGGAGTATGCCTGATTTGTGTGAGAAAGGGTAGGAGATCAGCGTGGCTGGAACAAGGGAATTGAGTAGGACATGAGCTCAGCTCTGGGCTAGATCATGCAGGGCCTTGGGAGCCACTGCGTAAAGAGAAGCATGGAAGGAATCTTGTCACCAGATGTCAGCTGGATCCGCCTAGCCCCCGTACCTCTCTACGGCCCAACCTGGAAGGCTCTCTCTCACTAAGGGCTTTGTAAAAACAACACACAGATTCATACACAGTGACTTAACCTCGCTATGCAGTGAATTGTAAACTGTTTACTAAACAGTTAATTTAAGTACAATTATTTATGCAACAAGCTATAAATAATTTACAGTGTGGTTACGATATTAACTTCTAACCCCTCCTCACTAAGGCCCTGGTGAGGCCCCAGCCACTTGGGGCTAGAGGAAATGTTGCTTCTCTGATCTTGTTTGAATCTTCCCGTGTTTACATCGCCCTGCTTCTGATCCACCCAGAAGCCCATGATGAGCTGCACTGGCCCTGGCCTTTCCGTGCCCTGGGACTTTGCAACACTCCAGCCCGGACTGCTCCAAATTCACATGGCCAGTGTTGAGCCTTCATGACACGTGGTGTTGGGCAGCTCACAGAAGTTCTGTTGCTAACTTGTAACTGACCCATGTGGGCAATCCCAGAACCAGGAAGGAGGTTTTCTCTCCTATAGCAGACTGTGCAAAATGGCTCTTGCACCCACCTATTATGCTGGGGTTGGTCTCTTTCCCTGTGTGATCTCTATGTCCTCGGCCATCTCTGGGGCACAACCTTTGCTCCATGCTGTTGCACTGGAAAGAGTTTTCAGGTTGTTTTCCAGAAACCCCCACTTTCATAATTTACCCTACCCACTTGGATATATAGCATTCTCTGTTCATTAAAACGTCCAGTATAACGTGGTGGGAGAGAGTTAGTCCTATGCCGGACCACTCTAAAAAATCAATTTAAAAGAACCTAGCTTCATTCCAAGCATGCTATAAAGAAAACGTTGAGTACCTTGCACAAGCCAAGCACATATCAAGTGCTTGCACATACGATCCCCGTTTGGATTCACAGAAATGCTATCTAGTATCCCCATTTTACAGAGGAGGGGAAACCGAGGCTCAGAGAGGTCAATGACAGAGCCTAGGCATCCCTCCAGTTCTGCTAACTCCAAAGCCCACATCCTCACCACCCCCCGGTCTGTCCAGGACCCCAGTGGAGTGTGTTGTTGTTTCAGAAAGCCAAGGAACAAGAGTTTGGCTCCAGGTAACTTTTTCCAATCCAATAAACCAATATGTTCATTTGACAGCTGCCCACTCTCCGATGACTCAGAGCCCATCTTGTTAGCTCTGTCAAACTCGGGCATTTTAGATGTGCCCCGGGGAGAGGGGGATGCTGATTAACATTCCCTGGCCTTTCATTAACTAAGGAATGACTCATTCTTAACCTCTTAAAAGGCTCCATGCGTGTCTCTCGGCACTAGCAGCCTGCGTAGGAGAGCCGGGATGACGGTAATAACAGCAAAAACACCTGATGACACACCATCCCCCGGGGCCCCTTCCCACCTCTGCCTCTCCATAGCTGCAGGCTCGCGCGCACGACTCTCGCCTCCCCAGAGTCACATCCCTGACCTGCCTTCCCCCTCACTCCCAACTTCTGTCCCAGCCACGTGGAGCTCTTTCAGCCCCTCTGCTGTCACTTCCGGCCCTTCTAGCCTTTGCACAGGCTGGCTCCCCTCTCCCATCTCCTCTCCACCCTGCCGAGGCCCATACACCCCTGAAATCTTGTCTGAACATCTCTGCTGAAATAGGGTGCTCCAACTCCGAGGGGAGCTTATGTCCCAGGTGCCCCATGTGTCTGTAACACCCCGTCTTTCCCCCACCCGGGACACCAGCCTCGACTGTTTCACTACTGGATTGATATCTGCTTCGTCCACCGGACCCAAGGGCAGGGCTCACGTCTGTCACGAGCTCCCAACATGGCACCCAGCCCTGGTCCTGGTGTGCTGAGGAGGCTCAGTGTCTAGGGGGCTGAGCTAGGAATCAAATGGGAATAATATTAACCAGCACCGTGACGCAGCCTCGGTGGCTAAGGGTGAGGGGCAAGATGAAACCCCAAAGCATCACTGCTGACTTTTAGAGAGGCTGGGCTTCATGTCAGCCCTCACACAGATGGCTCATGGATATTACCTTATCTGTGTCTCAGAATGACCCTACAAGGAGGGCCATCCCACTGCCTCGAGCTTACAGTTAAAGAAACTGAAGCTTGGAGAGGGAAAGTGAACTATCTGACATCCCCCAGCTCGTAAGGGGCAGAGTCTGACTCTGAACTCAGCCCATCACACTCCAGACCCCACATGCTTAAGTGCTGCTTCCGGCCCTGCCCTGTCCAAATGGCACGTTTAGCACTGTCAGGTAAAAAGTACAAATGCCTTCTCACACACACAGGGTCAGCATTGGGCTGCCCTCCACCTTCAGGGTACTCCCACAGGGCCTGATGGATAGACTAAAAAGGCTTTGTCCTTCCCATTCTGTTCTCCTTCCTTTAAGGGAGAGTCTTTTCATTTGCCGAAGTGGAACATTTAGGAGAATTCACATACTGAATGTGTCTGTTGTCATCCTGGTATCTCTGGATAGTTATGGAAAATGCAGTTGTCAGTAGGATAAATCACCACTAGTGGGTTCTCAAGACTTGGTATACACTGTGGCCAAGACTCCATAGAAGTAAAAGCCTCCCATCCCCAACCCCTAGGAACCCTTTCCTCTACCACACCCAAGCCTCAGGCTCTGGTCAAGATTCTCTATCCCTCAGTTGTGGGCAGACTCCGAGGATGAAAGATCCTTCACCTTGGGGCTCCACATGCGATGCTGCCCTCCAAAAGAGCCCCTACGAGCAGCAGCCAGAAGTTAACTGTCCCATCAGGTCCCAGAGCCAGTGTGTGTGCTGGGGCCAGGCCTGAGGCCCTGATGTTCCAGAGCTTTCTGTGCACCTGCTCATCAGCCTGTGCTAGGAGCTGAGGACAAAACCAACCAGAAGAAAATTCCAGAAAGCACAGAGCTCAGCTAAGACCCCAAACAGGCAAGAAAGTACCAGGAATCCACTCCAGTGGTAATTCCAACAGCAGCTAACATGCAATGAGCAGGGCAGTGTTGTAAGCCCTCTCTATGTATTATCTCTTTTAATCCACCCTCTCCCCACCCCTGCAATCTGAAAGAGAAAACTATTATTGCCCCCATTTATAGATGAGGAGACTTCTGTCAGAAGAGGCCACATGGTGAGTTAAGTGGTAGAGCCATTACTCAGACCCAGTCTGAGTCTCTGCTCCTGTCAACTAAACACCAGACTGCTATCATGAAGCCATCAAGAAGCTGTGAGCAGGATGGCTGAGGGCCACAGGAGACAGAGGGCCTGACTTGGCCTGGGAATATGTATACAAAGGAAGTGACATTTGCCCCGGTTCTTAGAGAAGAGGAGCTGGCCAGGATGACAAGGGCAAAAAGACCTCTGCACAAATGTGGAAAAGCCTAAGAGGACTAAAAATAGAAATACACCAAGGATTCTCACCGGACTCCAGCATGGGGGTTGGGAGGCTCTGCGTGAGTGGCTGAGGAAGGACCTAAAGGGAGAGATAGAGGCCAGGTGATCAAAGACCCTGACTTAATTAGTAATTTGGGTTTAATCTTAAAGATAATTTGGAGCCACAAAAACGCTGTAGAGCAGAGCAATGCTATCATTGTGCAGAGGGTTAGTAGAAACTGGATCAAAGCAAGGTTAAGTACAAGAGGCTGACCTACCAGGAGCTGGTGGGCATAAAGCAGAGAGAGGATGGAAGCCTGAACTTGGCAGTGAGTGACATGGGAGAGGAAGTGACTGGTCTGGGAGGGAGAGGAGAGGATGTGAGGGTAAAGAAGGGAAAGGGACAGGCCTGGCTCCTGGGTGTCTAGCCTGGGTGACACAGAAAACCCACACAGGGAAGAGCTAGTTCTCATTTTGCTTGTTCTAGGGCGAGGCATGATAACAAGTGGGGTACACAAGGCCACAGCAGATGGGGGGCCCAGGCCTAGACAGAGGTCTATCAAGGACACCCCAAACTTTTTCAGGGAAGAGACTAGGCCCAGTGAACCCGGCATGGCCCTGCCACAAGTCGGTCCCCCCCCCCCCCACCAGCCACGGCCACCGTGCCGCCACATAATAAGCTGCTCTTCTCAATTTTGTAGTCTAGGGACCGCGACTCATTAAGGTTTGGACTGCATTAGTGCTCAGCATCCCATAATTGCATAGCTCGCCTGACTCTCTGTCATTAGCTCTCCGCTCTCTGGGCTCCACCTCTCCTATTGGATTTGCTGACTGACCCCAACACAGAAAGTCTGGCTACATGGGGCAGCTCTCACCGTGCAGTGAGGACTGCCTGCTGGCCCTGAACCTCGCAGCTCCCGGTGCTTTGACCATCCTCAGCCATAAATTTTGAGCTACCATTTCCCTACACATGACCTCTTTCCTTTGCACGTCCAAACGACTGATCTGATTACTCACAGAAGAAGGGAATTGAAAATTGAGGTCAAAGCAGATGGGCTGGCAGCAAGTCACATTCCCTTCATGGTGGAAAACCACCACAGTCAGGAAAGGGTAGGGTCTCTGGCCAAGGAGCCTGAGGAGCCAGGGGTCAGGGCCCAGGACTGGGGTTGGATTTTCTCAGTCTCCGGCACGAACTAGAATCTGAGTCTGACACTGTCAAGATTATCCCCACCCCTGGAGAGCAGGGAAGCCGTCGACAGACAGTGAATGGGACTCCCAGGAGCCCACCCAGTTCTCAGCAGAGAGCCCTGGAGACAAGCAGATGCTTGCTCCCTGAGTAACCTCCTTGTTCTCTGATGGCAGCTTTCCTGGACATCTGGAAGAATGTGACCAAAGCCTAAAATCTGGGTTTTCTGTAGTCTGGCAGATTTCAAACACAAAGCCAGACGTAACCACAATCATCTCAATATACCAGGGTACTGGTAGGATGATTTTTTTTTTTTTTTATGCTGGAATTATCCAGGGTGGAGTTGGAATAGGGGAAGAGAAGAGTGTATTCTCATACCAAGAAACTACAGTATGAAACAATGGGGCCCCTAACCTGTTTCTAAAGTCAGGGGGAATTAAGCACCCATCCAGCAAGCAGGGAGGCTTATCAACAATAGAGAGCCTTCTGTATACCAAGTGCTCTTTCCTTCAGCCCCTAATAGCACCACTGCCGTTGGAGATCACCACCCCCATTTTATGGGTGTAGAAAGGGACTCAGAAGCATGCCATGACTTGGCTAAGACCTCACTGCTAATAGTGTAATAAAGCTGAATGGATCAAGGGTTTATCACATTCTGGGCTCTGTGCTAAGGGCTTGATTTAATCTTAATTGTTCACTTAACCTTCAAAATAATCCCATGAGGTCCACCTAACCGAGATTTGGTAGGTTAAGTGACTTGGCCAAGGTTACACAGTGGATAAGTAGAAATATGTGGAAATAAGAATCCAGGCACTCTGAGACCAGAGCCTTTCTATGATTTTGCAGCTCTTGGAAGTCTTCAGCAATTGAGCTGACGCTCAATTCACACCCTCAGATGCACAGCCAGCACCCTTTCTACTATGGTAGAATGCCCTTCCATGACATAGCAATACCTTTTTAAAACTTAGAATCATCAAAGACTATGGCGTGTCCAGTCATTTTTCAAACCCTTACCCCATTTCTTTCTGGGAGAGAATCGGATGTGTGTTGTTTGAATTCAGGACTGAGCTGTGGCCTAATGGCCCCATCATCACATACCTCTGTTTGCACCAGAAAAACTATCAGAGGAGGGAAGCCAGGGAGACCATGCAAACAGAGGGGGAAGTGACCTGCTCAGGACTTCGGCTGCAAAGGGGTCCTCTCCTATCCCTCCTTGTCCTGCCTCTGCTTCTATCTCTTGGATTGTCCCCTTCAGTAATCAAAGCCCATCACTGGGGAAAGGTCACTGTTCCTGACCCTTTAGATGCCAAAGGGAACAATTATTCCCAGCTCAGCAGACCCACGCCCTGACACCCAGCTGCTCGTACCAGTTTTTCATCCCCAGCTATATCAACTGGCCTGGCATCCAGCGCTCCCCCAAAACACTGGGGGTCAACAGTTTATGGAAATCTATGCTGACACCCTCATTGATTCATTTTAATCTCTATTCACTTAGAATGGAACTTTATTCCTTCAAAGTCTGAAATTTGGATTCCTCTGCCCTACCCTACTCTACCTGTTGTGTGGAGTGTTTTCTGTAAAAAACAAAACAAAACAAAACAACAAACAAAAACCACTCCACTATGCCAAGAACACTTGGTAATGGCCTCCAAACTTTACCAAGCACCCCCACTGTGCCAGCACTAGGCTAGAGTGCTGCAATTTAAGAGGGAGGCAGCGGGAGGAGGATCTCCGGGAGTGCAGGACCTTGCACAGTGACACATTCCCTCCACCCAGAGTGGCACCTGGCACACCTCAGGCATTGAGAAGTGGAAGAAGGGATGTTTAGTCCAAGCTACGATATCTGAGAAAGCTACCAGGCCAACACCGGAAGGGGGCTGTTGAGTTCCTCAGGAGAGGAACCAGAGTTGGAAAATGATGGGGAGTCTGATGGGAGAAACAGCCTGTATGAAGGAATGAAGGCATGGGACCACATACTGGGAACATGGCAAGTCCTAAGAACAACCAGAGGTGTAGAGGTGGAGTCAAAAGCAAGAATGTTAAATTACAAAGCATGTTCAAGTGCTAGGGGTCATGGATTTATCCGTCTTCTATCCCATCAAAGTAGGGCACCCCCTTCCCCTACAGAACATTTCTCCTGGTTACACCAAGGGACTTCCATAAAAACTGAACAAGGCATCCCCTCGGATGCTGGAAGGGGCTCCCATGCCAGTAGGTCTTGCAGTTTCCATCCCAGCTTCAAGGCAAACACTAGACCTCTTTGTGCATGTCACAGGAAGGAACGAGAAGACCTTGTTTTGGTCAGTGGGATTGCTTTCCCAGCCCTAGGCATGAAAGTGTGATATTTTTATCCAGAAAAGGGGACTGACTATCCAAAACTCATTCACAAACTCCTAGCATGCCAGAACTAGAAAGGTCCCTGGGGAAGCTTTAGCCTACTTCCTCGTCTTCAGAAGAAGAAACTCAAGCTCAGAGAGGAAGAAGGACTGTCCAGTGACACACAGCAGGTGAGTGCAGGCCAGGGCTGGGAAGAGAGGAGGGCTGGGAGGAAGGAAGGAGAGGAGGAAGGGAAGCCTCTAGTTTCTAGTCCATACTCCCCACTGCACTGTGTTTTCCTGCAAGAGATTTAATGATGAAATTGCAGACTTTTTTTCCAGTAAACATAAAACCAAAGACTAAAAATATTTCTGAATTACTTTTCTTTAGAAGAAAAAAAAATGTCTTTCCAGCTCTCTGACTCCATCAGCCAATTAAATCTTTGGCTTCCACTCAGAAAGAGGATTTAAATTAATCAAGATAAAACTAGCTGACTCTTTCCCTCCAAGCAGCAACTTTCTACCAAGAAGAATGAGAGTAGTTTGCTGGAGACAGGAGTGTGTTGGGGAAAAAAACAAAATCCAAGCCATTTAATTTAACTTCTCACACTCACCTGAGACTCCTCAGCCATTTGTCCTTCATTCATCAAACATCTATTAAGTATTTATTCATTCAACAACCACTTATTGAGCTCCTTCTGTGTGCATTCTAATTACAGGAGCATAGCTATGAATCAGAACGTAATTTGGCCCTCAAGACATGGACATTTGTCATTGAGTAGGGTGATGACGTTTACATAAATCATCACCCTACAACCCAGGGCCTGGCCTAAAGTAAATTCTTAGCCCAAAGTAAATCTCGTTTGAATGAATGAGTGAATGAATGAAATCAGGGTCTACTACAGATCACTGCCCCATGAGAATTCCACCGGGACTAGGACACAGCACTTCCAGAAACAGCTTAAGAAACAGTTCAGAAAAGGCAGGACTTCACAAATGGGCAGGTGGGGGTCTGAAGAGTATTTTGAGAGCTCCATTCACTTCTCCGAGCCTCAGTTTCCCCACCATCATGATGGGATCTGAGGAAATTTCCAGCACTAACATTTGATTATTCTCTGAGCCCAGTTCCCGGCACTTTATGGGAGTTTAAACCCAATCTCTCTTCCTAAAAATAACTATTGAATCATTGTCCCTCTGCCTTCTCAAGGTCATGCCTGCGTTTCTGTGGATTTCTCCTGGGAGATGAGAGAAGTGAGGGAATTCGATTCTAACTTTGATTGGCCTTCCTCTCTGTTTAAACAAGAGAAGAAAATATCCAATTATCCCATTGACAATTACAGTCTGCACATTTCACCGCAGGCATAGAAAACAGGCCAGCAGCAGAAAACCAGCCACAGCCCAGGGATGCACACATGCAAGCCATTATCTATTCGGAGACAGGCAGGCCTGCGGTGGCCCCCAGTGGCTCAGAAGCTGGACGGCTCCTTGCCAACAGGCCAGGCCATCCGGGAGGCTGCGTGCCATTGGGGGCAGCAGCCCCCATCCCATCGTCTCAGACTCCAGGCTGAACAGAAAGCAGGGGAGAAAGTGAGTCACTGACAGTGAGTGATCCCAAACCAAAGACCCCGGCTGTATCCTTGCACACATGCAGTCCTGATCAGGTCAAGAGCTAAATCAGTGAGTTCCACGAGGGAAGGGACCATGTCCAATTCTGTCACCATCATGTCCTTAAGCACACAAGCATCATACAAAGCCCATGATCTGCATTTGAGATGAGCAGGTAGTAAAATTTGTAGAAGGCTAACGAGTATGACCATCTGAAATAATGTATGAGTGGTTTGTTTGTGTGATGCCCTCAAGAAGAAAGAGACTATGGGAAAGAGACTGGTTAGGGTACTGGCTAGCACTTAGGCTCAAGCATCATCTGGAAACATCTGTCTAAGCTCTGCTCTTTATAAGCTCTGACCTTGGGCAAGCCTCTGTTTCCTCATGGGGCACATGTATGTGCTGTTTGGATTCCCCTTTAAGGAAGGACTTGTTGCCTCCAGCTGCTGGGGGTATCATTAACTAACTGCCTCCAGCCATCAGGCCCTCAGACTGTCTCAAAGCCACCTCACCTAAGGTCATGCCTTGTCCACTGCTGCCCACTTGAAACACATATCAAGTGGGGCATCCCAAAGGCTGTGGTCACCCTGGCCAATGCACAAAACTGTGATTCCAAAGCTCCCTGTGAGGATAGCTGAAATCACTCAGCTCACCTTCTCCCTCCCCCGGTCCTGCTTCTGTCCTCTTCTTTCCCCAGGGGCTTGGACCCAAAGGCACTCCCTATTAACCACCCTGAACTCTCAACTCCATCCCAAAGGCTGCTTCCCAGAGAACCCAACCTGTGACCCAGCATTCACAAAATAGAGATAATAACCAGCCCACAGATGCGCTATCTGACAGGCAGGTTTGGGGGGGAGCCAAGGTCACACGGCGGGTAGGGAGGAGCATTGGGACTTGAGTCCAAGTCTAATTCCAAGGCCTGTATGCTTTCAACCCCTTAGGCCCACATTAATGTTTCCAACAGTAGGGTTTTGTTCTTTGGCTTGTTCATTATTTTTTAAATCTGAAAGCTTTCCAAGAGCTTCAGATGAAGTTGGAGTTGAGAACCCTGACCCTCCCTCTCCGATTGCCCACACCAATTCAGCATGAGATCCCAGCCCCTGATGTGGCACGCTGGGGTGCCCTGCCCTCTCTCATCTCCCCGGAGTCCACGCCTAGATAGGTCCTTTTTGGTGCTATTTATTCCTAAGGGTCTCCAATACCAAAGGCCTACCACATAGGAGTCACCCAAGCTGCTGGCTAATCCCACGCAACTCGACAATATTGATTTATTTTGCATATTGAAGTGAACAATGGCACTTTAGAGTGAAATTCAGTTTCAGCAGAACACAGCAGAGAGAAGTCAATTATCCAGCATTAATTATGTATGTGGGGACAATAACTGTGGTGATATTCCTCACTCTCGAGGCCTCTAGAGCTCGGAACAAGAGGAAAGAAGAGGTAGCTGCTATTATCTGTCCACAGTGTAGACTGGGTTGGGTAAATTAACCCTCCTGACATCCTGTGAATACACATAAGCCTTCTTTGGGAACATGGTCCATGCACCTGCCCCCAGAACACATGAAATTAATAGGCTGCTAGGCCCAGAGATCGCATTTCCCCAATATTCTGGCCAGGCCAGGCTCTGAATATACTAAAGGAGCTAGCACCTTCTCTCTATCCCTCCCCCACCCTGCCCCGTCAGAACTTTACGGCTGAAGACTGTCTAAGCAAACCTCTTCTCAGGTTGCAGCTTTGTGGTCAGCCAGAACTCTCATGGTCACGTTAGACCTTCCTCCCAAGGCGCGTGTGTGTGCAATATCAACCAGAAACCCTAGCCTGCCTCCGAAAGAAGAGAAATCCAATTTCTAAATCATTGTCATGTAATTTAAATTTCTGTATTCTTAAAATTTCTGAGAAGACTGGAAGTGAGGGGGGCTGGGGGAGAGGTTCCCCAAGGCAGAAAAGGTGCGAGGGTCTCATCTATCTTTGCCCCAATTTGCTACCCCAGGGACCCAGTCCTCATCTGGACAGCTTAACACTGATGGGGCTGTTCCCATGTTTAGGCAGGTGCTTTATACATATTATCTTAAATTCTCTTTACAACTCAGTGATGTAAGTGTAAATATCTCCTTTTTATAGATGAAGAAACTGAAGCCCCAGGTCACATCTAACATGCAACAGAACCAAGAACTAAGTTGAGACTGTCCTGGTCCTTAACCACAGTCCTAACCTGCCCTATGAGAGCAGCTTCCCCTACCCAAGCACAGGGACTGGTGGACCATCCCAGGACCCACGAGGCTCAGAGGAAAGGTCCTAAAGCCCTGTTGTGTTGGGTGAAGTCGTCAAAAGGACATGGCACCAGTTGACCCATGCACATGACCCCGGCCATCAGAGGCTCCTCCCACCCACCCCATCCTTGGGATGTGCATTCCATTTGCCTTCCCCACTCCCAGAGGCTGCCCCAGGGATACAATCTTGAGATAGTGATGAGATGCTGAGACCATCTGGATAATATACTCAACTGAACCCACTTAAGGCCTCTGTATAAACTTTTAAGATCTGGTGGCAGGTGCAGAATCCATGTGTCTTGCTACCACTGAAGACAAGCTCCATATCTAAGTTCCCTTGCCAGCTAAACCTGCTGCCCACCAGTCTGGAGTGGTCCGTCTCTGTCTTTGGTCTCTTCCTGCCATCTTCTTACAGAGGCTGGTTTCAGATTGCACCTGGGAAGTCCCCAGATGCTTCTGAACCAACACACCGCCCATCTGGTACGTAGGTACCAACCTATTGCCTGGTCTGGACAGGAGCCAGGAAGACTGTGATTCCACTTCATCTAAAACAGTTCCACTTCCTCCTGGTTTAAAATACTGGGAATGTCTGTGGGTGATTTCTTACTTTCTCATTGAGGTCACTGGCCAAGAGGGGTCCAGGAAGGAATTTCTAGAAGACTGCCCTGAGAGCCAAGGTGGACCTCCAAAGTCAGCAGGCACTCGATAAACAAGAGCACCCCCTATATAGCGTACCCTGCACTACAGACACTTTGTACCCACTAATTCCTTCCATTCACACATGAACCCTATGAAGTGGATACTCTTTTCATCCCCATTTCATACATGAGAGAACTGGAACCGAGGGGTGGATGGAGTGTGAGAAGTTGCACAAGACCATACAGTCTTAGAGGTAGACCCTGCCTTTGAAACCAGGCTGCCATGAATTCAAAGCCGAATGGCCACTGCCCACCCTGTGAAAGGCCATTAGCTCTTCCAACACACATGGATCCCAACGGGTCTACCTCTCACAATCTCTGAGCTTGGCCTAAGGCATACCGCGTGGAAAGATATTTGGGCCCCCATAGGATCTCTTATTCTCAGCGTCAGGCTGCACAGAAAATTCCCAACTATATCTCTAATAGGGTTTTCTATTCTAAATGGCACACACAAGCTATATGTCATACCCGTAAGCCTTGCTGCCATGATCACTTTGGCGGAGCAGACAGATGACCTCATAAAGGTTAACCCAGTACTAGTAGACTTTCAGCAAATAGTCAACATTTTTTTTCTGATTTTAAAAGCAACACACACTTAGAAATATACTCAAAACCCAAGCTATGTAGAAATGAATGATGATAACTCAGGTGGATGTGGTTAAGGACAAAATAAAGTTCAGTTGTCCATGATGCCTTTGATATGCAAAACAAAACCTACAAAACAAAACCAAACAACACAACAGTGACTTAACAGTCTTACGAGGGCTACTTGGATTCTGTTACCTCAAAATGGCCCCATCAAAATGTCTCAGAAACAAAAAGAAAAGAAAAAAAAGAAAAGAAAAGCAAGACGGAAGCCTCGAACACTCATTTGCACAGGTCCTCCGTGATCAAACCTGCATGAGAGAGGAAAGAGCCTGGTCTTCCCACGACTGAAGCATTTCCAAAGTCACAAACCTTTCAGGGCCAAAATCAGGACAGTCCTGGGGCAACCGGGACAGCTGGTCACCACAGATTCATTGTTCTGGTACATTCCCCTTTGGTTCTCGTTCTGACCTTCAGGACCAGCCAGGTCCCCAGGTCTTTCAGCGTGTGAAGTCACCTCTGGTGCCCCCGTCTCTCATTTCCACCTCATCATCTGGGCTTCAATTTCTGCTCAGTGGATTCCTCCTCCTCCTCCCCATCTCTCACCCCCAACCCATCTCAGGACAATAAATATTCCCAAGGATCAGCTCTGTGCTCTGTTCCCTGTCTGGTGCCCTGGGAGAAGGAGAGGACACTTAAGGGTAGGCTGTCCCTTTCAAGAGACTCTGAGAGAGGCTTCCATAACCCCGAGGGTCCCCAAGGACTCCAGCCTCCTGGCTCAGGTGGGATCGGGAGCCTCCTCTGCGATCCCCTCTCTTAGGAGAACATCCCATTCAATCATTTGTTTCACTGTCTGCCTGCATCACAGACTCCATTCCAGCTCCTTGGGGGACTGGACATGCCTGATTCCTCCATGTCTCAGGGTCCAGTTCTATCAGGCTCTGCTGAGTCAACATGGCATCCCCAATACCTTGCCTTAAGCTTCCTGTCCAGGACAGTGCACAGAGAGGCGGGACTACCTGCAACTTCAAGATCCTGGAGCTGGGCCTCAGCCAGAGGCCTGACCCTCAGAGACGGGACTTACCGCTGACCAGGCAGAGGGATGGAGTCCAGATGCCGGCCTCCAGGCAATGCCATCATGTTGATCCCAATTTGCAGCAAAGCCTTCCCACAGCGGTCGTGACCCTGGAAAAAGGGAGAGCAGGCCAAGGTCAAGGGATGCCCTGAGAGAGGAGGTGCAATGATTTTCTCTCTCAGTTCCTAGCTACAAAGGAGTCAAGGCAGGTGTGGAGGAAAGGCCCCCTCGCCCTCTTCTTTTTGAACCAGCTTAGACTCCACTGTCCTCACACAAGTAGTGTAGGACTTAGTCCTACGTCCCAAGCTTGCTAGGAATCCCTACAATCTTTTATCTCCCATTACTAAATATTTGCCTGACCCATCTTGCTTTGTTCCAAACATCGGGACACATAGACCAGCAAATATTACATAATACGTAATTATACTTAAAAAGTATCTATGGTTTATCTGGAATTCATATTTATGGGCATTGTGTATTATTTGCTAAATCTGGAAACTCCACACGCTAATTCTCCATAAGCATCAGAGCACTGGGTTATTCACTTCGATTATGCCCGGGAAATGTGACTCTGTAATGAGCATGGTGGTTGCGTCCCCAAACCCATTCCACTTCAGATGATATAATTTCACCCAAACTGCTACTAACTGGTTCAGGAATAGGCATGGGACTCAATTCAGACCAATGAGCCATGACAGAATTGCTTCCAGAAAAAGTTTTCTTTCTCCTAACTGCAAACCACAAGGAGACAGTATCTGTCCCGCTGGACCTGAGCAAGGAAGCACGTCACTTCATTGCTGCTGGAGACCATCTTGCAATCAAGGGAGGACCCAGCTGGGAGAATAAAGTTGCCACACAGAGAATAATAAATCTGGGTCCTTGATCCCTGAGCCACTGAATCAATCAGTGATCCCTGGAGTCTGGCCCACCCCTAGGCCTATTATGTAAGATAATAAAGTTCTTGTTGTTTAAGTGAAGATTGTGTTGGTAGATAGCCAAAAGCAGCCTAACTGATAACAGTAAACCAGGTTCTAGGGGCTTCCAATCCCAGCACTGAGGACCTACCTGGTTTGCCTGTGTCTCACAGATTGGACCAAGACAAGAGCGTCCTTCCACCTGTTGGACTCCTCCTGTCACCTATCCCTTCCTTGTTCCTCCCTCTCTGCCACCTCCTTCTCCAAGCCAGGGAGGAAGCCCTCCCCGAGGAAAAAGGAGATTCTGTCGCTTTTGCCTGGGTAGAGCAACCCAGGAGAGGACTGGCCATCATCTGGCGTGCCCTGAGCTGAAGAAGAGCAGATTTCAAGACTTTCTGAGAAAACACAAGTATGAACTTGTGGGAAGAAAATAGCTAGGAAGGGTAAGATGAGTCCAGAAAAAGTAAACTCTTACTCCATGATTACAAATGACCCTTATGAGAAAAGAACGGAGGAGGACTTTAATTAACAGTGGTATCGTTGGACATAATGTACCCTTTATGATGCGTGGAATAAAGAAGAAAACAGTCGATCTGGAAAGTATGGGAGCCAGGAGCTCAGAATAAACTAGGGCATTATGTAATTGCAGAGACTCACTCCCACTGCCTATTTCCTGGTCTGCGGGTCCCACCACCCTATAAGCCCCATAACCCAAGGGCCAGCCATGCAGCCAGCATTCTATGTATCTGTTGAAAAGATGAGTGGAATACATTTTTAATACCTTTATGCTGAGCCCGAGTTCTTTTTCTGTAACTGAGAATAATACTATCTATTGTATCTATTGTCAATGCTATCTATGATAACAGTGACCTGATTTAAGGACTGTGCAAGTGTCAGGCCAGGGTGACAGTGTGATAAACAGTAGCCCTTTGTTATTCTCATGCCTGAGAGTCTGCTGTACGCTCAGCCCTGTGGTCCGCTGAAGGCGATGCAGAAAATGAGACAAAGCCCAGAACGCTTTGATCGTGCTTGACGAGAGCCCATCAACATCGGCAGTATCGCCATTGTTATCTCTAGTGTTATGATCATGATTGAAAAAGTGTATTTTGGGGAGCCAGTGAGTCAGCAGTCTGAAAAGGATGGCACACAAGAAAAAGCCAGAAACAACAAAAGGAGGTAACTGTTCCTCTTCTGACGCGCGGGACCAAAGAAACCCAACAGGAAATAGGAGCTTCGCAGAGTGAATGCTACGACGTCATCAGACAGCAGTGCGCAAGCAAATCTTATTTTACCTCCACTCCATCATCAAGCAGAAAGGGATACAGCGTACAAACAGGGAAGGGAGGATTCAAACTTATGGGCTCCAAGGCCCTTCAAAGGGTGATCTAGTCAGGGTTCTGTGAGGAGATAAAGCATGTCCTTGGTATTGGGGGAGCTTTGGATCCGATCAAGTTGTATCTGATGCCCCCAGACAAAGGGACAGCTGTCATGAACAGAAACCTGGATGCAAGAGGATGACCTGAATTTCTAAGAGGTAGATTCTAGAAACACAGCTCAGTGACCCTGAAATCCAAGAACAGATTCCTAATTGCTGATCCGTAAGCCCCGCAGGCAGAAGCCAGCCAGAGCCCAGGAGGAACAAATCAGGCCCAGACAATCGGCTTCCTTTTCATTAGGGACCGTGGGCTCCTAGCAGAGGGGAACTACGACAGTAAACCTGGTATATCTTGATTTCGTTAAAATGTCCCGGTGAGAGGACCTTGTTCATCCACTTCACCCCTGGCCTCCCAGCAGTTGTGCCAGTGGAGACATCCAGCAAACAAAACCTTGGTTCCTGGGATTGCAGGTTTTCCCAGGGGCTGGGGAAGCCTCGTGAGGACGTGTGGGTTGCATTTCCATTCCTGCCCTATCTACTGACTGTATTATTTATGCCTGCCTCTTTCCCCCAGTGGGACAAGGCTCCTTGATGCCTGAAAGCACATCTTGCTCAGTGTGAGCCTGGACACAAGATCCTACATGATGACCTGCGTGGTAGAAACCAGGATTGTGAATCAGACCAGCTCACAGAGGAGCCACCGCTCATAGGCGCTGGCGATGGGGCACAGGTAAGAGAGAACATCCGGAAGGTAAGATAGGAAGTACCAAGAGTTTAACCCAGCTGATATTTTTAAAATATCTCTAATAATAATAATGGCTAGCATTTATTGAGTGCATGCCATGAACCAAGCACTGTTCTAAATGCCTCATATAGTATTAACTCATTTTATACGATCATCATGCCCATTATGGATGAGACTCTGAAATTCAGTGGTGGTGTGTGCATTGCTCAGGGTCACACAGAGGACTAGGGTCCAGGCTTTAGGACTTTGAGGGGAGGTCCTGGAGCAGATGGAGGGATGACGACAACAGACAACAAACAAATGACAGGTGTCTGCATTTGCTAACCGGAAGCCCGACTCCCTTCCAAGGTCACAACCACACCTAGCCCTCCAACTCTCTTCCTTCACACCAAGTGCCTCCTTCTGCTCCCACCTCCCTGACTGGGAGTCCTCCAGCTTCGTCTGGTGCTGGCCCTCTATGACACAGCCAGAGGACAGAAGAACAGTCCTTAGAAAAATGAAGCAGATCGCCAACACTCCACTCAAACGGAGGAAGGAAGAGGGGCACACCTCTTCTGTCCCTCATTTCTTGGTTCCTTTTGTGAGAGTCATGTGAACGGCTGTGGGCCCTAAAGGAATCAGGGATGAGGAAACCACAATCCCAGCTAAGGCCTTAAGTGTCACTAGCTTTACAGAGAGACCTGTTTCAAGCATGCAGCGCTCATGGAAGTTCCCACAGCCTGCTGCCTTGGCAGCCCCCTCCCTAAGCCCTATGCTGGGTTCATTCTAGTGAGCAGAAATCCCAAGTACGATGCCTCCTGACAGCATGTCAGAAAATGGATCAAGGTAATCCCTTTGCTTCCCACTGTCTGTCCTCAATGGTGTTGCAAAAAGAAGTTGGATTGGGGGATCTGACAGACCTGGATTCAAATCCTGACTCTATACCAGATTAGTGCATGACCTTGAGAAAATCATGAAACCCCATGAATGAGGTTACCTCAATTATACCTGCCTCCTAGGAGCTTCATAGGGGTTAAATGTGATCACTTGCAAAAGCCCCTTAAAAGTTGGGAAAGGACGGGAAGAGGGAAGGGAAAAGAAAAGAAAAAAAGAAGAGAAGGAAAAAGGAAAGGAGAGGAAAGGAAAGGGGGTGATAAAGGGAAAGAGAAGAGAAGGGAAGGGAAGGGAGGGGAACAGAAGGGAACGAATCATGTGCTTGGCACATGGCAGCCTCAAAGAGGAAGTGTTCTTCGTGGAAGGAGGAGTTGAGAAATGTGTCTCAGGGCAGAGATGCTGTCTTGGCCCTGGGAACAGTGGAAAGGACACAGGCAGGAGTGAGTGAGAAAGAGGAGACTCCATCCCTTCCGTCCCCACCCCACAACCCTGCCCAAGGCGCTTCCTAACTCATCGGAAATCTCACCCTCGAGGCTGCAGCCTTGGTTCTCTGGGGGCTCTCAGCAATGCCTCCCCCACCAGAAAAGGGTAGTTTACAAGACAAACCTGAAGTCTTAAGTGCCTCTGATTTAATTCAATGCCTGCTGTGACAACGGCTCATTTGGACAGCTCATTTCTGTTCCTGCCTCTTCTTAGAGGCAGACCTTGCTCACCTCCATTTGGCAAACAAGCCAGCTTGGACTCAGAAGGAAATGGTGGGCGATTTACAGTAAATTACTCAGTTAGAACCAGGATGGGAGCGGCTTCTGCCATTGTTTGATGGACCAATCCTGGTATGGTTCAAGGCTGGGCTGGGAATATTTAATCTGCAGAATCCATTAGGGCTGTCAACAAGGCAGGACAGTAAATATTGTGGAAAAGAGGTTAAGTTCCGCTCTGTGCTAGGTATAGAGAGGAGGCAGCTGGGGCAGTGGGTTGGGGAGGAATGAGAGGTGGGGATTCAATCAAGTCCCTCATTATGTGATCCCCTACCCCCTCATTATTTCTCTTAGAATTTATCACAATTGTGATTAAACAACTGAAATTAGTGGCTTTAAGTTTTCTCCCTTGAGGATCCTGGGAGCAGGGACTGGAGGTCTGTCCTGCCCACTGCTGTATCCCCCACACCCCCTCTGACAGGTGCCTGGTGCACAGTGATCAGATCGATGAACTCTTATTGACTGACTGGGTGGGTTCTTACCGGAACCCCAGCTTCCTCACTGGTAAAAGAGAGACAGGTGCCTATGCTGTCACACTGTGATCAGTACTGGTTGAGAGGGTTGTGGGAGGGCCTTTTCCAACCATACATGCTGCAGGGAGAGGGCTTGGCATCCTAACACCCACTGAGACAAAGCCACTTGCCCCTCCTGAGTTTCTGTGGTCCTCACTGTTCAATCATACCTGGCTGAGCAGGCTCCTTCCCCACCATGAGCTCTTTGCTCTGCTAGGCAGGTTCTCCCAAACAGACAGACAGACAGACAGACAGACAGACAAGAGACAGTTGCATGACAGCTGCAAAAACTGGGGGACAAAAGAGAGATTGCTAAGGGATGTCCAGAAGGCTTTCCAGTTGTGTTAGGCGGGAATGGAAGGTGGGGAGAAGGGGTCACGGCAAGTTTCTCAAGGCATGACCCTAAAAGTGACCCTTGCAAGAGGCATTTGAAGACAGAGGAAAGGGGAAGGTGCTAAGGGAAGAGTGCAGGGGCAGAAGGAAGAGCATGGGAATTTCAAGGAACTGCAAGTGTCTCTAGAAGGCTGTAGTGAGCACTTCAGGCTGGGGGAGGGGTTTAGGGGCAACTATCCTAATGGCATGGGAATGCAGAAGAAGGAGTGACCACTTTCAGCTGAACTGGGTCTTATGTGCAGGGTGGGATTTTGCCAAGTGAAGATAAGACAAGGACATCCAGTGCCAAGAGAGCAGTGTGAGAAGTGGCAAAAAGACCAGAAAATGAAGCAAGTATTCAGGGACCCAGATTCCTTCATGGGGCTGAAGGGAAGGTGCCTCTGTGGCACCTTCTTTGGATGCCAGATTCTTTGGGCTCTATCCTGTGGGTAATAGGGGTCACTGAAGGTTGTTTGAGTAGGGGACTGAAATGATCAGAGTGGAATTTCAGCTTCCATGGTGACCAGTAAGTGGAGGGACTCCAGGGAGTGAGGCCAGCAGCAGGGGTCCATTTAAGAGACAGATGCTACTCCCAAGGGGGACCACAAAAGTCCTGGGGTTAGAGCCATGGGGACTTGCAGTAGAAAGGAGGGCGGTTACAATGAGCTTTAGGAGGTAATGACGATGAGCTTCCCTCCTTGCCCCCACTCAAGGCCCTGTTGATCTGCAGGAGGGTGGCAATAGTCATCGAGACATTTCAGTATTGCAAGCTGGGGTGGTCAGCATCCTGCAGCAATCAGATATCTGACTCTCTGACTCTCATTCCCAGGGGAGGCACAAGAAACTAAGCAGGCGGTCACCTAGCTTGAATGGACTACTGGAACCTACTGAATGGACTGAGCCTTATGAAATACAGACAGAGCAACTCTCTAGAGGAAGCCTGAGTGACATTTTACAGCTGTCAGGCCACAGGGTCCAATAAGTGGACAGAATAGACCTCCAGGCTCCCAGAGCTAGGCAGCCCAGAATGACTATGTGTCTGTCAGGTAGGGGCCACCTACACCTGAGCTCTGCTCCTCCATTCCAGATTTAGAACAGTTTCAACAAAGCACAGGCAAGGCTCTGAGTCTCCCCTTGGTTAACTTGATACATCTATCTTCTAGGCTTTACCTGAAAAGTAACAAGAATCCCACCTGCACAAATATGTCAAGGGTAAGACTATAGCCTCCAGCCACAATCTAGGTAGCCTTCCCGGAGGAGCTCACATCATAAAGCTAGAGTATTAGAATTAGTAGGAGGCCTTAGGGAATCCTGCTTTGTAATAATAACTATAATGATAATAATGAGAAGGAGAAGAGGGAGAAATATTCAGGGTACAAACATTATGTTAGACATTATGGTAAGTGCTTTAAATTTCATCTTCAAAATACTCTTGTTATCCCCATTTTTCAGATGAGGAAACTGAGGCACGGAGATGAGCCTGGGCAGATGGAGAGACCCATTCAGAGAGGGGAAGAGATCTGCTTGAGGTCACATAGCAGCTGAGCTATATCTGGGACATGCACCCTGGTCTCCTCACTGCCATCAACTTCCCCATGGGAAATCCAAGGAAGGCTTTTGTGTGATTAGAGCCCTGAGAGACCCACCCAGGCTCGGAGTGACTTACCCTGGGAAATCAATGGTTCTGGCAGTTCGCCATCTACAAAGTGGGATACTTACTCATGCTCTTTCTCTTTTGCTGCTGCTATCAACACAGGGAAATGAAAAGTGGAGAGAGAAATTACAGGGATTCCTAGTCTAATTAGGCCCAGTTTTGGAATGAGCCAGGCAGCTTGATGCAGACTCCCCAGGGGTCTGAGAGAAGGAACCAGAGTCAAGATCTCCCTACAAAGTTCTATGTGCCCCAGTCCCTAATCAATAGGACAGCCCATCCTCTAAATGGCTCCAACTTTCAAAGATAAGCCCTAGGCAGCCTTTCCTGAAGGAGCATGTGTAACAGTCCTGGAGGAAGCCCAAATTCCTGGAGACTGGAAAGGCCATGCTGACCCCCATCCTATACCCCAGGGTGGGTCCTTCCTGGCTCCAGGACTCCAACACCCCAGCTGCCCATCGGATGAGTGCCCAGCCCTGAACCACAAAAGGAAACTGTGGTTGCAGGCATTTGGGAGCTGGACTTGAGCTGCTGACTTTCTAAGGGTCAGAAGTGAGCAAGTGGCGCCCCAGACCTCCAGGACCTTTGGCAGAGCGTAGCCCCTGGGAGATACTCGGCTGGACCTTTTGGCCACCCCAGTCCAGACCTCTGTTGCTTAAGATTATAGATTCGGAGTCAGTTACTAGCTGTATGATCACAGGCATTAAGTGTCCTTATCTGTAATGCTGGGTTTATAAGAAGGACAATGGAAGCAATGGTTCCTTCCTTAGGGTGTTATGGTGTGGATCATTGAGATCCCATGTGCACCCAGCACATGGGGTGCTTGATATAAGACTGGTTCTATTTCTCTCCTGGTGAGGACAAGTACCTCGCAGTCGGGGAACAGCCAGATGGAGGCCATGCTACAGCCTCCTGAACTATATCCAACTAGTCAACTGCTTTTTACTCTTTAACTTTTTAATTATCCCTTCTTACTTTCTAACTTTCCCTGATGTGAATGTTAGCCAACTGCTCAAACGTTCCTTAGCTCTGATTTGCAAAAGTGAGAGCTCTCTCTCCCTGGGCCCAGATCCCAGGGTGCTAAAATTAACAACCAGTATACTTTAAGCTAATGACTTACTGGTCGTGACTGCCACAAAGAGACATAATTTTCAGATAAAAGCCATTAGAGAAAATTGAATAGCTCCAGCGTGGTGAAAATTTGGATACATCTTGTTTCATAAATCACACTCAGAGGTTACACTGGGCTAGCTATTTCCCTCTCTGAGGCACGATGAGGCCCCAGTTTGAGGGGTTCTATACACCCTTGGGAAAGAAGACATAGGGGAGAGAACCATGCAATCTGGAGCATAGAAGGAGTCAAACATGAACAGCCCATTCACAGAATGTTGTCTTATTAAGGCTCTTTTAAGTCTGATATGTCACATGTCTTAGTAGCATCCAAACAGTGCAATGCAAGGTGTCTAGTACTGAGTAGGAACTCAATAAATATTAGTCATTACCCAATAGGGGATCCCACGGTTCTCCAAAAACATCGTGCCCTTCCATAATGCTATGCATTGGTCATGGCACTGCCACATGTCCAGACCAAAAGAGCATCAATTCTCTTCTTCTATCTCCAGGTAATACCAATGTTTCAGGACTCAGTTCTAATCCCACCTCATCTGAGAGGCCTTCTCCAACCACTCTAACTGATAGTCATTTCTCCCTCCAAAAAGTTTCCTAGGAATCAATGAAAGTGGGAGGTCTTGAACAGTTTTAAATTATATTGTAATAGAAAGTATATTTTCTCCATGTCCCTCTCTCTTCCCCAGTCCACCTGTTAAATGATGCCACAGCAACTGGAAAGTCACAATACAGCAAGGCCAAAAAAGATGGAGGAAGATGAGTCCCGAACACTTTTTGGGGTAGAGCCACCCAACTCACATCAGTCCAGGGGGGGCGGTAAGTAAGAAACACACACAATGTGCTAGACCACTAATATTGGGGGGTTGTTTGTTATAGCAACTAATCTGAATTAACCTAATTACAAAAACTAAAATAGATGTTATACTTACGGCATCTGTAAGTGTGCTAGACACAGAAGTCTCTCAGTAAATATAAGCTCCTTTTCTCTTCTTCTTCAGCCTTGGAGATGCTGGAATACTGTGTTTGTCTACTGACAGTGAACCCTCTGGACCCTGACTCTAGTTCATGTACCATACAGCCAGAGTCCAGAAGTTGATGAGGTGAGAGTAGGATGGAATAAATACCTACAAACGTTCGAAGTCCCATCAGTTCTGAGACTAAGATTGTTTCTCAGCCACTGCCTTCTCTGCTCATATGCATCCATTCACAATAATAGCTAAATTTTATTATACTCAGGTGGTTCTCAGATGCATTTTTTTTCATATTTTAGCAACTGAAATAAGGATGCATGTTTCAGTCAATGGTATCTTGACACTGTGTCACAGTTTAATTGAAAGCGTATTTTCTCTTTGAAGAAGTAACAGGTCATCTTATAATCTGTAGCATCTTAAATTCAATGACATATAGTACTGGGCACTTAAGTATATGCCGAACACTCTTCTAAGTGCTTCCCAGAAATAAATAAATTTATTTCTCAAAAAATCCAAAATAATCAGTACCACTATTATCCCCATTTTAAAGATGCGGAAATGAAGACCCAGAGGGATTCAATAATTTGCCAAGGCACACAGCTAGTAAGCTGAGTGACAATAAAGATGACACCCTCTCTTTAAGGAATTTCATACCATGCCACTGTTTTTTAGCTCCTGGTTTTGAGGTGACTAAATAGAGTCCCCTTCTTATAGAGAAAGATCACACATGACTTTTATGTTTGGCAATATGGTGGATCACATATCTAAAATACTTCTCCATAAGAAGAATTTGGAAGGACTGATAAAAGTGTTCTCAATGTTTTTAAAATGCATCACAAAAAGATAAGCAATCTGGAGAGACCAGGAAGAAAGCAAAAGCAGGAACCAGGGGTAATAAGCAAGAACTGAAGGGAGTTTTTGCCCTAAGAACATCTGCTACTGTACTCCTTCAGCTTCTGTTTCACATGTGTATGGGGCAGGGAAAACTAGGCACAAAGCCTAGGGGTTAGGGAAGGAATCAAATAGGGGTCCAAAAGATCAGAAGCTCAATGTTGAGAGTAAATGAGAAATAATCTTCCATACAGAAGAGGCAAGAAAAGTGTCCCAAATTTTGCATTGAGTAAAGGGAAGTAAAATCTCTCCCAAGAATTAATGACCACAATATGGCCTTCATATAGGTTTGTGGCCTGAATTCACACTATCTGGAAGGGAGGGACTCAATTAGAGGATTAAGTTTCAAGAAATAAAAGAGAGTCTTGGAAATATTTTCAAGGAACAAAGGCTATAAAAAATGACCAAGCAGATTTGAGAAAGAACCAAATTTGAGATGGAACTTTTATAAATTAAAAAATGTATAATTAAAATGAAAAACTCACTGGACAGATTAATCACAGCTAAGGAATGAATTAGTGTACTAAAAGGACAAAAGAAATGATCCAAAATGTAGCTCAGAAAGACAAAGGGAGAGAAAACGTGAGTGAAATAAAGTTAAGGAATAAAGAGTTAAGTAGTCTACCAAGTATTTAATCAGATTTCCAAAGGCAGATAAAATATAAAGAATAGAGGAAAAAGTAATATTCAAAGAAACAGTAGCTGAATTTTTTCCCAGAAATTTTGAAAGACAAAGCACCTTTCAAATCCAAAAATGCCGATGAATTTCAAGCAGGAAAAATACAAAACATATACACACCCTAGAAAACTCCTAAGACTAAAGAACACCAAAGATAAAGATTTTAAAGCAACCAAAGGGGGCAAAAGAGGAGAGAGAGACAGAGACTCAGAGAGACAGAGAGACAGAGAGAATTAGACCAACAGGTGACCACTTAAGAGCAACAATGAAAGTTAGCTGGCAATGAGAAAATATCTGATTACAAAAAATAATTGTCCTAAAATTCTATATCTGTAGAAACTCTTTTCAAGAGTAAGGATAAAGAAATTTTCAAACAGGTAAAACCCCACAAAGGAAATTCTAAAGGATTTCAGGCGGAAAGAATATAATGCCAGAATGGAAGATTTGAGATACAAGTAAGAATGATGAGCAAACTTAATTGTAACATTTGAGTAAATCTAAACAAACCTTAATTATAAGAAACAATTACACCTCACCTATGAGGTAAGGGGAAAAAAGATAAATTCAAAATACTGTATGCAAATTCCAAAGGGATGACGAAAGTGTTCTAAATTTCTTTTATTTGAGGAGAAGGAAAATAGAGATGTAACTTTAGCCTTATTAGGTAATGATTAATGCTTTAATATCTAGGGTTACCTCATTAGGTTATGATAAATGCTATAATATGTATGCATAACTAAAATAATTTACATAAAAATAAAAATAAATATTACCATTCAAATAAGTTAAAAAGGGAAAAAATAAATGAGTAATAAAAAAAGCAACAAAAAAAGAAGAAAAAAGAAGTTTGGGAGGCTATTATTGGTGAATAATAGTAATCACAGTAAGGGGAGGACAAATTAAATGAGCTAATTGTAAGCAAAGATTATAAAGTGTACATTCCACTTACCACATTTACTCACACACACACACACACACACACACACACACACACAGGAAAAGAGAGAAAGAAAAGTAGAGAATAAAGTGAGAAAGTGTGCCATGTTCTGGCAACAATATCCTGAAAATAAAAAGACCCAAAACAACTTAAATTTAAATGCTCCAAAAGATAAACCAGAGAAATATTTACTTAAAGACATCTTCAAGACAATAACCATTATGGAAATGAAGAAACCTGTTACATAAAAATAAAAAGACGGACCCGCCAAGAAAATATAATAGTGAGGATGTACGTAATAACAACAATAATCTTAAAATATACAAAGCAAAAATGATAAAATTTCAAGGAAAAATGAACTAGTCCAGAATCACAGATGGAGAGGCCAACACAATTTTGCCATTAATTGATAGCTCAAGCAGAAAAATTATCAGTGAAGATATAGGACATTTGAATGACACAAGTTAGATTTAGTGTTTATAAACAGAACACTGCATTCAACTTATCAGAAATACACATTCTTTTCAAGGATTCATGAATTGTTCTTTTTTTTTTTTTAACGACTAGATACTAGAGCATAAGCAAGCCTCCACAAATTTCAAATGATTGGTATCCTATATACTGCAATCTCTACCCCAATATAAATACCCCCATAATTTGGATATTTTAAACATATAAATCAGAAGTCAAAGAAGAAATCAGAACAGAAATTAAAAAACAAATCCAAATTATTATAAAAATACATATACAAAAATCATGTAAAGAGATAAAATTAAAAGCAAAAATTACAGCATTAAATGAGAAAATAAGAAAATATAAAAAGTAGAAGATTTTTAACTTCTAAAATAAGACACTTTATTTTTTTTTTTTTTTGTTTCTTCTCAGAGTAGCAGTATTCATTGTTTTTGTACCACACCCAGAGCTCCATGCAATACATGCCCTCTCTAATACCCACCACCTGGTTCCCCCAACCTCCCAACCCCTGCTCCTTCAAGACCCTCAGGCTGTTTTTCAGAGTCCATAGTCTCTCATGATTCACCTCCCCTTCCAATTCCCCTCAACTCCCTTCTCCTCTCCATCTCCCCATGTCCTCCATGTTATTTGTTATGCTCCACAAATAAGTGAAACCATGATAATTGACTCTCTCTGCTCGACTTATTTCACTCAGCATAATCTCTTCTAGTCCCATCCATGTTGCTACAAAAATTGGGTATTCATCCTTTCTGATGGAGGCTTAATATTCTATAGTGTATATGAACCACATATTCCTTATCCATTCGTCCATTGAAGGGCATGTTGATTCTTTCCACAGTTTGGCAACCGTGGCCATTGCTGCTATAAACATTGGGGTACAGATGGCCCTTCTTTTCACTACATCTATATCTTTGGGGGTAAATACCCAGTAGTGCAATGGCAGGGTCATAGGGAAGCTCTATTTTTAATTTCTTGAGGAATCTCCACACTGTTTTCTAAAGTGGCTGCACCAACTAGCATTCCCACCACCAGTGTAAGAGGCTTCCCCTTTCTCCACATCCCCTCCAACACATGTTGTCTCCTGTCTTGCTAATTTTGGCCATTCTAACTGGTGTAAGGTGGTATCTCAATGTGGTTTTAATTTGAATATCCCTGATGGCTAGTAATGAACATTTTTTCATGAAGACACTTTATTTTTTTTTTTTTAATATTTATTTATGTGAAAGAGAAGGAGCACATGCAAGCAGGGGGGAAGGGAAAGAGGAAGAGAATCTCAAGCAGATTCCCTGCTGAGTCTGGAGCTCCATGCAGGGCTGATCTCATGGCCCATGAGATCATAACCTGAGCCAAAACCAAGAGTTGGACACTTAACTGACTGAGCTATCCAGGCATACCAACATAAAACAATTCAGAGAAGAGAATAATTCTAAGGAAATTAGCAGAAGAAAAATAGTTAAGATAGGAGAAAAAACATTAAGCAAAACACAATGAAGACACAAAACAAAATGTAAACACAAATGAAAGGATCAGTAGAGTCAAAGTTAGTTTTTGAAAGCACACACAAAAAAATAGACAAAACTCTGAGATGATCAGAGGGAAGAAAGGTCAGAAAAAAAAGAACACAGACAATATTAACAATAAAAAGGAATTTATAACTACAGTGCAGCAGAGATAAAAGAATATTATGGATAATATTATATGGACAGGAATATTCTACAATATTATTATTCATAAATGCAATATTATTATTCATAAATAAGTTGGACAAATTTCTAGAGAAATGTGTTAGCCAAAATTGAGTCAGTAGGAAATATATCTACAACCATGAAATAAACTAATTTTCCCATAAGGAAAACCAAGTACAGAGAAGTTCACAGATGAGTTTCTATCACTTAAAAAAAATAAATAAATAAACTCACTGAAACTTTTCCAGAAAACACACCTCAATTCATTTTATGAGGCTGACATAATTTTGATACTGGAACTAAGCAAAAACACAAGAAAGGACATTTATAGGCCAATATGATATACAAACATAGATGAAAATACACTAAACAAAATACCATCAAACAACCCAGCTGCATATGAAAAGGTTAACACCATGGCCAAGTTGGTTTTAGCCTAATGTTTCAGCTGTTCTAACATTAGAAAACAGATTAATGAAACTCACTGCATTAATGCGCTAAAAAAGGAAAACTTTATGATCATCTTAATAGATGAAGAAAAACAACTTTATAAAATTCGACAGCCACTTATAATAAAACCTTTTAGTAAACTAGAAATACAACAGATCTTCTCTAAACTGATTAAAGGGCATCTACCAAGAGAAAAAATACCAGGAATGACATACTTATTGATGACATGTTGAAAGCATTTCCTATGAGACCAAAAGCAAAATAAAAATCCCCAGTTCCCACTAACTTCTATTCATTATTGTACTACAGATCTTAGCTAGTGTAGAAAGAAAGAAAACTTATAAGAATGGAAAGAAACAAAACTGTCATTATTTGCAATTAATATGATTTTCCACAGGGTTGCCACATCTGCCTATGCACAACAGCACACAGCCAAGGGAGTGAGAGGAGCTTGCATTTGGCATTCTGCTGTGACCACCCAGTCACACTCCTTACACAGACACAAACCTGTAGTCCCCTGGGCATGCCCAGTCTCCAGGGATTCACATCTCTCCAGATGTCGTTCCCTAATTCTTATTAAAATGTAGCATGAACTAGCAAGTCACTCTCATTGTGAATATAGAAAACTCAAAAATATCTATAATAAACTATTTTAATTCATAAAATGGCTTAAGAAGTTGGCGTTAAATGAATATACAAAAATCAAGTGTAGTCCTAGACATTGACACAAATGTAAAGTGAAATGTAGAACAAAAAGCATTAACAAGAGCAACAAAAATATGTAAGGTATATACACGTTAATCTTAAAATGTGCAAGTTCCTAAATGAGAACAAGTATTATTAAAATATATTAAAGAAGGCCAAAATAAATGAAGAGATAATTCATATATATAGATAGGAAAATGTCAATTTACTGTAAACTGATGTATAGATACAATGTAATCCCAGTCAAATCCCCATAGGATTTTGTCCTAGAACTTCATGAGTTAAATCTGAAATGTATAACCAAGATTATTCCTGAAAAAGAAAAATAATATCTAAGGTCAAAAACAAGACAAGGGTGCCCACTTTCAACACTCCCATTCAACACAGTACCAGAGCCCTAGCTAGAGCAATTAGGCAAGAAAAGGAAATAAAAGGAATCCAAGGCAGAAAGGAGGAAGTAAAACTGCCTCTGTTTGCAGATGACACAATATTATGTATAAAAAACCCCTAAAAAATAAATATATATAAAAAATTATATATAAGAACCCTAAAAAATACCCAAAAGACTGTTAGAACTAATAGATGAATTCAGTATATTTCAGGATTAAAAAGCCACATATTAAAAAAAAAGTTGCATTTCTAAACATTAATAACAAACTAAAGAAGAAATAAAGAAAATAATCTCATTTACAGTAACATCAAAAATAATAAAATACTTGGGAATAAATTTAACTAGGGATGTGAAAAATATGTACACTAACAACTATAAAACACTGATGAAAGAAAGTGAAGAAGACAAAAATAAATAGAAAGACATACTATGTTCATAGATGAGAATAATTAATATTGTTAAAGTGTCTATACTACACAAAGCAATGTACAGACCCAATATAATTCTTACTAGAATTCTAATGACGTTTTTTAAAAGATTTAATTTATTTATTTGACACAGAGACATAACAAGAGCAAGAACACAAGCAGGGTGAGTGGGAGCAGGAGAAGCAGGCTTCCCATGAGCAGGGAGCCAATGCGGGGCTCCATCCCAGGACCCTGGGATCATGACCTGAGCTGAAGGCAGATGCTTAACAACTGAGCCACCCAGGTACCTCTCTAATGACATTTTTTCAAAGAAAGAGAAAACTATCCTAAAATTCATATGGCACCACAAAAGCCTTCAAAGCAATCTTAAGAAAGAACCAAACTAGAGGTTTTCTCCTTTCAAACTATATTACAAAGCTATACTAATCAAAACTGTGTGGGAAAATGATAAAAACAGACACCTAGACCAGTGGGGAAAATTGAGAGCCCAGAAATAATCCCCCACAAATATGACTAACTAACATTTTACAGGGAGCCAAGAATACTCAATGGGGAAAAGAAAAGCTCTTCAATAAGCAGTGCTGGGAAAACTAAATATTCACATGCAAAAGAATGAAATTGGATCCCTCTCTTATAGTGTCCACAAAAATTAATTCAAAATAGATTAAAGTCTTTGTTGTCAAACCTAAAACTATAAAACTAGAAGAGAGCATGGGAGAAAAACTCTCTGAAATTGGTCTTGACAATGACATGGTGGCCGCCCTGGGCTCATGAGGCAATGAAAAGACTGTGACGGAGAGGAAGGGTCTTCCTCCTCCCTTACCCCCTTGTGCCTTTCTTTCTTCCTCCTCCTCTCCTTTCCGGCCAAGTCTCATCCATTTCCCCTAAGGGCACTCTAATGCTACATAAAGGCAAGACTTCCCAGCACCGCAGGAAAATAGGGTGTAAGCCCACAAACTATTTCCCCATCATCACTTGTGCATAAACTGATTTGAACGCCTATCTGGGTTTGAACAAAGGCAGTGCCAGGATTTCAAGTGTCTCTGTTTTTGCACTGGAGACCCTTCCCTGCTAAGTATGAAGATGAAAAAAACTGGAAACTGATCAAAACCTTATTCAGAGTTGGAATGGAAAGATTTACGGTGACAGCACTACCTGGCTGAAACTGTTCTGAGATTGCTTTGCTGTAATTCCCCTGAATCCAGTCACTGAGTTTGGAGGTGAGCTGCACAGAGAGGGAGGAAAACGCGTTTGCCCTTCTTGCAATGCGGTTTCGAATCACGCTCGCAAGGCTGCCGTTAGTGACCACCTCAAGTCCAAGACTCACACCAAGAGCGAGGCAGCATATGAAGAGCAAAATGTGAGAATGAAGCAGAGGCTTCTAACTGCATCCCTTCAATGCTAAAGTACTGCACAAACAGAAAGTCACTGCTATCCAGGACTGTGTGAAAATGTGCCTGGAAGCGAACATCCCACTGGAGAAGGCTGATCACCCAGAAGTCCATGCTTTCCTGTCTCGCCATGCGAAGAACGGAGCCTCCATACCTAAATCAGACCTGCTGAGGAGAGCATATATGCCTCATGGACATGAGAATGAGAATAAATTCCTCAACTCACAAGACTGTTGACAAGGAGGTTGTGTTAACCATGTTATCAAGATAAATGTGGAGTATTTGAGTTGACAACAGCAAAAGAAAATACAAGCAACAGAAGCAAACAAAAACAAAAATAAAAAACAAAACCAAATGGGACTATAACAAGCAAAAAAATGAAAAGACAACCTGTAGAATGGGAAAAATATTTGCAAACCCCACATCTGATAAGGGGTTAATATCCAAAATATATAAGGAGCTCCTACAACTCAACAGCAAAAAACAAACAAAAAAAAACCCCTTAATTTAAAAATCAGTTTAAAACGTAAAAAGGCTCAAATAGACGTTTCTTCAAAGAAGACATACAAATGACCAACACAACATGGAAGTTGCTCAGCATCACTCATCATCAGGGAAATGTAAATCAAACCACAAGGAGATATCACCTCACCCTCGTCAGAATGGTTAGCATCAAAAAAGACAAAACAAATGTTGGTGAGGATATGGAGAAAAGAGAAGCCTTGTGCAATGTTGGTGGAAATATAAATTGCTAAAACCACCATGGAAACAGTATGGCGGTTCCTCAGGAAATTAAAAATAGAACTAGCATACGATCCAGTGATCTTACATCTAGATATATATCCGAAGGAAATTAAACCAGAATCTCAAAGAGCTACTCATATCCCCACATTCCTTGCAGCATAATTCAGAAGAGCCGAGGCATGGAAATATCACATTTTCTATATATATGGAACATGATATATACACACATATATAATATATACATATACACATACACATACATATATATGTATATACATATGTGTACATATATACATATATGTATATAATTGACATGTAATAATGTGTAAGTGTGTATGTACACACACACACACACACATATATATATATATGCACAGTGGAATATTATTCAACCATAAAAAAGGAAATCCTGCCTTTTGCAACAATATGGATGGATCCTAACAGCATTATGCTAAGTGAACTAAATAAGGCAGAGAAAGAGAACTATTATATGACCTCATATGTAGAATCTAAAAAAGCTGAATTCATAGAAACAGAAAGTAGAATGGGGGTTGCCAGGGGCTGGGGGTTGGGGGAAATGAGGAGATATTGGTTAAAAGGCACAAATTTGCAGATGAATGTGTTCTAGGGATCTAGCATATGGCCCAGGGGATGACTATAATTAGCAAAACTGTATTGCATCTTTGAAAGCTGCTGAGAGTAGATCCTCAATATTCTCACCACAGTTACAAAAAAAAAAAAGTTAACTGTGAGTTGATGGGTGTGTTAACTCACCTTACTGTGTTAAGCATTTCACAGCCAATACATATATCAAATCATCACGCTATATACCCGAAACTTACACATTATTACATGTCAATTATATCTTCATAAAGCTCAGGGAGAAGAAAAAACAAGAAGGCCCAGGCTTGATCAGATACCTACCACCACGCTAACAGTCTGTGATAGAGAGCAGAGGGCCTGCTTTCTGCCTGGGCAGCCTGTGCATATCCAGGGACAGCCCCTCAGCACTGCACCTAGGGCTGCCCCGGCTTAGGATACTTTAACCTTACGGAGCACCCATGTGTGGGGGCTCATGCTTTTATCCTGATACTTCTGCCACCTGATTAAAAAAAAAAAAAACACCCCACAGCCCACATCTCATACAGTCCTTATGACTCCTTGACAAACCGAAAATGTGGCACAAAAAGAAAACAGACTAGCAGTTAAGAAACCAACAGTCTCCCCTCAGCTCTGCCAATAACTAACCTTGTGAACCTGGTCAAGTTACTAACCTCTCCAGGCCTCTTTTCTCAAACTGGAGATAATAATACACTTTTGATTAATCTGGCACAGTTGTTGTAAAGACTGAAATATAATAATGAAGTGGACACTGCTTTGTATCGCTACACGAGGTCATGAAAGTTAGAGGGATTTTGTTAGGCAATATGGTCTGTGGAATAAGAGTCTCTTAAAAGACCCGAAGGAATAAATCTAAAACAGTGGGATTTCAGGCAAAGCGAAAAATGAACCCAAGACCAAGATAGAAATCTAGAAGTTGGGGCCTAACCAAAAATCTCTATTAACATAATGTAAGCAAGAAACCCGGAAGGTTATAAGAGGACAGGTACTCAAGAATTGGCTTTTCCAATCCTGCAACTTGTGCAAAGGGAAACCAAGCCCGGGAGAAGGTGAATGACTTATCCAAATCACAGAGTGAATTCGTGGCTGAACCCAGACTAGGACTCAAGTACTTTCTTCCTTCCCTCTCAGTTCTGTCCTGATACTGGCCCATGATGCTATGCTGGTCTACTCTGGCCCACAATGCCCCCTTGGAGAGAGAGTGTAATGACCTGTCACCTGAAAAAAATGCCACTGCCTCCTCACTGAGCGATGCTGAACTTGGGGGCACTTATTTTCCTGCATCTGCAAGTTCAGCTTGTTCATGAGGATAAGTCACTCTCCTCCATGTGGAAATCCCTCTGCCAAATCCACAGGACAAGACAAACAGAAAGTGTTGACCAAGAGCTTAAGAACCAATTCCAAACCCAGTACTGACCCAGACCACAGGGCCTGGGCTGGCAGGAGCTACGGCCCAAATCCCTGAGACTCTTCAGAAAACTGTCTCCTGTTCAGCCCTCCCCACTAGGATCCTGGATGTGTCAAAGGACAATTCCATCTGTAATCCTGTCTTCAAGTTGCAGACTTCTGCATGCTGTGGTGAGAGGACATGTTCTTAAGGAAGGGGCTTCTAGCTGGCTGGGACAACAGAAAAGCAACTAAGTGGGTCTAGTGAAGTCTCTGGAGCCTGAGCCTCACAGACAAGACCAACTCTGGACTTGTGTCCCAAATATGCATCCCAGGTATCTATGTGGGGGCTGCCTCCCACAGGGGAGGCTCCCTATCTCCTGCTGGGCAGGGACTTTGTCTCTTACAATGACCTCAGGCACGGGACACCCCGGACTATTACACATCCATCTCCTTATCGTCTTGGCAGTCACTTTCATGAGTAGCCACCCCCTTTACTCACTCACACCCATGGTCCCCAGTGAGGCTTTGCTAAGAGCTCTGAGTATAACTGCAGTAGAAATGGTCATAGGCCAGGCCACACGAGTGCATGAGGGATCCAGAACCAGGCTCTATCCACATCGGCAGGCAGCCCACCTCTGGCCCAGCCTGAGACCTGTCTAACACCTTCTTGGTCTGGACCAAGAGGGAAGACGGTATGGTCATGGTTGGGGCAGGGGTGTGGACAGAGCATCTGCTCTGTATCAGGCCCCAGCTAAATGACAGAGAAGTAAATGAATCAAACAATTTTCTTTTTCTTAGAATTTCCTCTTCCACTGAAAGAAATATATAAATGTATAATTCAATCTAGTAATTCCCCCAACAGGAGTTCAAATAAGATGCTTGGCCTTTCTCTTGCCACATGTGCTCTCTCTATGGCCTTGAACATCTTATGTCCCTTCTGGGGACCAATTGCCAATTGTCCTATCTAGAAGAGGAGGGGAGTGGATCAAATGAACTTCTACTCTGAAATTTATGTTCCCACAATCCCATGACTCCCTCCCCAGAAGCTTCTACAAAAGTCATCATGGCCAGAGGCCAGACCCAAACTCTCCTCCAGATTGTTCTGCCCACAACTCAGCTTGTTCTATGTTCTTTGCTCAAAGGTGAGTTACAGAAGACATTTGGAATTTGTCCCAGTGATAGCTGTTCACATCACCTGCTGCTATCATTGGCCATTAGAGCTCCCACAGCATTGCATTCCTGCTCACTGGGCACCTGGGGGCCACCTCAACAGTCTCTCCACTCTCAGAACCTATGGGTCATATAGCTAAGAAAGCTGGCACAAGGCAATTGTTTTCTTATTGGCCTCCAGCCTACCCCAGGCATTCTGGTGTTAGTTTCAGCCCCTTAAAATATAGCTTTCATAACATCTCCTTGAAAACCCCTTACGTCTCCCCATTATCTCTCTTTTTTAAAACATTTTATTTATTCATTTGACAGAGATCACAAGTAGGCAGAGAAGCAGGCAGAGAGAGGAGGAAGCAGGCTCCCTGCTGAGCAGAGAGCCCGATGTGGGGCTCGATCCCAGGACCCTGGGATCATGACCTGAACCAAAGGCAGAGGCTTTAACCCACTGAACCACCTAGGCGCCCCTCCCCATTATCTCTTAACTCAAGTCTGAACTCCTTAGCCTGGCTCTCATGACTCCCCAGACCCTGCGTCCAGGTCACCCCACCTCAACTGGCATTACCACCCTTTATTCCCCCCCTCCATCCTTTATGTTCAAGCCACAAAGCAAGTTTCCTGCTATTCTTCAGAACTGATTTGCTGCCCCCGCCCATCAAGATTCAGCATAAATGTGGCCTCCTCCTGGAAGTATATTCACACTCCCCAAACCACAAGGCATCCAAAATACTGAAGCATTGACATGATTAATTCTGGTCTTGCCAGGGCCCACTTGGTTTTCTAACTGACTGGTGATCTCCCATGGGTGTATCTAGCACCCCCTGCTGGGGTCCAAGTCCTTGAAGAATACGTTCCAAGCAACCAGCCTTTAGCATAATGCTCTATGTGCGGCAGGTAAAGATTTACTAAAGACCGGTAAAGACTTGTAAAGAATTGCCTTGAAGATAGCTGGACAGAGGATGGAGGGACAAGGGAATGGATGAACAGTGATGAAAAGCCTCAGACAGAGGCCATGTCACAGTGGTAAAAGAAAGACTGAAATGGATGGAGAAATAAATAAGTGGACCTCGGTCCTGGCCACCATAATATCTCAGCTGCATCACTACAACAGGCTCCTAACTTGCCTTCCTGCCTACTCTCATCAAATTGCCATCCCTGCAGCCAGAGCATGTCATTTCTCTACTCAAAACCTTCCAATGTCCACATGTATCACCCAGATTAAGAGCCAAAGTTCTCCAATAGCCTTCATGACCTCACCAAATAATTGCACTGACTTCAACTCTTTGACTTTCATTTCATTCCAGGTATATGGACCTTCACGTTCCTCAAGCATTCATCAGGACTTTCACCTTTCTCTTCCCCCAAATATTCACACAGCTTGCCCTTTCACTTCCTCCTGGCCTCTGGTTAAATATTTGCTCATCAGAAAAAACCCTTCTGAGCCTATATAGATACATAAACCTTCCCCCACACTTGGGATTCCCTTGCCTTTGTTGTATTTCTCCACAATGCTCAGGACCGTTTACATGCTGTATATCAACCTGCTTACTGTCCATCTTCCCACACCAGGAAGCAGATTCTACAAGAGCATGTGTTTTGCTCACTGCTGTATCTCCAGTGTCTAGAACAAGGCATGGCCCAGAGGAGATACTAGGTGGATAGCTGCTGGCTGGATCAGTGAATGGGTCTGTAACTGAGATCCCTGACACCTTCGGGCATTTTTCTAAGATGTTTTTGTCTGATGTGGTTGACATTGTCTTGTGTCTGCTCAGTTCTAGCCCTGTCTAATATTACAACAGATGGACAGCACACATTCTTAGGGGTTCTTTGTAAATGGAAAACTTAAGAGAACTGAAAGACATCTTCTGGAGGGGATATGGCCAGGATTAGTCTACTGCCTGCTTCCTAAGGCCACATTGTAAAATCCTGCTTTCCCTCTTCCTGCTAGCCTCTTTGCAAATTCCACAAGGCTAAAAGCACAGTTCTGGTAGAAGATGAAGAAGGAAACAAAAGCATCCTCTTTCCCATGGTGGAACTCTGAGGGGGCTGTGTTTCTCTTGGCCCTTTGGACCCCAGGCCCAACCACCTCTGCAGAGCCCAGCTACCATCTTCCATTTATCTGATCAAGGAGCCTAATTCCTAAGCTCATATCACACTGAAAAGGGGGACAGGACACTAGAAAAATAGAAAGTGGGATAAGAAGGGCAATCGTCGTGACAGCTTCTGGTCTCCCTTTCTTCCTGTTAACTACCTACAATCACACATGGCCCTCAAACAGCACAGTTGATATCTCTCCACCCCAATGGTCTCTGCCTGAGCTTTTGGGGTGTGAGAACCATGTGAAAGAAGGATGAAGAAGAAGGACTATGATTCACCAGTCTTGAGTCCCTCTACAAACCCAATACAAATTCCTGTCTGTGGCTGGACAGGTGAGTGTTGAAGGAGGGTGAAGGGAGTAAGTGACTTAAGTGAACACCAAAAAGATCATTGAATGGGTGAGTGAGGAAAGGAAGAGTCAGTGAGCCACAGTGACTGAATAGGCTATCTGTCCCAGTGCTAATGGCCTCATTGCAAGGATGGCTCCCTGGGCTTAGTAAGACTCTCCAAATGCTCTTGTAGACCTAAGTCTAGTACAACCTCAGGGGTGGGAAGAAGACTGTCAGCTCCTGTTCCACGTATCATGCAAATAACTCTCAAGCTCCAAGCAGGCTTCATAAGTTTGTTAAGATCCTTCATAAAAGCAGCCATGGAGCCAAGTCAGGACCACCTGGAGGCCTCTCAGATCTCCTGTATCCTCTACAAACCAGGGTAGATGGGTGAGCCACAGCTCAGGAATGCCTTGTGACTTAGCTCCCTTCTCTAGGGAGCTCCTTAAAATCCTCTAAGAATTAGATGTCATCTATCACCAGTCCCCCCTGCAGAAGCTGCTGAATGACAAGTCTAATTTGTGTTGCCCAAAAGATGGTAAGATCTTTGAGAGGGAGGGGCTGATAGGCACCTCAAATGTCATATGTCTTAAAACGAATTATTATCTCCCTCCCCCCACAATCTACTTCTTCCTTAAAATTTTTATTCTACTGAATGGCACCACCATCTACCTGGGTGCTCAGCTGATAAAACTTCACTCATTCATTCACCCAACAAATATTTGCAGCATGTCTCAGTAACATATTAACTGCTAGGATCAAGCAATGAGCAGCCCTCATGGAACTCATGATCTAATAGGAAAAAAAGACGTTATCATGTGATAATTATAAATAAAGGTGAAGTTACAACTGTGATAAACCCTTGAAGGAGGTAAATGGTATTTTAAAGCCTTACAAAATGGGATTTGACATAGTTGTGGAGGTCATGGAAATGGCAGCTGAGCTACAGACTGAGAGATAAGTACAAATTCAGGATGTGAAGATATGAAGGAAGAGTGTGCTAAGCAGGGGAACAGCAAATGCAATGCCCAATGGTAGGAGGGAGTCTGACAAGCCCAAGAGACTGAGACTACACTAGCATGGCAGAAGGAGATTGCTGGATAGGAAGACACAGGAGATGGTGGTAGCGTTGGACAAAGGAAACCTTGTAGGACTTACTAAAGTGTTTGGTCTCTATCTTAAGGTCAACAGGAATCAACTTAAAAATTTTCAAGGACGGAAATGACATTAACAAGTTGTGTTTTGAAAGGCACTCTAGCTGTTCTGCAATCAACAAATTGGAGAGAGCTAGCATGGATACAGCTGGACCGGTTAGGAGGCTCCTGTGGTTTTCCAGAAAGATGAAAATGGTGCCTTGAACCAGAGTGATCCTAGTGGAGATGGACAGACAGAAGTGATGAATTTCAGAGATATTTACAAGAGAACATCAACCAGACTCGGTGAGGGATGGGACGTGGGCTCTGAGGGAAGAGAGGTGCTGAGGAGGATTGCCAGCACTCTCTGATGTATGCAGCTGCATAGAAGAAGGAGCTGGTCAAGGAGATCTGACATATCTGAAGAGGACCCCACAGGAATGGGATAGTACTGGGAAAGAGCCCAGAAATTCCGTTTCGGACATGCTGAGTTTGAGAGTCCATTTGACTTTTTCGTCTCCCTCCCTTTCTGCATTTGACTGGTCATCTGATTCTACCTCCTCTCCGCCTTATCTTAATTAAGGTCCTTGTCATTAAAACAAACTCCAGGCTTTCATGAAATATCACCTCCTCAACGAGGCCCTCTTTGACCACTGAATTAAAAGTACCCTTAAGCTACTACTCTCTATTTCAGTCACATGTGGGGTTTTTTCCTTTCTAAAAATAGAGAATAATTTCTTGTATTTTTAATCATAGAAATAAATATGGACATACAGGTCTATGTCTTAGCTCTGTTTGCTAAGAGGGCATAAAAGCAATGACACACCCAAAGCAAGGAGCAGACGTTGCCCCAGAATTTGGTTTCTAAACACCATTCTCCACTAAAAGGATCCAGAGCTTCTTGGAGAAATGGCTAGTTCCAGGGCTAGAAACCTATTATCTCTCAAGATCCAGACCAAGAGTTTTCACCTCTGGGAAGGCCTCTCTGATTTGCCCTAGTAAGAGAAGATAGGTAGGTCCTCTTCTGATATGGCAAGGAGTCCTGTAGCTGCTGGAATCATGTCCCACAGATAGGCCTGTTGCTTACTGTTCACAAGCCACGTGATCTGACTGCAGCTGGAAGACCAGAATATGCCCTGCTCACATTTCCCTGTGCCTTGCACAGATCCTGGCACACCCCAGGGTCTCAATTAATCTGTGTGGTATGAATAAATGAATAATAGTAACTGAGAGTTCTGTTTCTTCTGAGAGATCCCCCTGACTTCATTATTCTCAAAAACCACAGTATGAGAGAAATTTGTTCTTGCCTTATTTTACACACATGGAAAGTGAGGCCCCGAGAAAGTAAGATAACACAGAGTCTGAGTTAGAGCAGGAGTCCAGGGCTGTTGCCAATCAGTCTGGTGTTCTTCCCCCAGAAAGGGAGGGGGATACAGAGGAAAGATATGCCATTCATGGTTCCCCTATTCTATGAAAGATACTATACTTCAGTAAACTTTCTAGTGCTAGCAACACCCTAACATTATAAGGAACCCCATTTTACAGACAGGGAAACTGAGACTCCAGGTCAGATCTGTCTGTTTTTCTCTGCACATGGCTGGAATGTACAGCCCTCCTCTGACCCTCCATCAGAGGCAGGGAGACAGCCTGAGTCCATCATTCTGTCTCTCAACCATGTCCTTTAAACCAGCACCACACACAGGCTCATAGTGCAGCCCACACTCCCAGACCACAGGCTGTATTTTACATGGTTTCCAAACCCAGGATATTTGGGTTGTAAGACAAAACCTCCATTTCTCCAGCAGAAAGTGAACACTACACATAATTACCCAGCCAAACTACTGATGTCTACAGACACTGCATCATGCCGAAAAGGGTCTGGTCTGCCCAGAGACGTCCTCGGCGGATCCTAGACTTCCCCAGAGCTTGGCATTAAGGGGACCCTGGAACTGGGGGAGGGAGACTGAGCTGGCTGGATCACAGAGTCCTGGGGGAGCCTCCATTCCTCGGGCAGAGACTGATCCAGGGGAGAAGTGGAAACACAGAGGCCCAGCACTGCCCACCCCAAGAGAGTGGGGGTGATCCCTGCCAAATCCAAGAGACGTCCCCACCCCACCCCTGCTTCCCACAGCATGGCAGTCTCCATTTGTGACTGGTAAGGCTGAAGATGCTCATGTTCAAGTCCCGGAGTCAGAGACGTCAAGCCCTTAGCCCTTCCCCAGTTGTCCTAAGGGGTGGATTTTCCTGTTTTCAGAGCTTTAGAACTGGGGGAGTGGTTAGCAGACATTCCCTACAGACCCTGATGGCAGACAGACCTGGAATGGACTCGTGGCCAGCTCTTACTTAACCTCGCTGGGCTTCCGTTGTCCTATCTTTAAAACAGGAGCGCCTCTCTCACAAGGTGGTTCCAGAGGTTTCATGAAACAAAAGATGCAAAGAACCCGCAAGGGGCTGGCCTTTAGCAGGTAGTAAACAAATGGGAGCAACCCTGCGAAAGTCCTCCCCCAGCCACTCTGACTGCTGGGCCGGCCACATGCTCTTGCTGGATTTTAAGCCTGTTCTCATTTGGTTGAGCTAAAAGTCCTGAGACTTTAGTCCAGAGACACAATCAAATCGGTCTTACCTTTTTGAGATGACATGTACCAGTGAAGGAGGAAACCACTCGCCTCACCCTGCCCCCTGCCCCCTGCCCGCCCCTGCCCCCACAGCATATCTCCCAGCACCAGGTATTTATTTCCCAACGCCTCAGGCCAATGACTCCTCTTTCCCACTTTGAAACCAAACATTTTGGGGAGGCTCAGTCTTAAATGTGGTTAACAACAGCCACCAGCATGTGGGGGGTGGGGCAGGGTGGTGACTTAATACATAGAGAAGCAGAATCCCAATACAGTATCTGAAAGCCTGCCATTAGAGTCCTTCTAATCATTCTTTAGTACTAGACACGCCCCCCCCCCAAGTGGTCCCCCTGTCAGACATTAATAGGGCAGGGAAAAGTAGTCAGTCTTGGAGTCAGTTAGTTAGTAGAAGTCTCATCAACTTTCAAAGCAGCCTGAGCCCTGCCCTGCATACAGAGGCCCCTGGTGACCAACATCTCTTATGGGTAAGAGGTGACAAATGATGCCCTCACCACCTGATAGACTTGAAACCCCTTCATTGGGAAGGAGAAAAAAGTGAGCATTTATCTATGCCTGCACAGGTCCAGGAAAGGGGGCAGAAAAGCCTCCACATTTCAGAGCCCAGACTCCTCAACCTGAGCTCTGGTTATAGAAGAGCCATCATGATCAGAGACCATGTCGTCCACAGTGGGGGAGGCAGAGCTCAAGTCCAAAAGACACAGACCTCCCAGCAGAGCCCTGGGCCTAGACAGGGTCACATGAAGAAGGGGTGGCCATGGGGTCAGGGCCAGGCTTAGGGCAGGGGTCAAACTCCTTCGGGCATCCAGACACTCACTCTTTTGAGACAGGGAAGCACTGGCAGCTGAAGTCCTCAGAGCAAGGGGCATTTATCAATGGCCCGATTCATTCTCAACAATCCCCATTGTCTGAGCCAGCACAGAGATAGGCATTATCACTCAGAGTGACTAGAAAGAATAGCCCCAAGACACAGTCATGAATCCAAGGCCAAAGATACAGAAGCCAAAATTGAAACATGGCTTGGAAACCATGCGAAATATTTGAAATTGGAGCTGTCCCCCCACAAATCCAGGCAGCACACTTCCCATCCTCACAGGCAAATAAAAGGCTTAATTGCTAGTTGTTCATTTATTTATTCTGATCTCTTTCTACAAAGGATGTGGGAGTTTACATTTAAAGATGTGTGTACTATGTAGTTGTTAAAGCAGAAATTAGAAGTCAAGCCAGATTTCCAATGAACACAATTACTAGGCTGGAGCAATATGACAGACTAAGAGCCTCCTGGCAGCTAGAGTAGGAAGAGAAACCCACAGGTTCGGTCATGCGCTCGAGTCACGGAGACCTATAGAAATCCCTTGAGTGCTCTCTGCCTCAGTTTCCTTATCAGGAAAAAAAAAATGGGACTATTAACCTAAGAAAGTTGTTGTTAAAAGTAAATGAAATAAAGCAGATTTTTTTAAATAAAGCAGATTTAAAGATTCAGTCCGTATGTTTCTATTACCATTATGACACATGTGATTATTACCATTACTTTGTTGTCTGATTTCTCCTTTTTAAACTGGAACTATGTGAACTTAGTGGGGTTGCCCTGATGCTCCACATTGTTGTTCTGAAGTTCTGACTGGCAGGTATATGTATTTGATTAAGGGGGGGGGGGCGGGAATAGATCAGGACTGAGTCCCTATGAGTCCTCCAGTTTTCCAGTCTTGTCTTGAGTCCTAAGGTGGCTGGGGCCCTACAAAGGGTAAGGCCGGAGAAAGTAGGCAGACTTCTTCACTGTGCAAGAAGGCTGCCAGGCTGACCTCAGCCTGCCTCATTGAACCATCCCCAGGGTTCAGGCTGAGGACCAGGGCAGGGGAGAATAGATCCCTGCACCCCACTCAACAAATGGCTGAAGATCATCTCTCCCCGCATACAAGGAGACTTGGTGGGGTGAGAGCTCAGGCACTCCTTGGACTAAGCCATAAACCCTAAGTAAGGGTAAATCAATGTCATCTTCCTAACTTCCCAGTTGAAGGAGCACATAAGTCTGGGCACCCCACTGAAGCCTGTCCAGAGGAGAATGACCTGAATGGAAAAGATCTAGAAGCCATAATAACAATAACAACAACAACAACAACAACCTGATTTGGGGTCACCTACCCCTCCAAGCACAGTTTAGTGTGTCCCCAGTGGTCCCCAGAGGAAGGAGATCAGGGAGAAAAAGATTCTGTCCAGGGAAGGGATAACCACTGGGGGAAGGGGGAGGAGCAAAGCCAAAGGCAGCCCTTCCAGCCTAGCGGAGATGAGAGACTCAACACAGGACCGATTAAGACCAAAGACAAAGAATCAGCCCAGCTCAACTCACTGTCCCTCTCTGTCAAATGACTGCGTGGCCCCAGCCCATAGAAGACTCATGGTTTTTCTACAGCAGGGAGAATCCAGAATGCAAACTAGAGCCCAGTACAAATTACAGGTGCCATGCTCTGCCTCAGCCTGCAAGCCTGGCCTTTTCATTTATAAGAGGGTAAAAGCTGTTTCTAAGGCCAGACCCTTAAGCCCCAGGCTACGTGGGCAGCCTCAGTTCTAGACCAAATGGGAAACCCCAAAGACACTGTGTTACCATCTTCCCTGAAGAACCCACAGCCAAAGTCCCTAACTTAAGATCATCCCTACTGTGGCCAGCTTCTTGGACTCATTGTCCATGGTCCTACGGGTAGGTTAAAGGGGACCCAAAAAGGGGATCTGGAGGCTGAGAGTACATTAAGCCAGGGGGGCATATCTATGCATATGCACATTCTACATGTGTTGCATACATGTCACTGTCCACATGTGTATGTATTGGAAGTGCGTGAGTATCTGCATGGATGTCCTGACTGGAAGCACGTGCAAGGCTAGTGTGCGTGTGTAGGAATGTATGTACATGGGCAGCTGTGAGTGTGTGGGTGTGAGTGCCCTCTCAGTGTTTGTGAGTATGCACAACTATGTGGTCTGCCCATCCATTCTCTCTGTCCTCCTGCTCCTTCTGTCGTGACAGTGGGTACCCCAAGTTGTCTCCTCACCCTGGCCAGCCCGCTGGGGTCCCTCAGAGCCCCATCTACTCCAGTGTCAGGGGAAGACACTGAGCTCCCTCCCTGCTCACAGCCCTGAGAAACCAAAGCCGCCAAAGTGACCCACAGAGAAGGCACCCCAGCTGGGGACAAGTTTGGTCACCCTAGAAAGTCGGAGTTCAGATAACACTCTTTATCCTTATTCTGTCTTCATGGGCTCACTCACACACAGTCAACCGTCCCCACTGGTGCCCTCTCTCAGCCCACCTGCAGGCTTCCTACCCCACACACGAATGTAAGTACAGGAAAGAGACACCCATGCCACCTGTGGACACTTTCCAGGCCCACCTACATGTCCTCTCCGCCCTGTCCCCCCCCGCCCCCCCCCCACACACAGGGACATACTCTCTCAGAACTCATACTCCTACCCTGGGACACGTGCTAGAAAGTTCCACAGGCTTAACACATCCTCCCAGGCACTCCCTCCCACTGCCCACTGCCACTCCTACACCTACTGTCCAAAGAGTCGCAAGCACGCTGCACCCCCTACTAGGCCGGCCCACCTGGTAGGGCCCCAATCAGCTGGCCCAGGGGGGCTACTCACCTCGAGGGAGCAGGCGGTGAGCCGGGTGCATGCAGCGGCCGGTGGTGGCAGGACGCAGCTGGGGCTCCAGAGGCCGGGCCAGCCCAGGGGCCCGCCCCCGCCCCGCTTAGCCCCAGCCCGCCCACTCCCCGGCGGCCGGCCGCAGGACCTTCCACGACAGCGCGCCCCCTGCCAAGCCTCGGTCCCGTGTCAGCCACCGCTGCTGCCGGAGTCTCCGCCCGGCCTCGGCCTCGAAGCTATTTTGGTGCCCCCGCGGTGGAGACGTCGCTCTCTGGTCTGCGGGGAGCGCTGGAATGGGGACGCGGTCAGGCTGAATTAGAGCCCGGCTCACCCCGGGACCCGGCAGGAGTCGGGGCTGGGAAGCACCCGGGAGCCCATGAGGCAGGGGTGCCCACGTGTGCCCCGTAGGCCAACATCTGGAGAGGGGAAGGGAAGGGAAGGAGAGGCGAGCGCTTCCCTTGGAGCTGAAACAAAACAAGGAGGGGTTTGGGTGCGGTTCACAGGCTCTGTGGACAGAGCCGCCAAACTTTGAGCAGTCCCCAAAAGCCTGGAATGAGCCTGGGTTTATTCACCACAGGTGCTTCCCTTTGGAAGCTAAGTCACCCATAAAAGATCACTGACCTCCAGACCACGGACCTGCCAAAACCCACAGACGTGTTTGTTGAGCCTCCTTCTAACTTCGGGCACATCAGTCTTCCCCTCTGGATGTCTTTTTGTCAGATGGCTTAAGTCTAGAAAAGAAGGCTGATTCCTACCCAAAAGCTCAGGAATGTTGCATTCCTGAATTCGAAGGAAGCTGCAAGGTCATTCCATCCAAGTCCCTCCACCCTGCCCGGAATCCAGTGGGGCCTGAAGGGCCTCTACCCACTCTGGGAGATCACCAAGGTAAGTCAGCCCCTAGCCTCCCTGGGGACCCCGTTCCTAAGCTCACACCCGCTAGTTGGCAGGAAGTTCTCCTTGGCATCTAACCTAAATCCCACATGTGTAAACTGTATCAATATGCTCACACTAGGCATTCAGAGGGAAGAAGGCCAGCTCCATCTCCACGCCAGAAGGACTGCTCCCAGGTCCCAACTCAGCCTCCTCTTCCTTGATGCAAGTACCCTTGTTCCCTTTTCCAGCCCTGGGCTAACAAGGACAAATGTACCCTTACCCTAGACACCTCGCAGCTCCTGTCATTAACTCAACTGCATCAGCTCTCTGGGAACCCCAGCTCTGGGTGCTGGAGTCATTCTAACGAGCCGGCTTCGCTGGCAGTATCCATCTCTCCAGGAGAGCCTGATTCCACTCCCAGTCCCCTGAGGGCTTCAGTTCCTATCTCAATCACATCTGTCTCAGGGCCTGGGAACAGAACTGGGGCCCCAGCCACCCAGCGTGGCTGGGCATGGACTCTGAGGCCACGGCCTTCCTCCAGTGGGCATGGTTTGCAGAATCTTCTCTGAGTCCGTTTCTGGTAAATGGGTTGTATTATAAAAGTAGTGTGGACTTGCTCCTCAAAGAGATCTGACTTTGCATCCTGCATCTACTGCTTTCTAGCTGTGTGTCCTTAGACAAGTCACTTAACCTCTCTATGACTCTATTTTCCTGTATTTACAATGGGAATCATAATAATTCTGCCTAGCTCAGAGGGTGTTAAAAGTATGAGATGAGATCAGGAATGTAAAACTACCTGGAAAGCCAAGATATTTTTTAGTATGCAAGTAATGGGATGAGGTTAGATCATAAACAGGATAACTACTGGCAAAAGCCTCAGAAATCTTTTATTTCCAGGACCAAATTTTGTGCCTGGGTTTCAGAGCAAGAGAGGAACAGACCTGGTTTGCTAGAGGTTCCTTTAGGGCACTTGTATGAATGTCTCCCACCCTGCATTCCCCGACACACATACATACACACACACACACACACAAACACACACACTTTCCCAGATACATACGGCACAGTTCAGCCTCCTGGCCTCCTGTCGGCCCCATAGGCCCCAGCTGCCTCTACCCTCGCTGGCCGCCTCTCCATTCCCAGGAGGACGTCTCATGGCTCCGGTCCTGGCTGCAACAACTCCAAATCTCCCTACGGAGGCCCCTGTGGGCAACTCCTCTCTCCTTGCCCCTCCTTCTGGGCCATGGCTCCAGCAAGGCCTGCAACTCAAGGCAAAGGTGGCAGAAACCTTCTCCAAGGCAGTTCAGAATTGAGGCTGTCCAAGGGAGCGCAGAGCTGGAACATCATCCCCCTCGACCCCCTCCCCTCTGTCTGCCTGGCTTCCCAGTGCTGTCCTGTTTAATTCTTAATGGAAATTCCATCCCTAGCGCCGGCCTGGCTGGCTTATGGCGTCCAGGTTTGGGCCAACAGCAAGCTCCACCCAGAGACAAGAGACCTGTCTGACCATATAAACATAGATACATCATAAGCACATATGTGTATACACACACGAGCAGAGGACTTACCCAGAGACATTCACAAATTCAGAAATTCTCACCCAGATACAACCATACACAGAAAGATAATAGGCACCCTAATCACTAATAGTTAGGGCATGGTGCTAAAGACTTTGCAGATAGCAACTTCTCTGATCCCCACAACAACACTGGGTTCTGCTATTATCAGCAATGTACACATGAAGAAACTGAGGCACAGGGAGGCTAAGTAATTTGCATAAGGCATCTAGTTGCAATAGTCTGACAAGTGGGTGCTAAGAACTATGGAAGAGGCTTATGTGCATTTCATTTTGCCACTGCGGTCATTTTTCACGGAAGTTACTCTTATCCCATTATACGGACAGGGAAAATGGAGGTCAAATGGTTTAAGTCACCTGCCACAGCCTCACAGCTTGCAAGCTGCAAGACTTTACAGAGATATGCACAGGAACCCTCACAGAGGAGCATGGAGACACACAGGTAAGGAGATGCGTGTGTGCGTGCACACACACATAGAGGCACAACCATAGTTTCTTCTACCAAAAGAAGCCTCAGGAATTGTCCGGCGCTGCCTTAGGCAAAAGTCCCCTGTAGCCTAACTCCACGCTCTTCTTCCTTTCCAGCTCCACCAGCTTCACAAATTGCTTTAGGAAGGACAAGTTCAGAGCTAAATGGAGGGAAGATTTCAGGTTTATAGTTTACCCAGCCAGGTCAGCAGTCAGCCCCCCAACCTGGTGCCGAATCTGGTTTGCCCAGCACCCACTCCAAGGTCAGTGGAAGAAGACCCATGTGTCCTTTCCTGAAGGGATCATCGGGAGCATCTTAGAGACTCTGGGCACTGTGGAGGATCTGGCCTAGGAGGGCTTCTGGCTGCCAGGGCCAGAGGAGGATGGACGAACCCCAGAGACCGGGTACAGCACCAGAGTGTCAGGCAGAAAAGAGCACATGTTGCCCAAGGGAACTGGAGCCACAGTACAGACATGGCAAGACTATGGTGGGAGGGGGAATGGAGCAGAAGACAGGGCAGGGCCATGATGTAGGACAAGTAGCCAAGTCCAGAGCCCAAGGAGTTAAGAGAACAGGCCTGCAGAAGGACAGAAGAGTTTAGCATCCAAGAACTTGTCCACTGTTTGAAGCTTCCACGCTAAGCTAGACACCCCCAAAACAGAGGCTGCCCTGGCCCTGGGCCTCCTCCCAAGCAGCTCCACCAGAGACCACCCAGGAAGGTCTGTCATAGGCTTATATCCATTGGCTCTTGTGGTTTCTCACCGCCTCCCCATCGCCGTCCAGAATCCCCGGTGCGCTGTCACAAGCCCATCCCCTCTGTGGTCTGAGGACAGCTCAGCAGGGCAGCCCCATGGAGCATCTGGATTGGAAAAGGGTTTTAGGGGAGACGAATGCTAAACCTCCACAAAGGAACCTGCCTTCACATTGCCAGGCAAGGGCTCTAAGAGGTGGAGACATTCTGAGTGTGCAAATTTGCCTTTCTAAAAGGTTCTCAGATGCTCCCCATTTGGGCGTCAGGCTATGAGAACTCCTGCTTTATAGAATAAGAGAAAGTCAGAGGTCGCTCCAGCTCAAAAGTAAATGTGCAACCTAACTGAAGTTAGGGGAAAATGGATCCTTCTGCAAGGTCCCTAAAAAAAGAATTCACATCCCAAGGGTCCTTTCCACTCTCCCCTCCCCAACCTCCATCTCCCCAGCCTCTGTGCAAGCCCTGCTATCCATTACTACATTACTACTGTGTCTCCTGTGGGCTCCATGATGGCCCCTCTGCCTTGGCACTTCCCAAGTGAGAGACAGTATCCTCCACTCTGTACTCCAACTGCTCAGAGAAGGTTATCAGGTTGAGGGACTTGCACAGAAATCACTGCCAACCAAGGTGGCTCTTGGGTCTGGGGCTGGAGATATCAGATCACAAGGTCATGCTGACAGCAGGAAGGCCAGGGCACGCAGAGAGATGAGAGCTGGGAAAGGGTCCCAGGAACCACGGCTGTTCCCTCATGTCCTGTAACCCTTGTCTCCATCCCTGAGGCATGCACGCCAAAGCAGTGCCCTGCCTCTGGGTGTGATTGCATGACAGGGCACTCTGGGAGAATAGGAAGAGCTCAATCTGGCCCCAGAGTCCCAGACTGGCTGCTACAAGCACACCATTGACACACTAGGCCCACCAATCTCCCCAGGATGTCTTCTACGATGTTCTCAAAAGGGAAAACTTGCCCCAACTTCCAGAGCCAGTGTGAGAATTTGTGATATAATCAGAATGAGGCAGTGTTAGGGCCAGAAAGATCCTCAGGGATCTCTAAGCGCAGGGGTGCTGAAATTGTATTAGCCACCAGAATCACCTGGGTGGGGGGAAATGCAGATGCCCAGGGTTCCTTCAGAGATCCTGATTTTGTTAGCCAGTGATGAGTTGGGGCCACAAGGGCACCTCTCTTCCCAACTCCCTGCTCAGTGACTTTCACCTTGCTAGCTTGAAACTGGCCATGGTGGGATGTTTGTTTACATCACAGAAACTGGGCAAACATTACAAATTGGGGTGTTCTGTTTTGTTACACGCTGTTTTGCTTTGTTTTGGAAATTCTGTTGTGGACCATTTACTAGTACACCATGAAGTATGTGGGTCTCTATTTTCAAGGATCCCAAGGAATTGTGATGCAGGCCCATTTTGAGAAAGAAACACTGATCCAGGAATGAGGTTCTAACCCAAACCCATCATTTTACAGATAGAGAAACTGAGACCCAAAGAAGGGAAGAATCTCGGTCACCATCACTGTGGTAGGTCCCTTGTGGGATCATGGCTGCTCAGTTCAGAGCAGTGGGAGCTTGGGGCAGCCCTGCCTGTTCCCTAGACCTTCTCCTGTGGCCTTTTCACCACACACCTGTGGTGGTTTGTTGGTTAAGAGAGACATGGCAGGAAGGATCCCTTTGTGGATCAATCATATTTCCTCTTATCAGCATCTGGAATTTGAATAGGCTGGACTAGAGGTTCTTCATGGCCAGATCATTCAACTGGAGTGCCCTGGAGAGCAGATCCATGAATTCAAGGCATGGAGGGCTGCAGGGCCGCCCTGCCTTTCCCAAGCCTGAATTGTTCATCTCTTCATTACATTTAGAGATCCTCCCCACAAATTCCCCGCCTTAAAGTAAAAAGCTATTTGCCATTATTCCCAACCAAAACCTCCAGAAATACAGCCACAGAGCAAGTTAATAGAAGTAAGAATCCAGGATCCCCACCCCTTTGTCTTGCCCCTATGTCCAAGCTGCAAAGGAATGAGTGAACATGAAAATAAGCAATTCTCCAGGGCAGTGGTTTTTGCAAGATGATCCCAACCAACAGCATCAGTGACCCTGGGCTTGTATAGGAAATGCAAATTCTCAGGTCTTCCCTCAGAATTGCTGAATGAGAAACTCTGAGGCTAGGGTCCAAAAAGCTATGGCTTTACAAACCTTCCAGGTGAAACTGATGCCCCCCTAAATTTCAAAGACTGCCATTCTAAAGGAGGGGCTGTAGTTTCTGTCTCCCTGACAATGAATCAAAGGCTGTTTGGCTCCAGAGGAAAGGTCATCCTGGTGCCAAGACCAGAGCCAGCTATGTGACCAGTCACACTCCCTCCTGGCCAGCCTCCTTAACCCCATGCTCCTGGGAGTTTGGGGTATCAGAGCTGTAGCCATGCATCTTGAGCTAAGACAGCGACCCTCTTTTCCAAGTCTAAGGGGTCAACATCTTTCCAAAAAGAGCAGGACAAGCTCATCAGAGATACAATAGAGAATTTCCCGTCACTGTCTTGGTGTCTGGTTGAGGGAGTGACTCAGTGGACATTGCCTGACCCTCTGAATTCTCAGAAGCTTGCTCTGGCTGGCCTGGGGACAGCTTCAGGAATCCTTCTAGAAAGAGGCCTGCCAAGAGCCTGGCCTTAGAAGCTGCTTCAGCCTCTTCAGTGTGAGTCCACTATTTTCTCTGCTTCTCTGCTCCCAGGTTCAGGAAGAAGATGAGATTTGAGGGTAATTTAAAAAGTGAGGTCTTGGAGCATCTGGATGGCTCAGTCTTTTGAATGTACGACTTAGCTCAAGTCTTGATCTCAGGGTGGTGAGTTCAAGCCCCACATTGGGCTACATGCAAAAAAAAAAAAAAAAAAAAAAAAAGTTAGGTCTTTGGAAGAGGGACAAAATAATAATAAAAAGAGTTACTACTGTTTGGACAGGAATTGACTTCTTTCTGTGTATCATGGTTTACCTAGTTTATGTCTCACCATGATCTAATGATATCATTATAACTATCCCCACTGTAGAGGTAAGGAAACATGGACTAAGAAAGATGAAGTAGCTTTCCCAAGATCACATAGCCAGGGAGTGGAGGATCAAAGACTCAAACCTAGGTCTGACAGACTCTAGACCCTACAGACTTCACAAGGTACAACACAAGAATACAGTGCAAAGGTTCACCCAGGGCAGGAAGAAGGACACCTGCTGCTGAGACCGATAGCAAGAGCTAGCTCAGATGGGATGGAAAGGAGAGGTGGGAGGGACCTTTTCTATAGTGCGAGGCCAAAATAGGGACCGAGCCCTGAAGAGTCGAGGAAGGAACAGCCAGCTCCCCTAGGAAGCAGGGGAAGAAGCAAATTAGGAATGACAATCATGGCCAGGCTAGAGTTAAAAAAGAGACATTTGAAATGAAGCTAGGGAGAGCAATTACACAAGCCAGAACTCAGTAACTCTAGATCTGAGTTTGGAGATAAGAGCTGAGAAGTGTCCTAAATGGGGATTGGAAGGAGCTTACCGTCTAAAGGCAGAAGGGGAAATGGCTGGGACCCTGCCTCACTATGGTTGGGGGATGTCCCAAGTAGGGCATTGTGTGGCCCAAGCTGTTCTGAAGAACTTTGTCCCCAGCCCTGGAAGAACACAGCCCAGATTCTCAGATGGAATAGGGTCTGTCAATAGAGGTGGTCAAGTGGAAAGAACTTTCCCCTCCCAGAGAGTGGAAGGCTCTGGAAATGGTTGTGACTTGGAATTAAGGCAAGTCATTAAAGGCACCACCTCTACCCAGCTAATCAAAAACAAATAAATAAAATAAAAAACAAAATAAAAGTCATTTTTTAGTTCCTCTTAACTCACCATTGCCCTCTCCTAACATCCAGCTAGTCAGTCCATCCTATCTGTTCTAATTCCATATTGAATCCATAACCTCCTAGACTCCATTAATCACAAAGCAGTCAGAGTCATCCTCTAACAATATGAATGAGATCACATTCTCCTCCAACCTAAGTCTTCAACGGCTTCTTATTTTTGCACTTAGAATAAAAGTTCTAGACCCTTTACTCTGGCTCACAAAACTCTACATGATTCTTCTCTCCATTAGGGTCTCAGATCATGTCATAGGTCTTCCCTGACCACCCAAACAAAAAGAACCTTCTCCTGCCATTCTCCTGTTAATATCACTTATCACTCTCTGAAATTTTCTTGTTTATTTACTTGCTTGATTATTGCCTCTCTCACCTTCTGCTCCACAAGAACAGAGGCCTTATCTTCTAGTGCAGTGCCTGTCACATATTAGAAGTACCAGAAACTTCTGTGGAATGGTTCAAGCATGGTGGAACCCCATGTAACAGACAGAGAAGTGGCAGAGATCACCCAGGAACCAGATGCTGAAAATATAAAGGGAGCCAGATAGACACCCAGCCCCTAAAAGGAAGAACACTTGGGTTTCCAAAAATTTTCCCTGAGAAGAGCATTTGCATCCATGGTTTATGAGACCCAAAAGCTTTCCCATCCTGGAAGTTCCATGAGATGACACTTTTAAAAAAAATTTTCCTAAGTTGGCTTGAGTTTTTTTTCCTTTGCTTACAAGTCAAAAAGTACTAATTTATACATTCTCCCCATGTCTCTTTGGTGAATATGGCATCAAGAGAAGATCCAGCAGTTGGTGGGAAGAGCACAGCACAGGAGATAAGGTTCCTAGGTTTATCTTTTCTCACTGTGACCATAACTCAATGTCTTGCTTTCACTGGGTTGCCAACTCTATACCATTTGATATCTGGTCTAAGAGTCCTCTCAGGTATATCTGACAAGGACTCTGAGGTCATGAACTAAGGAAAAAAGTTATCATTCGGCAGAATGTATATTCTATTTATTTTCACAGCCCAGGCAGGTCCCAGCAGGAAAAGAAATCTACTCAGTTGGGATATGGAAGACAATTTAATGAAAGGCTATTTATGTCAGGGTTAAGAGTAGAACACCTGCTGTGAGGTACCCAGGTACTGACAAGTGGGGAAGCTGTTATCACCTCTAAGCCTAGAGAAACAGAGGGGAAATAGCTCACAGGTGTTCCAGTGGAACCATGGAAGGGGCTATGCATCCATGAAAGAGATCATCTCAAAACCATAGCAACAAGCAAGGAAGGAATTCCCTAACCTCCCTCTTCTCGTTTTTCTAACCCCCAGCCACTGCCTCCATTGACAGAATCCAACCAGAGAGGCCTGGTGGTATGATCTGAGGACCAGCTCCTCAGAATACAGGTCAAGAAAAGTTGGGGAAGCTGTTGGGGAGGGTGTACAGTGTAAATGGAAAACAACCAGACCCAGAAAATAACCATGATCTACAAATGCTCTCAATCTCCACATCTTCCCTCTCATTTAAATCTCTCTATAGAAGCACTAAACTGTCCAAGAAGCCACTAAATTGTCATAATGGTCTTGATAGACCCAGATTTACAGCTTTTGGCTAAGAGCTTGCCAAAGACAGAGGCAAGAACTTTAGCTATGGATCAAGCACAAGCAACAGCTGCCACAAGACCTTCCAGAAAAATTTCACCAGTAAATGAAAACTTGGACAATTTGAATAATTGGAAAGCCTTAATGCCAACCTCCAGATACATTATTGAGAATGAATGGATAATTAGCTAGAAAGAACCCTTCTGATAGAAACCATACCCTGCCTAGGACTTTGTAGGGGAAAAAATCCCTCAATAGATCTACTTTAAATTTCCTGCAATTAATGCCCACCTTTGGTTTAAAAGGTCTGGCCTCAAACACACCTTATTTGGTTACAACAAATCCCCCACTAAGGCCCTAGATAAAAAATAGTAGAAAAACTAATGACCAAAGTACAAAAATCTTGGTCATGCAGAATGTTGGGTTTCATCCTGGAGCTAAGAATATTTCTAAAGTCATACAGACGTTTTCCATTCCTCTGACTCCATTCTTCGCCCCATCTCAACAAGAAGTAACTAGAATGGTCATTGCCCCAATTCCCTCAAGAATGAGGAATGATCAAAGGACAGTGGAGACTGAAACCAGCAACCAAAGGGTTAATGGGACTAACTGTTCACAGTTTTAGACTAGCAAGCTCAGCTGCAACTTTTTACATAGACCTTTTCATTTGCCTTTAAATTTCCCTGACTCTCCCAGGGAGAAGCAAATTTGAGGTTTGCACTCCCATCTCCTCATTTGGCTGCCAATCAAATAAACCCTTTCTTTGCTGAGTCCTTGGTGCCTCAGTGATAATCTTTTTGTGCATTAGGGAGATGAACTTGGGTTTGGTTATAAACCCAGGTCATTCTGTCTATTTCTAAAAGAAAATATTTTAAATATACAACTCCATACTCCCCCCGCCAAATACATATTTCAAATGATAAACTTTTTTAAATTTTTTATTATTTTTTAAATATTTTATTTATTTATTTGACAGACAGAGATCACAAGTAGGCAGAGAGGCAGGCAGAGAGAGAGAGGGGAGGAAGCAGGCTCCCTGCTGAGCAGAGAGCCTGATGCGGGACTCGATCCCAGGACCCTGGGACCATGACCCAAGCCAAAGGCAGAGGCTTTAACCCACTGAGCCAGCCAGGTGCCCCTCAAATGATAAGCTTTCTTAGGATTTAAAGTAAAATGGGAAGTATGTGTCTGTTACATTATTTAAAAAATGAATTTAATTTAAGAAATAAAAAGTCTGACCTCAGACACACCCATTCTTCCTAAAGGGAAATTCTCTAGAACCCATCCATGCCCAAGTCCCATTAGAAAAGCTGGAAAGAGGGGAGAGGACAGGTTTTAGTCCAGAAGACTAAGACCCTTCTAAGACAAAGAACATTCCAAAAGAAAGAATGTGCCATTTCAGAACATAATCATCTCACTATTGCTAGATATTTAGTCCAGCAAACAATGAATGAAGACTAGCCCTGCACCTGGCACTATGCACATCACTTGGGATGCAAGTGATCAAGGCAGTCTCTGACCTTGGGATGTTTCACAGTATAAGAGTGGGGAAAGAAACATAAATAAGGCACTCCCATACTAAGAGTTAATTAATAAGAGAGGTGTATCAAAATGTCTCACCATAATTGTGGATTTCTACTTTATACATTCTGAGGTTATGTTATTAGGAGCATATACATTTAGAATTCTTACAACCTGTCAGAAAATGTTGGGTTTTATTATTATAAGGGCCTCATTATCTCTGTGATGTTTTTGATTTAAAGTCAAATTTATTCAAAATTAATAAAGCTAGATTACCATTATTTTGATAACTCTTTTTATGGTAAATTGCATTCTTTCCTTTGCCCATTTTATATTCCTACATTTTGATATTTTTTGTGAAGAACCTGCAGTTAGACTCTTTTTTAAATCCAATCAATGTATATAGAGGTAAGGGGTTTATGTGTTATTACTCAGCTGGTTATCTGGGAGAAGAGCTTTCCAAGAAAAGGAAACAGTCCAAGCAAAGACCCTAAGACAAGTATGAATCTAATGTTTAAGCAAGAGCAAAAGACTAGGGAACTGGAGCAAAGTAAGCAAGGGTGGGAGGGAGGGGTATAGGAAAGAATGAGAGCGAGATGGAGAGTAACTGGAGGAATGCCCTTGAGTCATGGGAAGAGAATGGGATCTATTGCACAAATGGAAGAAATGGCTTTAGCTAGGAGCAGTGAAAGTTCATCTACAGCAACTAGTGGGAGAAGCGGACCAGGAATCAGATACCAGTGTATAGCACTTTTGGTGGAGTCTTTGAAGGGTCTCTTCTGATTGATGTTGTTTTCTCAATGAAGTAGGAAGCAAGGTCAGGTGCTGGAGGAGGTATTGGGATTTTTGAGGAGAAGGTGTGAAATAATGATCTAGAAGTATATGGGAGAGTGAATGGACTAAAGACATATGATTTCCTGGCAGTAAAACAAAACAAAATAAAACCAATTAAGGCTCAGGCTCATGGATTCAGGGATCTAAAATGAGGCAATCAATGAATACAGCTGTGTGTTTTTCTCCAGGCATTGAAGGTCCTCAGTCCTGATGCCAAGTAGCAGACATCTTCTGCACCAAATTCTATTGAATGGTCATCTGGCCTCTCCTTGAATACCTCCAGTGACAGGGAGCCTACCACTTCCAGAGAAGCCTATGCTATTGTTAGCTCCGATTGTTAGAAGTGTGTCCTCATCTCTTCCTGTTTGTTCCTCCTATATTTTATCTTCTGTGTCTGTGTTTTATGTCACTCCATCTCTCCCTGTGTTAAGTCATCCAGAAATTTGACAACATATCCAGGAGGCGAGACTGGGAAACACAAAGATGCTCACACATGGCTGGTGGAATGCAATATGGTACAGTGCCTGGATCTAGCAAAGTTAGATATGCATTTACTCTTTGACTCTACAATCTCACTTCAGAAAAGATAAAAAATAATTATATCAATTAGATTAAAATTGGATTAAGACGATCCCAGGTTGTGTCCATGTACACTCCCTCTAAGGAAATAGCCATATTTTACAAAATTTAGCTCTAAAGCTGATTATTACAGCATTTTTAAAAAGATTTTTATTTATTTGAGAGACAGATTACAAGTAGGCAGAGAGGCAGGCAGAGAGAGGAGGAAGCAGGCTTCTTGCTGAGAGAGCCCAATGCGGGGCTCGATCCCAGAACCCCGGGACCACGACCTGAGCCGAAGGCAGAGGCTTTAACCCACTGAGCTACCTAGGTGCCCCTATTACAGCATTTTTTACAATAATAGAAATCTCTCTAAAAGTAAAAATATACAATATACATTATGTACACAAGGGATTGATTAAATAACCCTGGCACATTTCTTCAATGGAATGTGAAATAGACATACAGAATAATATAAGAATATTGAATGATATAGAAAGATATACATTGAAAAAGACAGATTTCAAGGAAGTATGTACACAGAATATAAAAGAAAGACTATACACCAGACTTAATAGTGGATTTCTCTGCCATGTAAGATAAATAACAAACACAGTCCATCCTCTTCATTTTTTTTTTTTTGCTTTCTTGTATTTTCTAAATTTTCTGTTATTTTTATTTAGTAATTACAAAAAGAAGTTATTGAATTTTTAAAAATAAACCTTTAATTTTAAAACAGTTTTAGATTTCCAGAAAATTTTCAAAGACAGTATAGACACTTCCCATTTACCATGTAGCTGGCTTCCTCTATTATTAACAGCTTACATTGGTATGGCATATTTGTTACACTTAATGAGCCACTGTGGATACATTATTATTAACTAAAGCCCATATTACTCAAATTTCCTTAGATTTTCCCGAATGTCTCCTATTCTAGGATCCCATCCAGGATACCTCATTACATTTAGTTGTCATGTCTCCTCAGGCTCCTCTCAGTAATTTTTTTAATTAAAAAACCTTTTTAATAAATAACAAAAACAACCCTTCCAACACTTCTGCATTGAGTTCAAGACTAACTCCTCCAAAAAACTTCCATAAAACCTAATTTTGCCTTCACCCAATCCCCCAACTCCAGACAGGAGATAGTTATGTCTCCTCTGAGCTCAGACAGCATTTTGAAATAATAAATCTTAGAAAAGAGACTCAGGAGGAAGACCAGTCCTGTGTCGGAATGCATGATGCTGAGTTCATGTCCTTGGTGCCCCCTGCTCCCACTACTCCTTCCTCTCTGTCTCAGCTTGTGTCCTTTGAGGGACATAGAAGGTAACCAAACAAGTCTCACTTATGGCTGCCCTTTTTCTAGTCCCTGGGCATCTCAGACCAGGTCCCCAGACAAGGAGAAATTTCTAGTCTCTCTCTTCCCTAAAGGACTACCATCTACCCCAGAATCCTGAGTACCTTCGATAGGATGTTGAGGAAGTCGTTATTATCCCAAACTTATAGACCAGAAAACCAAGGCTCGGAGAGGGAAGAATGAGAGGTCAATCTGAGAGACCTGCTGGAGAGACTGGGTGGAAGGGGTCCTGGCAGAACAAATTTAAGTGCCTGCTTTGTGCGCCCTCTGGTGGAGAAGGGGCTGCTTTGCACTCCGAGGAAGGGCCTGGGGGAGACAGGGTATTTTAAGATGTTGCCAGGTGGCCTACACTTTTATTGTTGACATCCTCACCCTACATTATATTAAAATGCACCTGCACCTAACATTAAATATAGTTTATATAAAACTACACCAGAGTCGAGTTGGAGTAGACCAATGTCCATGTAGATATTTAAATAAACATTTTTTCAATGTTTCACAATTTTCATATTTTGGAGCTAATCACTTAACTTTGGAAACTTGAGCATTGTCATGGGTCCTTGAAAAGTTTTTAGGCCTTTAGCTCATTATTCTGGTATCTTAGTGACAAAATGTCCAGATCTTTGCTCCAGTCAATATCAGCTCAAGTTTGGGGTCTCAAGAAGGCAGCCAGAGCAGGGACCAGAATTTGCACACAGTCTGGCTCATGATGTTCCAGATATGAGCCTCAAGAGATATATAGTATATGTTCATGCTTCTCACTAAACTTTACTTCCTCATTCTGCATTCCCAAAGCAAATAACCCCAACAGTCAAGAGAAAGTGGACTGTGGCTTTACATATATATGACGTCTCCAGCTCATGCAGAACACAGGCTCTTCTTCTAAGGTACCCAGCTGAGTCTGCCCAGAAGTTTCACAGATTTTTTTGAACCCAGACGGAGAACAACAGGTAAATAAAAGCTGGGGGAATAATAAGTCTAGCTTTATTGCCAAAGGCTGGGATTACCACAAGGAGTTCATTCCTAGGGCTCAAAGGCCTTTAACAATTCACTTCCATCCCAGAAAGACTACCATCAACTAGCTTCAAAAGGTTGGCCACCTTCCTGGGTCCTGCCTTCTCAATTCCCAGCCTGCCTCCTTGTGGTCAGTGTCATCTTAACACCCAGCATCAGTGAACCTCCTTCTAGCCATCCTAACATCCTTTCTCTGAAATCAAGGCCAAAGATGAGATCAATTCCCTTCCAGTTACTTGGGACACTTCTCCCTAGTATTAGTTTTATTGGAGAAGCAGGCCTGCTTCCCTAGATAACTGGAACAAGGAATAAGCTTACTCTATAGGAGAGACCTTATCTCTAATAGAAGGGCTCTGGTTTTATCCTTTACTGTTATATCCCTATAGGTGAGCTCCAAACACAATATTCATTGAATAAGAATGAAAGGTTATACAGGCAGAATATCATTCCCTAACACAAGACATACAAAATAATGGAAATTTTGTCTCTTTGTCTGCAATAGATTAAAGTAGAATGACTTCTACTCTTTTTCTTGAGGCTCAGATTTGAGGCAACTGAAGAATCATCAGATGGATGGATGCTATTATTTAGAAAGTATTATTCCTCTCCAAAACAAACTCTGAAAGACACTTGCTACATTTGCATTACCTTGTATTCAAATTCCAGTGACTACCACATCTAATTACCAGCAGAGGTCAATAAAAGCTATAGATTGTGTTAGCCACGTAGGAGTCCTCAACTCTATATGACTATATAGAATATTGTCTATTGACTAACGTGTCTACTGTCTTTTTGGAGGGGGCAGTGAGACATCTAGTTTTAAAACTTTCTTTCATATTAGCACCCTGACCTCCCATCCGAAGAATTCCTTATTGGGTGTAGTCTTGGTGGAAGATGGTTCTTGTTTCTCCCAACAGAAGCTGAATGTCTCCTTAACCCGTCACAGAGGGGATGCAAGCACATGCAGCAGTCTCAAAAATCTCTAAGGATTCTAAATCTTGAATGAGTGACCAACAGTGCTGAATGACTGAAGGTTATATTCATCACAGTGGCAACAATGTAAAGATCTCTGTTCCCACTGTGCCATTTTCTGAAGTTTTACTGGCTGGCCTTCAAGACCATCCCTATTTTCTTCCTGTTTCCTAGCTTTGTCCTCCACTTCCATTGCAGTAGGAAGTCTCAAAGACAGCCCCCAATGATCTCTTCCCCTAGTATTCACACCTTTGTGTAATTTCCCCCACATTGTACTAGGGTTGGTCTGTATGATGAGCAGAATATAACAGAAATAATTCAGATATGAAAGACCCTGCAGCTTCCATCTTGCACTCTCATTCTCTCCCCCAACCCAGCCATTTTCCTCCTTCAATCAATTGCTCTGGGATAAACCACAACATGAATGATGTTATGAAGAGGGCAGCATGACAAGAAACTGAAACCTCCTGTCAACAGTCACATGAGTGAGGTTAGAGAAGACCCTCCATTTAAGTCTTTGGAGACTGCAGCTCTGACTGACATCTTAACTGCAATCTCAAGAGAGACCCTGAGCCAGAACCACTCATTCAGCTAAGCCTTCCCCACATTCTATGGATTCAGGAATTCAGTGAGGTTCCTATATTCTTCCAAAGAGATTGCTTTCCCACATGACAGTACCCAAGTCCAATGTTATTGCTTCCAGCCAAGAACTTTTACTGACACGGAGATTGATGCCATGAATGGAATGCAGGAGACAGATACTTAGGGAAATGTTCAGAAAAAGGAAATTTAGGATATTTAAATATCCTAAATCCCAAGTTTAGGGTATTTAAATATCCTAAGTTTAAATATCCTAAACTTAGGATATTTAAACTTAGGATATTTAAACTTAGAATATTTAAATTTAGGAAATTTAGGATATTTATTTAGCTGAAATAGGTAAATAGCATGAAAGCCCATTCACATTCCAGAACGGAAATACAGCAACTATGACACTCGTAAGAAATTGGTTACCTGGAACCAAGTTCCCGTTAAATGCAAGGATATTGGTAATCCAAGAATCTCAGGGTCGAGGTGGATACTTATGTCCCTACAATCCCCAAATTCTCAAACTCAAGGTGTGAACTCAAAGACTTTGAGTTTTCTCAAACTCAAGGACTTTGGGTTTTCTATGATAATGTTGAAGAAATTTCTCATCAGTTGTAGGAACAAAATGACCAAAATCCAAACTTGAAGTTTAAGCCTGCCTTTATGGAATTATATCATATGATCACCAGGTGTCCTATATGAAATTAAGACATTAATCAGGAATGAGGATGATCCTGAGATTTCTGAAAGGAGATCTTTCAATAGATTCAGGGGGATTTCAAATATTTAAAGTCATTACTCTTCTATTGAGGCTCTTATACCTCAGAAATAAGCCTCCCATACCCAGTTCAGGGCCTGTTTCTCTCATGTCCACTACATATGATGGGTGGCAGGTAAGTAGGTAGGCAGATAGATAGACAGACAGATAGATAGATAGATAGATAGATAGATGTATACCTCCTATATTTATATGATACAATGCTATCCTTTATTGATCATATGTGTTACAAATACCTCTACTAGTTTGCCAATTGTTTTTTCATTTTGTTGCATTTTTTTAAAAAATAGGAGTTTTTTAATTTATTGACTTTTCTTCTATGGTTAGCACTGCTGAAGTTAAGATGACTTCTTTACTCTGAGGTCAGAAAGACTTCCCTTATATTTTCTTCTAAATGTTCTAAGTATTTTCTTTTCACAGTAGAATCCCAACCCATCTTGAATTGGTATTTTTCAAGGTTCAAGATAGGATTCAAGTTCATTTTCTCTCCCAAAGGTGTAACCAATTGTCCAAACTCATTTACTGGGTAGTTCTTCTGGCAAAATTTTACATATGTGTGAATCTATTTCTGGGGTCTTGATGATTTCCCATTGAGTAATTGCTAGATCAATACCCCTTTGTTTTAGTTGATATAGGTTTATAAGGTAAGCAATCCTCAAAAAATATTATTTTTTTCAGGAACATTTGCCTGTTCTTAACCATTTTCTTTTCTATATAACTTTAAAATCAACTTGCCAGATTCTAAGGAAAACCCTAGTATTTCTCAAATTTGCTTTGAATTTAATTATGAGATATTTCACACCTTTAAGATACTGAGTTTTTTCAGCTATGCACATAGGATGTTTCTTCTACTATTTTGCTCTCTTTTTTTTTTTTAGCATCTCTCAATAAAGTCTGATGGTTTCTCAGCACATATTTGTTTAATTTATTCCTAGATTCTACACATATATATGTGTGTATGTATATATATATACATACACACACATATACACATTGCTATTGTCATTGGTATCTCTTGTTTACCATATTTTCAAAACATTTACTGTAAGTCAGTCTATTTAAGGTTTACTAATCTCATGGCCAGCCATTTTCCAAATATTTTTATCAACTCTAATAATTTTATTTCTGTATTGTTTGGGGGATTCAACATATAAAATTATTAAAATTTCTCCCCCATTTTAAAAACTTCTTTTCTCTTTCTTGTTTTAGTGAATTAGCTAGAATCTGTTGTAAATTGCTACATAGAATCAGTGATAGTTGGTTTCTTAACTTTTTACCTGATTTTAAAGGGATTCTTTTTAATGTTATTCACTAAGATTGATAATTGTTGCAGATTTTTGGTCTATAATCAGGTTAAGAATGTTCCTTTCTGGGTACCTGGATAGCTCAGTTGGTTGGGCATGACTCTTGATTTTCACTCAGGTCATGATTTCAGGATCATGGGATCAAACCTCCTATCAGTCTCCATGCTCAGTGGGTAGTCTGTTTGAAATTCTCTCTCCTTCTGCCATTCCCCTGTCTCTTTCTCTCTCAAGTAAAAAAATAAATCTTTAAAAAGAAAATAATGTTCCTTTCCATTCCCTGATTACTCTGAGGTTTTCTCAGATCATTTTATCTACTGAGCTAATCATAATATTACTAAATTTATTAATTTTTTATGGATTAATGGATTTTCAGATGTCAAATCACTCTTATGTTTGGGAAGCAAGCAATTATTGGTCATGATGCATTGTTTTAGGTATACTGTTATTTTTGTTTGTTATAGTTCCGGTTAGGATATATGCATCTATGTACGTGAGTGGGATTGAATTGAATTTTTTCTTTCTCATGAACTTATTTTCTGCTCTTAATATCTTTGTCACACTGGCCTTCTAAAATGAGTTAGGCAATATTTCTTCTTTTTCTATTTTTGATAAAATTCTGTATATAAATGGAATTGATGCCTTGAATATTTGAGAGAATTCATCATAACTTCAGCAAGTCTATGCTGTTGTTGTGATAAGATTTTACAAAACTGATTCAATATATTATAGTTATAGACATATTCAGGATTTCCACTCCCACCAAGTGAGTTTTAATACTTTCAGATTTTCTAAGAATTTGCCCATTTCCTAGGAATTTGTCCAATATTATAAAAATTGGGGGCATAAAGATAGTTGTGATATTCTTTTACTATAATTTCATCTCTGCTCTATCTATAGGCGTGTTCTCCTTTTTATTCTTGGTATTATTTGTGTATGCTCTCTTTTTTTCCTGCTCAACCTCACTATTTGTCAATTCCATCTACCTTTTTAAAGAACAAACTTTTGGCTTTGTTGATCTTCTTTATTTAATCCTCATCTCATAGTTAATTTCTGTTTTATCATCTCCTTTTCATGTTCTTTAGGTTTTTTCCACTTTTCTTTTCTAATTTCTCAAATTGAACATGTCAAGTGTCCAACTGAAAATCTGAAGTTTAGCTCATTACAAAAACAAACACAAAACAAGTAACAAAGTGACAAAAAATACATATCTATAAATAATTATTTTGAATGCAAAAGGACTAAACACTCTAATCAAGGGGACATAGGGTGACAGAGTAAATTAAAAAAACAAGACCCACTGGGGCATCTAGGTTGCTCAGTTGATTAGTGTATGACTTTTTATTTCAGCTTAGGTCATGATTTGGGGATTGTGAGATCAAGCCCCACATCAGGCTCTGCTCTAGCCATAGAGCCGGCTTAAGATTCTCTTTCTTACTCTCCTTTGTCCCACCCCACCCACCCAGCTCTCTCTAAAAAAAAAAAAAAAAAAAAAGAAAGAAAAAGAAAAAAAAGAACCATCTATATGCTGTCTACAAGAGACTCATCTCAGACCTAAAGACACCTGCAGATTGAAAGTGAGGGGATGAAGAAACATTTATCATGCAAATGAATGTCAAAAGAAAGACAGTAGCAATATTTATATTGGACAAAATAGACTTTAAAACACAGATGGTAACAAGAGACAAAGAAGGATGCTATATAGTCATAAAAGGGATAATCTCAAAGAAAATATATCAATTGTAAATATGTATGCACCCAACATGGGAGCACCAAATACATAAAACAAGTAACAACAAAAATAAAGGAACTCATTAGCAGTAATACAATAATAGTAAGGAACTGTAACAGCCCATTTACATCCATGAATAGATCACCCACACATTAAATCAACAAGGAAAGAGTGGCTTTGAATGACACACTGGACCAAATGGATTTAACAGATATTTTCAGAATATTCCATCCTAAAACAGCAGAATACATATTCTTTTCAAGTGCCCATGGAACATTGTCCAGAATTGATCACATATTAGGCCATAAAACAAGTCTCAACAAATTCAAAAAGATCAAAGTCCTATCATGCATATTTTCTATGAAACTAGAAACCTACCACAAGAAAAAATCTGGAATGAGCACATGGAGGTTACAATAACATGTTATTGAAGAATGAATGGGCTAACCAAGAGATTAAAAGAAGAAATTTTTAAAATTACATGGAAACAAATGAAAATGAAAACACCAAGGCCCAAAACTTCTGGCATGCAGGAAAAGCAGTTCTAAAAGGGAAGTTTATAGCAATAGAAGTGCCTCAAGAAGTAAGAAAAATCTCAAATATACAACCTAACCTTACAGTGAAAGGAGCTAGAAAAAGAAGAACCCAAGCCCCCCCCACCCCAAATCCCACAAAACAAGCCAAAGGAAGGAAACAATAAAGATTAGAGCACACACACACACACACACAAAAAGATTAGAGCAGACATAATGGCTATAAAACTAAAAGAAAGAAAGGAAGGAAGGAAGGAAGGAAGGAAGGAAGGAAACAATAGAATGGTCAGTTAAAAAAATAAAATAAAATACAGCAGTACAGAACTATGTAAAATAAACCCATAAAAGGAAAACAATACAAAAGTTATGGTTGAATTAAACTTACTGAAATCTGTTATCATGGCTGGATTTTTCCAAGCTTTTGTAATTCATTTTTCTTACTTTGCTTAATTAAGCAATATAATTATGTTTATTATAGTATATGTAATAATAAGCAGAATATAAGGTATTATCTGTAGATTATTTGGTAACAATTATCAAGCATGTAACTGTATGGGGACAGAGATTAGAAGGTAATTATAAAAATAAAAGACTTTTTAAGGAAAAAAATAAATATACTTGCCAAATGACAGCAATCCCATTCCAAGGTATTTACCTAAAAAAAAAAAAATTGTAAATACTTTATTAGTTTCCTGGGGATATCATAACAAACTGCTACAAATTTGGTGGCTTAAAACAGCAGAAACTTATTCTCCCATTCCAGAGGCCAACAGGGCTCTACTCCCTCCAGAGATTCTAGGGGAATATCCACTCCACGCCACTTGTAGCTTCTAAAGGTTGCTGGCTAACTTGGCTTCCTTGGCTTGTGACTCTCTGCTTCTGTCTTCACATCACCTTCTACTCTGTATGTATTTTCTCTGCATATCTCTTGTAAAAGCATATCCTTGGATTTAAGACCTACTTAAATAATCCAGGATGACCTCATTTTAAGACTCCTAATTTAATTACATCACCAAAGACCCTTTCCCAAACAAGGAAATATTCACATACCGCAAGGATCAGAACATAGACATATATTTTTGGGGAGCTCCATTCATCCCACTACACTTATTTTCACTCAAAAATCTATACACAGAAATTTATAGGAGCTGAATTCATAAATGCCAAAAACTGGAAACAATCCAAGTATCCTTCAACAGATAAATGAATTATCCAACTGTAGTACATGCCTACAATGTCATTCTGCCCAGCAATAAAAGGAAACAAATTATTTATACATGCAACAACATGGATAAGTCTCAAATGCATTATGCTAAGTAAAAGACTCAAAGCTACGTACTAATTTCATTTATATGACATTCTGGAGAAGGCAGAAGGATCTGAATAGATATTTTCCAAGGAAGATATACAAATGGCCGATAGAAACATGAAAAGGTGTTCAACATCACTAATCATCAGGGAAATGCAAATCACAATCACACCGAAATATTATGTCACAACCCTTAGAATGACTATTATCAAAAAGATACAAAATAATAAATGTCGGCAATGATGTGGAGAAAAGGGAACCCTTGCAGACTGTTGGGAATGGAAATCAGTGCAGCCACAATAGAAAAGAGTATGGAGGTTCCTCAAAAAATTAAAAATAGAACTGCCATATGATCCAGCAATTCCATTTCTAGGTATTTATCTGAAGGAAATGAAATCATTATCTCAAAAAGGTATCTGCACCCGCATGTTCACTGCAGCATTACCTACAATACAGAAGATATGATGTTAAAAAAAAAAAAACAACTATCAACAGATAAAGGTTAAAGATGATGTGATATATATGCCATTTATATATATACGGGGAGAAATGTATAGATATAGGTATAACGGAAGATTATTCACCATAAAAAGGAAAGAAATCCTGACACTTGTTACAACATGAGTAGACCTTGAGATCATTATGCTAAGTGAAATAAGCCAGATAGAGAAAGACAAATACTGGATGGTCTCACTTATATGTGGAATTGAGAAAAAAAAAAAAAACACAAGCAACAAAAACCAAACTCAAAGGAACAGAACAGATTTGTGGTCGCCAGAGGCAGGGGCAGTCAGTGAAGGGGGTCCAAAGGTACAAACTTCCAGTTATAAGGTAAGTAAGTCCTGGAGAATGTAATGTACACATGGGGACTATAGTTAACAATACCTTACTATATATTTGAAAGTTGCTAAGAGAGTAGATCTTAAAAGGTCTCATCACAAGAAAAAAATTATTACTATGTGTGGTGATGGATGCTGATTAGACTTATTACGGTGACCATTTCACATTATCTACAAATAGCAAATCCTTATGTCATGTACACAGAACTAATACAGTGTTATGTGTCAATTATATCTCAATGTTAAAAGGTAAATATAAAAAATACACTAGATGGACAGAGACATAACAGTTGTTAGCAGGGGTTGAGGTCAAGGGGGCAAAAGAGAAGCATGGGAGACTACTGAAGAACAATGAAACGTCTTTGTATCTTTATTGTGGTGGTGATTGCCCAACTCGGTGTATTTGTTGAAATTTATAGAACTATACACCAAATGGAATTGACCTTTCTCTACGTCAATTTAAAACAATATGCTGTAACAGAGGGATGGAGCTGGGACTCTGAGAGCTGTGTTTTCCTTCGTCAGGTGGATCTCAGAGTCTGCCAGTTGGGAACACTTAAAGGAGATAAGAAGGCATGAAGAAAAAGAAACTTGCTCTTTCCCATTTTGATTTCTGTCTCTGTCAGTATCACCTTCAGAGTTTACTCTGGCAGGGAAGTCGTTTCCAGTTTTATTTTGTTTTCCCATACTCCTTGAACAGTTTTGTCACACCCTTGCAAAGATACTGCATCAGCCCATCCCCCCTCTTAGTGGTCTGAGCGTCCTTCTCCAAGGTTCTAGATTTTCAGCACCCCAACTCTTGTCTTTGTTCCCCAGCCCCTGAGGATGGCAGCCGCCTCCTTCACTTTCTATCTCTGTGCTAACTCTTGTTCTCTTTTGCTTTTTTAGAACTCTACTACCTGCTTCGTCAGTTTCTTAAATTTTACTTTCTGTTGAAAATTACTGATGCGGTTTCTGCTTTACTGAAGAGAAGCTGACAGGAAGCCGAAGTCTTTCCTGTGCCCTGTAAGGTCCTACATGATCTGCCCTTCTCATTACTTCTCTGACCTTGCCTCTAACTTCTCTTTCTCCTCACTCACTGATTCTCAAGAAATAAAGCAGATAAAGGAGCATGTTAAACCTCACCACAGAAATGTAGTCATCAAACTTCAAAGTGTGGAAAGCCCTATTGGACAAATAATTAGTTTCTCCAACAAATAAAATTGCAAGGGGGGAAAAAACAATGGAACAGCCAACCTCTAGATCAAAAGGGCCTTAAAGCATATAAACCAGAAAAAAACAAAAAACATATAAACCCGCAACAGTGTGAAGATATAAGTTGAGCCCTGATTTTATATATGCACATTATCTTATGGATTTGAATTTGAATTTGAATCATGACTAGATATAAGATATAGGAATTAAGAAATTACTGTTAATTTACTTTAGTTGTGATTATGTTTAAAAAGTCCTTCCCATGTATGGGGAAGTATTTATGGTTACATTGATGTTATAATACATGTGGGGGGTGTAAGAGATGATGCATAGATGTAACAACATTGACCATAAAAGGATCATGGTTGAAGCCAAGTGTCTTAGTCTATTGGAACTGCTATAACAAAATGCTACAAACTGGGTGGCTTTTAAATAACAAATATTTATTTCTCAGTTCTATAGCCTGTGAAATCCAAAATCAAGACACCCACAGATTTCATGTCTGGTGGGGGCCCCTTTCCTCCCTCAGAGCAGTCTTCTGACTGTGACTTTTTATGGCAAAAAAAGCAAGGGATTCCTTTCCATCCTCATTTGAAAGGACACAAATCCCATTCCCCAAGGGATGGCCCTTATGACCTAATCACCTTCCCAATGCCCCACCTCCCAAGACCATCACTTTGGGGGTGAGGTTTCAATATACAATTTTTGGGGGGGTAGGGACACAAACTTTCAACTTGTACCACCAAGTAATGGGGCAGAGGGGACGCATTTTATTATATAAAGTCTAGGTTGTTTGTATGTTTTGGTTTTTTTTTCCATTTGTCTTCAAAATCTACCATGTCAGGCCATTAGGTCAAAGAATAATGCATGGGTCTCTGGAACATGTCAGAAGCCACTGTCGAGAAGTATACAACACAGTGGTTTCAACCGTAGACTCTGGAAACCACCACCTGAGTCTGCCACGATCTATGTGACTTTGGACTTAACTTCTCCAGGCTTCTGTTTCCTCAGATACAAAGTGGAAATAATAATGGCATCTCCTTCATGGAGTTGTCATAAAGATTAAATGAATTAATAGGTATAAAACACTGTCTTAGAATATCATCTGGCCTATTTTGAGTTAGCACTCCAAAAACATCAATGACTACTATTATTATTATTACACTGGGAAACAAGTTGAAATGAACCACCAGGGTCTCAAAACACATGTATCCAAAATATGTTTTTAATCTTGATGAAGTTCACAAATGGTACAATATTGGAGATTTCCTTAAACAAAGTATACAATCATGTTCTTAGACAACAAGGCAAAGCATCACTGTTCCCATGTGTCCTAAAGGCCATGAAGGCAATGATTTATTGCCCCCGCTAAGGCTTGACAGAGCCACCATGATCAACAGGATAGCTCTCAGAGAACCCATTTGCTATCAGATAAGCCAATAATAGATGCCATCACACTGCACACATAATCAAATATATTTAAAAAAAATACACAATACATATGGAATTAGCTTATTTTGCATTCAGTTTCATTCCTTTCAAGTGACAAAGGTGCTTTTTTTTTTTTTTCCAGTATCTATTGGGATGCAAACATGTATATCTTCCATGGGGCCTTCTCACCAAGTGTTGTCAACAGAAATTAATAGAAGTGGTGAGTTCAGCTTCATGGTTACCTGAGATGGGAAAAAATAAAAATAAAAAAAGAAGAGGAAGAAGGAGGAGGAAGTGGAGGAGAAGAAAGATAAATTGGAGAATAAGAAGGACAAGAAGGGAACATTCACAATTATTACTAAAAAGAAAACAAATTTACGGGAGTGCTTCCTTAAATAGCATTTACAAAGTATGGGTCTGAGGTATCAATAGGCTTTTAGCAAAAATAAAAAAAAGCAACTATCAATCAGCAAGCTTTTTTTTTTTTTTTTTTCCATATCTCCTCTTAGAAAGATGACACTGCGTGTCTGCAGCCTATCTCTGTGCTCTGATTTTAGGCTGAGGTACAAAAGAAACGCACTATTCAGAAGGAAGAATGCTATTGGAAGGAAGGGATCTGAACACCCTACCAGGTCCAGTGGGTTCAAAATGTGGATCATAACCTCCAAATTCCTTCCCCTCCCATTCAACAATACAAGGGTGGTCACCTTCTTCCTGGAGTCCAGTAGCTGCTCAGGCATGAAGGTCCCTGCGGCGACGGCCAAAGGCTTCAGAGCCCACATCGGTGGGCACAAAGTTGTTCTTGACCACAGCTCCAGATCTGCTCAGCAAGCCTGCCAGCCGATGGGTCACGCAGGTGGCAGTGTTGCAGGATCTCTTCTGGGCAGTGATGCTGATTTGCAGGATGGAGAAAGAAGACAAGTCCTGTCAGTGAGAGGCAAGAGGCAGGAGCTTGCCCCATGGGGCCTTCATAAAGAGAATTGCAGCTCTTTGACATACCACTTAAGAATAAGGGTTTCTCCTAAATGCAATTATCAAAGCTGTTAGGAGAAATGGCCTGGCAGCTTTGGCTAGGAGCCCTGCCCAAAGACCTTCATGAAAAACACCCCACGCCAATGGTACGGAAGTGTGCAATCACTATAGGGTATGCACAAAGCTCATGTTACACTGCACTTTAACTAACTGGAACTTAAATAAAAACTTAAAGAAAAAGAAAAAGAAAAAACCCAGTGCTAAGCTAGACTCCAGGACACATGTACTAAAACCTACAGTTATTGGCACTTACATAGAGTTCTTTTAGAACCAGGAGGAAGGGATGACCAAAAGCGCAGCCCTACCCCCAAGACATGCAAGGAGCGACCAGCAGCCCGACGGCAGCCACAGACACCAACAAAACCACTTTCCGTGGGAAAATAAAAATCCCCCGAAGTCTTACCTGGAAGGGGCTCAGAGAGTACGGATGCCGCATCCTCCCCCAGAAGTGTTTACCTGCTCCTCAGCACACCTGTTCTTGATGGTGGAGCTGGTTTATAGGGACCACTCACCAAGGCCTGTTTCCAGCTACCCTGAAGCTAAAGCTACGTTTGAACATAGGCTCTGGTCACTCTCAAGCCTCAGACAGGGACCAGAGTAATGACCACCACAGTGCAAATTCTTGTAGAAAATAGGTTTATTCATCAATGGTGAAGCATGAGGGATGAAGCAGAAATGGGAGGGCTCTGCTTTGAAATCCTCTGGGATCTCACAAAGCTTCCCTTGCTCTTACCTCTAACCTGGTCTAGGAGTCCTGCCCTCTTCCCTTCCACCCTGAGATCCCCAGCATTCTCTGGCATAAGCAAAGCTGCCAATACCAGCTTAAAGAGCTGCCGAAGTGAAATCTGCATGCGCTAAGTTCATCAGTGGGAGCAGGAAGGGAAATCAGGAAGGAGTGGGAGTTCAGTTGGCATCCTGGGGCGCCCCAAAGTGGGGTTAACTGCCCCTCTCCAAGCCGCTGGCTATGTCCCTTCTCTTCCCAGGTGTTTCAGCCCCGAAGCCGATGCCAGAGAATGTATGAAAGTTGTTGAGGTCCTTCGAGTATGTGCCCAGCACACAGGTACTCAGATTACTGCACCGCTTAGCTCGGAAGCTGTCCAGGCTGCAGGGAAAAGACATGCCAGACAATACCATGCCCAGGGTCTGCCTCAGAGGGCAGTCATGCAGAAGGCTGGGCCAGGGAGGGGGCAGTTGGAGCAGAGGCAGGAGGGGCAGGCAGCCACACAGTTCTCAATCCACCAGTAGGAGAACCTAGAGGTTTCTTGAGCCAGGGCAGGGTGGGGAAGGACTGTGGTGGGGAAGGGGTAGTCTTCTCTAGCATTCCTCATGCTGCAATACGTCAGTCGTCATGCTCTGCACTGAGATTTGCAGGGTAGCTGCTTGTGTATCTCATGCCTCTGAGCCAGCAGGGCCACAGCCAGGCCGGGGCTGGTGTGTGCTCCAAGCTCAGGGGACGCAGGGAGGGGAGGCAGGAGCAGGGCATGTGGCCCCCCGACAACGTGCGCATCTTTGCACAGCCTACACATTTAAAGACCCCAGACCTACCTCAGACAGTGCCCTACCCAACCCTACCCTCCGCAAAGGCCTTTGGTTTCACCTTGCCAACCTGCAGTAAAGGCTCCTTGTCAGTGTGAAAGAACACACTGGTTCAATTTCTGAAACATCCTGAGATATACCAAGTCCATCCCCTGGCTTCACACTTACCAGTCCCAAGCCAACCGATGCTGGAATTTCTCCTCAGTAGGGCAAGACCAATGCCCCATGTAAGGGGTTCTACACTTCCCCATTCTATCTCCTAACAGCTTTCAGGAATGGGCCTTTTTAATGTGTCTAACCACAGTCTCTTCGGCTCCACCTGGACCGGTCTTCCAGGAGCCTGAGGACGGCAGCGCTGCATGGCCTGGTGAACAGCCACAGGCTGCTGGACTCCTTCTGGCCAAAGGCTGTTCTTCCTACCTCTCTCGGATACGTCTTTCCGGATGTGCCAGGGCGGAGTGGGGAGGCTTACCTGGAGCCCTCCATCTCCTCCTGCTCCTGCTCCTGCTCCAGCTCATTTGCCTTCCTCTGCACGTAGGCCTTCACCAGGGCAGCCAGCAGGAGGCGGCCTTCCTTCTCACTGAGCGCAGTGGGGTCTGGGAGGCTCTCCAAAGCAGACCTGGGGGAGGGGAAGCAAACCCAACAGAGGCTCTGAGCCCCTGCCTGCCTCCTCCCCAGGATAAGCAGCAAGGCTTCCTGGTCTCTGTGACTTTCCCTGAGGACATGCCTTCTACTCCCCACCGCTGCTGCAGGGCTGAATTCAGTGTCCACCGAGCATCTTAACTGTAGGGGTGACTTCAGAAGCAAGGACTGCCTGATCCCAGGGACAGTAGAAGGGGAAGGTTCTAACTAAGGCTTCAGGCTGCCTCACCTGAATGGTGCCGCCTGGAGGCTGCCTGCCTGGCACAGGACCAAGATGCTGAAAGCCAAGAAGGGGGAGGACTTCCAGAAGCCCATGATGCCTCTCTGTAAGGAGAGAAAGACATTACATGCTGCGCCAAGACCCAGCAAGGCCTGGAGCCCACAGACCTGGGTTCCTGTGCTGCCTCAGTCACAACTGCCTTGTGGCTTCAGTCAAGTTGCCCCGCCTCCCCCAGCTTCCCTGCACTTGCCAGAAGGGCTGTTGGGAATTTCAAAAGATACCAGCAATGAAGGGGGTTGTAGAGCAGAAACAGGTGTCCTGGGGCTGGTAGAGTTCTGTGGAAAATCAGGGAGAAACCACACACCAGTGCCTGCAAATACATGCACACCCTTCTGCCTTCTGCAGTGACCAAGCAGGGCCCACCCTAACACACAATTGTTCTCCCACTGTGCCACTCTTCTCAGGGACTGAGAAATCCACGACCACCTTCCCCTCCCCGCTAATGCGTGGGAGAGGAAGTGGAAAGGGTACCTTGGAAAGGAGCACTGACCTCTCAGTGAGTTTGGACTCGGCGAAATTTTTAACCTGCCAGTTACTGGTGCCTTTGGGCTCTGGCACCCCAGCCCCCTGTGCTGGAGTGCAGTTTAGCTGTTGCTGCTGGTCGCCAGCCTCCGGAGGTGAGCCCCTGCCCTGTTCGGCTGACTGCACAGCCCAGGTCCCCGCCAGCGTCTCAGGACGCTCTGGGCTGGCGGACCCTCATAGGAAGTCTCAAGGATCCGCCGTCCTGAGAATCAAACTTGATTCCTCAGGGCACAGATCGCGCAGGGTACTCCCAGACCAAACTTAGGCTGGATCCTGCACGCCAAGGTGCACAAACGCAGGGGCCGCAGACCCGCCTACCTGGGCCGGCGGAGTTTCCAGCGCCCAGGCGACGCCCAGGGAATGCTTGGAGTTCCACCTGCGCTAATTAGAAAACAACGCTCTAACAGCCACCTTCCTTCCCCTGAGCCGGACAGAGAACTAGGAGCACCTGCCTGCAGGTGGGCCTCAACGGCCTCGAGAGGCAAAAGGCAGATAGATGGAGCAAACCAGATGAACTAATCCAGAGGCAAGTTACTAGAGTTAGCGGAGTGGGAAGTTCCTCACCTGGATACTGGAGTTTCTGGAGAGCTCTAGCGGCCGGTCCGCCCCGATGGACACAACGCCTGCTGCGGGCGTCTTCCCCGCGGAGCTCTGGGCTCTTATTCCAGCGATAGTGGGAGGGGGGTCCCCACGAGTCCGAGCGGCCAATCCAAAGTGGCCAGGACCTATCCAGCTCCAATTGCGTCATTGCTCGCCCTCCCTGCACTGGTTCTCTAGGGAGGGGAACCATCCGCTCTGGCTGTCTTTTGCAATGAGGTCATTGCTTGGAGAGCGGGAGGGCGTGGAGGGGTGGAGCGCTTTCGACGTCCAGAAAGTGGGGGCCCAGCGGGGAGTTTGGCGTTACCTACGGTGAGGTGCCAGAGCTTCTCTCACTTTCTTGGTGCCTGAACTCCGTCCGATCTCGAAACCCCTCCTACTATACCAGTATGGGACCCTCCTCCCCCACCATCCGGACTGGCCGCCTAGACCCCCAGGAAGTTAAACAGCAGGCTAGGGTCCTATGAAGAAATCTCAGCTGAAATAGTCCCCTGTGAAGAAGTTGGTGGGGGCAGGGGGGAGGAACTTGGAAGACTGATCTCCTTGGACCACCTTGGGTACTCCTGAGATATCCTCTGCTCTCCCCCACCCCCCACACCACCTGCGCCACGCAAAGTTGTTCTGCTTCTAGTCTGGCGAGCAAAGCCACCTTGGCCTCACTCCTCTAGGACGGTTGGGAGTGGGAGGGAGGACAGGGGAAGGGGCTAAGCTGGCATTTCCCTCCTACTCCCGAGACCTGGACTGCCGGCTCAGCATCTTCCACTCTAACCCAGGACCCTCCACTGCATCGCTGGGCTGGTTTACACAGCTGTCCTGTGCTTCAAGATTCTGTTTGCCTAGCTGCTGCGCTGGGACAGACTGTGTCCGGGTTTCTACCTGCGTCGCACCACACCCCGACCCCACTTCTCTGAAGCTCTTGATTGCGGAGCGGGCGGGGCTCCTGCGCGGTCCCACAAAGGAGAGCCGGTGCTGCAAGCCCAAAGGGCAGCCTTCGGACTTTCACACTCGTGCTTCTTTCAGCTACAGGCGGGCTGGTGAGTGCACTCACGCTGCGCGCGGGGCGCACGTCCGGCACTGACACACCTGGACCCCAGCCACCGCTCGGCTTTTCGCATTCACACGCGGACACTCGGTTAGAGCCAGTACTTGCTGCAACTTAACGCGCCTCCACCCGCTGTTAGCAAATGAGCGCGCGCCCAACAAGCTAAACCAACGTCTCCCAAACCCAAAAGCGACCCTGCCAGTTTCTGCTTTGGGTAACAAACACGTTTTACACACACAGGGGTGCACATTGTTCCCTAAGCACGCGCGCACTCACCCTGTCCCAGCTTTATCTCTTTAAGGAGAGCCGGGTTCTTGGAGCCCTCGCTGCGGGCTCTCGCCCCACCTGGACGCGAAGAGATCCCCAGCTCTTGGCGAAGGGCCATAGAGTGGGCTGGCGGATAGAAGCAGTAGGAAGAAGTGAAGATTACCCCCCCCCACACACACACACACACACCTCGGGGCTTCTGGCTGGTCCTTTTAAGGGGTGAGGGCTGTGCCCCCAAATGCGCCCTCTGGCCCATCCTGAGCTCAGAAGCCTCTCGAATAGCCTGGGCTGGTGGTGAAGGGCAGAGGGTGAAGCCAGAGGCTCCCGGGATCCCACCTGCCGGTGCTTACTGCTTCTGCAGATCAGAAGGGCGCTCAGGGGCTGCCTGTCTGGGCCCTCTGGGTCTTATTTGCCATTGCACCTGGGCAACTAAACTCCAGGTAACAACCCCAAAGAATCCTGATCCTGGAATCCGGTGGCTCTTGCCGGGCCTGCTTGCTACCCCAACAAGCAGAGTGCACAGTGGCTGCATGACCCAGGTTGCCCGTAGCCCCAGTACGCTGCGCCTAGAGTAGCTCAGAGCAGTAGAGGAGGGCTAGGAGAAGCCGGCCCCTTTCTCCCAAAGCCCTGCAGAAACAGGAGACTTCTGTGTCCCTCTCTCCCGGATTCTGGCAGGAATGGAAAGGCACAGCTGGGAGGCACCATCTGACTAACGTCTCTGCCCTCTACACCGCCTGTTCCCGGACGGCTGCTACGGTCTCTGAAGTCTGGCAGAGCCTGTAACCGGCTCCAGGAGCTCAGGGTTGCACCTATCTCCCCCGAGCTCTGGGGAACTTGCGGAAATAGCTGGGCCGACTTAGGGGACGATGGGGAGGGGGAAAGAGTAGGAAAGCAGTTCCAGAAGACCTCAGACCCTAAAGCCCCAAGCTGCCTAGCCGGACGAAGCTAGTGGCGCCCCGAACCTGGGAAGCAGATGGGGCGCGTGGGTGGATTCAGGTTGGGGTTTGGCCTCCCAGGAGGCCGGCAAATAAGAATTTGGGGGAAAATTTTCCAAGTTTCCTTGGGATTGAGGACTGGAGAGAGCCAGGGCTTTCCTGAAGTGTTGGGACAAGCTGCGCAGCCACCAAGAGGAGTCCCCAGCTGTGCCCTCTGCCCCCACGGCGCGAACTGGGTTGCCCACAGTCCAGCAAACAGCTGCTACCTCGGATAAAGTCCGGGGATGTTTCTTTAAAGGCCTCTGACAAGTAAGGTGTGCACCCCACCCGCAGGCAAACAACACCAAAATACCTGGGTCCGCGCTTTGAGTATCTTCTTGCGCACTGCAAAGGGACCGGCTATTTCACCTGTAAGCATCCAGAATTCTTTGACATGGTCTTCTCTCTCCTGTCTTTGCACAGTGTCTGTCGCACAGTAGGTGTACAGCCAATGTTCGGTGAAGGGGGAGTCAGCAAGAGGATGAAAGAGTGTGGAGTTCCATGGGTTCATAACAGTCAGAGTCAGCAGTAAATCCGCAGCCAAGTTGGACTAAATAGACCCAATTTAGATCCATTAGATGGCAAAACAGATCCTTGATCCAAAGACGCACCTCTTTACCGAACAGAAGGAATCGGTGTCCTCGTGAAAACTTTCTGGAATCTAATGTGAGAGGAAGTACTAAGGACTTCTCTTCTGAAGCACACCAGCTCAAAAGCAGTTTTCCTCACCGCATCCTTGTATTATATTAGTGAGTGGATGGAAGGAAAAGTCAATACAATAACTTGCGTTCTAAATTGAGAAAATTAAATTTTGATTTCCCTGGAACTGTTTGGAGCTCCAAGGCATCCCCAATCAAACCAGCTAGCATAAAGATTTACAAAGGATAGTTTCTCAGGAATGCCTTGTGCTTTTAAATCATCTCAAGTATTTTGATGCTCTGCTTAACTATCTTATGTAATTACTTTTAAATTTTGAAACTGCTAGTCTTTTTAAAAGTAATTATTTTTCAGTGTTCCAAGATTCATTGTTTATGCATCACACCCAGTGCTCCAGGCAATATGTGACCTCCACAATACCCACCAGCAGGCTCTCCCAACCCCCACCTCCCTCCCCTCCAAAACCCTCAGTTTGTTTCTCAGAGCCCACAGTCTCTCATGGTTCATTGCCCCCCTCCAATTTCCCCCAACTCACTATTCCTTTCCTTCTCCTAATGTCCTCCATATTATTCCTTATGCTCCACAAGTAAGTGAAACTATATGATAATTGACTCTCTCTCTGCTTCACTTACTTCACTCAGCATAATCTCCTCCAGTCCCATCCATGTTGATACAAAAGTTGGGTATTCATCCTTTCCAATGGAGGCATAATACTACATTGTATATAGGGACCATATCTTCTTTATCCATTTGTCTGTTGAAGGGCAACTTGGCTCTTTCCACAGTTTGGCAATTGTGACCATTGCTGCTATGAATATTGGGGTATAGAAGGTCCTTCTTTTCACTACATCTGTATCTTTGGGGTAAATACCCTGTTGAAACTGCTTGTCTTAACCAATTTTAGAGAGAAAGAGATTCTATATACTAAATTTTTAAAGTTTATTTTTACTTACTCTCTGTTTTCTTTACAAATTTCCTAGGAGAAATATTCCTTAGGAGTAAGTTTCATACATGCAACAAATATTTATTTGAGGACCTACTATGTGCCAGACATCATTCTAGGCACTAGCAATTCATGATGAACAAAACCCCTGCCCTCTTGATGCTTGTATTAAAATGAGGTATTCTTGGGTGGCTCAGTTGGTTAAGCGACTGCCTTCTGCCAAGGTCATGATCCTGGAGTCCTGGACTCTGCTTCTCCCTCTGCCCCTTCCCCTCTCATGCTCTCTCTAACGTGCTCTCTCTCTCATTCTCTCTCTTTCAAATAAATAATGTTTAAAATGATGTATTCAACAGAAATCTTTGTGTATTACTCTACCCAGATAAAATACATCCCTACCCTACTCACATCCTTTCAGTGTGGTAATGTCATATATTTATTTGTCAGAAGGATATTAAGGGTTTACATAATTAAACAATGTAAATATTAATTATTCTCAGCTGATCAACATGGTATACTTTGATTACAATTCCTTGTTTATTTGTTTTACTTCTAGTAATTCCCTCACTTTTCATTTGCCTAATTTTCTTTCTGCTCTTACCTGTTTATTCCTTTTCCTTGATCTTATTTGTTCCTCATTCTTGGTTTCCTCTCACTTTTGTGGATCACATTCACCATTATTTGATGGATAGATTTTCTGGAAATGGAATTCTAGGCTGGAAATTACTTTCACTCAGATTTTGAAAATATTCTCCACTGTTTTCTATTTTCTCTGTGGAAACCAACCTTCCTTCCTTCCTTCCTTCCTTCCTTCCTTTCCTTCTTCTTCTTCTTTTTTGTTTTTTGTTTTGTTTTGTTTTGTTGTTTTTTATCTCTCTCTCTCTCAGAGTCTTCTCACTAGTATTCTAAAATACCATGATGACGTACTTTGGCATAGGCTATTTTTTTTATTGTTATGAGTACTACGAGAACACTTGTAATCTGAAAATTCATGCCCTTCACTTCAGGGAAATTTTCTTACTTTATTTCTTTGATAATTTCCTCCCTCCCTTACCACCTTGGGTTCAACATTCTGAGCTGGGGGGTTCTTTTCTAATTTACCTTGTTTTTAAGTTCTCTTGATTGTATTTTTAATTTCCAGGAGGTTTTTTGTTTTTATTTTGTGAGTGTTACTTTTTACATACTCCTGTTTTTATTTAATGAATACAACTTTGTCTCTAGTTTGCTGAAGCTATTATATATGGGTTTTGTTTTTCCCTTGGGGAAATAGCCCTAAGGAATATTTTTCCTAGGAAATTTGCAAAGAAAACAGAGTAAGTTAAAATTCGTTTTGTTCTTCTCCCATTAGAGGCTATTCTCACACCTCTAGTTCTCCTTGACTGCTCATTTATATTTAAGAGAAAGGTAATAAACTGCTAATCAGAATAAGGGACTTGTCAGAGTTGTCCATCAGTAGGCCTCAATATAATGATTAGATGGGAAGCAACCTCTCCATTTTACTGGAGGGGATCCTAAACTATGAGTGGGTATAAGAATTTTTCCTTGTCTTTTCATTCACCCTAAGAGTCCTCCAATCTCCTGCATGGGTTAGTGGGATGGGGTATGAGGTAGAGTATAATCCAATGAGTAGGGAAGGCGGCTAACAGTTTGCCATTCATTATAGTAATCCTCCAGGTTTTCTAGGAGCCAGGAGGGATAAACATCTAACTGCATGGGATGTAGAAAGAAATCTTGTGTCTATGTATTCCTCTGAATGTCTTGCAGTTTTTTCACTTTTCAGTCCATCCTGTATCTCCAACAACAGAGACAACCAACTGCTCAAAGCCCCAAGTTTGTCCTGGGTCCTTGCTTCATTCTTTCATTCTTTTTTTTTTTTTAATTTTATTTCATTTTTTTCAGTGTTCCAAGATTCATTGTTTATGTACCACACCCAGTGCTCCATGCAATATGTGCCCTCCTTAATACACCAGCTGGCTTTCCCAACTCCCCCACTCCCCTCCCCTCCCAAACCCTCAGTTTGTTTCTCAGAGTCCACAGTCTCTCATGGTTCTTCTCCCACTCCTATTTCCCCCAGCTTACTTCTCTCCTTCAACCAGTGTCCTCCATGTTATTCCTTTTATGCCCCACAAGTAAGTGAAACTATATGATAATTGACTCTCTCTGCTTGCCTTATTTCACTCAGCATAATCTCCTCCAGTCCCATCCATGTTGATACAAAAGTTGGGTATTCATGCTTTCTGATGGACATAATACTCCATATTTCTGATAGCATAATACTCCATTGTATATATGAACCATATATTCTTTATCCATTTGTCTGTTGAAGGGCAACTTGGCTCTTTCCACAGTTTGGCAATTGTGGCCATTGCTGCTATGAACATTGGGGTACAGACGGCCCTTCTTTTCACTACATCTGTATCTTTGGGGTTAATACCCAGTAGTGAAATTTCAGGGTCATAGGGTAGCTCTATTTTTAATTTCTTAAGGAATCTCCACAATGTTTTCCAAAGTGGCTGCACCAACTTGCAGTCCTACCACCAGTGTAAGAGGGTTCCCCTTTCTCCACATCCTCTCCAACACGTTGTTAACTGTCTTATTAATTTTGGCCATTCTAACTGGTGTAAGGTGGTATCTCAATGTGGTTTTGATTTGAATCTCCATGATGGCTAATGATGATGAACATTTTTTCATGTGTCTCTTAGCCATTTGTATATCTTCTTTGGAGAGGTGTCTGTTCATGTATTCTGCCCATTTTTTGATGTGATTAATCTGTTTTCTGAGTGTTGAGTTTGAGGAGCTCTTTATAGCTCTTGGATATCAGCCCTTTGTCTGTAGTGTCATTTGCGAATATCTTCTCCCATTCCATGGGTTGCCTTTTTGTTTTGTTGACTGTTTCCTTCACTGTGCAGAAGGTTCTGATCTTGATGAAGCCCCAAAAGTTCATTTTCACCTTTGTTTCCTTTGCCTTTGGAGACATGTCTTGAAAGAAGTTGTTGTGGCCGGAGTTGAAGAGATTACTGCCTATGTTCTCCTCTAGGATTTTGATAGATTCCTGCCTCACATTGAGGTCTTTTATCCATTTCGAGTTTATCTTTGTGTGTGGTATAAGAGAATGGTCAAGTTTCATTCTCCTATACATAGCTGTCCAATTTTCCCAGCACCATTTATTGAAAAGACAGGCTTTTTTCTGCTGTATATTTTCTCCTTCTTTGTCGAAGATTATTTGACCATGGAGTTGCAGGTCCATATCTGGGCTCTCTACTCTGTTCCACTGGTCTCTGCGTCTGTTCTTGTGCCAGTACCATGCTGTCCTGGTGATCACAGTTTTGTAGTCAAGCTTGAAATCTGGCAATGTGATGCCCCCTGTTTTGTTTTTCTTTTTCAACATTTCCTTAGCAGTTTCTGGTCCCTTCTGGTTCCATACACATTTTAGGATTGTTTGTTCCAGCTCTTTGAAAAATGCCAGGACTTTTGATCAGAATGGCATTGAAAGTATAGATTGCTCTAGGCAGTATAGACATTTTAACAATGTTTAAAATTAAAATGTTTAATTTTAAATGTTTAACAGTAAAAACATTTTAACTATGTTTATTCTTCTGATCCATGAGCATGGAATCCTTTTCCATCTTTTTGTATCATCTTCAATTTCTTTCCTGAGTGTTCTGTAGTTCTTTGAATATAGATCCTTTACCTCTTTGGTTAGGTTTATTCCCAGGTATCTTATTTAAAAAAAAAAAAAAAAGATTTTATTTACCCATTTGACAGAAGAGATCACAAGTAGACAGAAAAGCTGAGAGAGGGGAGGGGGAAGCAGGCTCCCCGCTGAGCAGAGAGCCGGATGTGGGGGCTCAATCACAGGACCCTGAGATCATGACTTGAGCTGAAGGTAGAGGCTTAACCCACTGAGCCACTCGGGCACCCTTATCTTATGGTTCTTGGTGCTGTAGTTAATGGAATCAATTCTCTAATTTCCCTTTCTATATTTTCATTGTTAGTATATAAAATAGCAACTTATTTCTGTACATTGATTTTGTATCCTGCCACATTACTGAATTGCTGTAAGAGTTCTAGTAGTTTAGGGGTGAAGTCTTTTGGGTTTTTCATATAAAGTATCATGTCATCTGCTTCTTGTTGGATTTCCCTTCCCTACCAGAGTTTATACTAGAAATTTATGTCTTTGCAATGCTTTCTCTTCTACTCAACCAGTTAAGAACACTGGCTAAAAGAGGGAGATACAGACAGTCTTTGCAGAGCTCTCAAATTCGACCCAGTTCACTAGGCACTTGACCTCAGCTGATTCCCACTCCCCATCACAGGCCACCTGCCTGGAGACTTTTTCCCAAATCCAAGAGAAATAGAGATGCCAATATTTAACCCAAAGAAGTCCCTTCTAGAGAATATTTTTAGAATTGTCTCTCCTTGCCAGAGAATGAGCAAAGCATGGTGGCCCAGACCCAAGCTGGTCACTGTTAGAGATGGACAGACTCAGTGAATGACGTCAAGGAATTACTCAGGTTGGGTTCCTCTGAGATGATTAAAATTCTCTCTTGGCTCAGACCCACAGGACCAAAATTGACTCTCTCTTTGCTGTCTGAGAGCATTGCCCCACACTACAAAGGAAGTAGAAATATAGTCCTTAAAACTTTCTTGTAAAGCTAATTAGAGCAAAATCTCCTGATTTCAAAAAAAATGTCAGAAAAAAAGGGAGTTTCGGTAAATTTCCAGGTAACTGAAACATACTTTATATGGAAAAGTGTACCTTTTTAAAAGCCGTTTTGGATGGAAACCATTTTTAATGCATACATTCTCCTCTTAACCTTCTCTGGATGACTCACAATTATCATCAGTCACAATGCTATATCCTCAGTAAGGGCCTGAGTTAACTGAGATGTTTACCTCCAGGATTGTAGACCTCAGATGCTGTGATTTTCAACTCTTGGCCAATCATTTTTAGTCATCTTATATTCATCTTAGTATAATAGTTATTCATATTTAGTTGCCTATAAGATGCTCTCAATCAAGATCGCAGGATAACATTTTTTATTTCTGATAATTTCTTCTGGTCTCCAATAATGTATCTTCCCCTAGCCCTAGGCCCCGTGTACCCGAATTTTCACCTGTTGAATTCAATGCCGTCAAGAAAAGCCAAAAGAAGCATGCTCAGTAGAACTGGCTGGAGCAAATCAAAAGGAGGATTAAGGGAAAGAAGTGAGTATATCTCTTATGAGCAGTGCTAAAGAATTCTAATGTACTTTCCTATCTTTTCTGGTCCTCGCCTATGTCCTATATAGAGAATGTTTCTGGGGAAGTGAGTGTTTCTATGATGTTAAAGAAATATGAAATAGGCCATAGATATAAAATGGGGTCTTGCATGACAGTGCTATCTAATAGAACTTTCCATAATAATGGAAATGTTCCATATCTGTGCCATCCAACACAATAGCCACTAGCCACATGTGGCTCTTGAGCACTTGAAATATGGCTAGTGTTCACTAAAAGACTAAATTTTTAAATTTAATTTAGTTTTAATTAATTTAAATGTAAATAGCCAGGGCACCTGGGTGGCTCAGTCGGTTAGGTGTCCAATGCTTGGTTTCAGCTCAGGTCATGATCTGACAGTTGTGGGATTGAGTCCCACATCAGGCTGTGCTCAGTGCAGAGCCTGCTCCAGATTCTATCTCCCTCTCATTCACACACATTCTCTCTCAAATAAATAAATAAAACCTTCTAAAAATAAAAATAAATGTAAATAGCCATATTTAGCTAGAGGCTACTATATTAGACAACCACAGTCTATGGAATAGAGCAAGTGGTTAAATGCACAGATTCTGGAGCCAGAAACCCTATCATTCAAATTCCGACTCTCAAACTTATTAGCTGTTTGACCACAAACCTCTTGAAGTTCCTGTGACCTTCCTTTGTAAAATGGTGATACTAATACTGCTCATTTCATAGCATTGCTGTGAGGATTACACAGGTAATAAACATGGAGTACTTAGAATAGTGCATCACAAACTAGTAAGTGCTGTATAAATGTTAACCACTGTCTTATATTGGATTTTTCCAGAAGCATAACCCAAGATAAGAACTGGAGTACAAAATATTTATTTGGGAGTTCTATCAGTAAGGGAACAGGAAAGAGAGACAAGGAAGAAAAGATAACCATTACAGAGTATAGTAATAGGTAGGTTACAGCTGCAGGCACTGGGGATTTATCCTGCTTGGGACCTTCTGGAATACTGTAGAAAGAAAACCTAGAATTGTCCCATCCAACAAACGATAAGCTATCTATCTACCAACTCCAGTCCATCACTGCTTTGGGGGTCCTCCCAGAGCACAAACTCCCCAGTAAATCTAGCCAGTCCCACATGGCCAAGCTTCTGGCCCAGGCAGAGGGTCCTGGGGGGCTTACACTAGAAAGCTGTTGGTACAAATGGAATTGGGAAACACTGATGGGGCATGAAGACAGTCTAGTATAGTCATATTAATATTATAGTCTGCCACTCCTTAATGACCCTCCCTAGAAATGGGCAGGAATAAGTTTCTCATCCATAATATGCTGTGAAAGATTAGCAAACAGGTTGTTCTATGCTGGTGTTATCTCCACCCATCTGACTCTTAAGGTCTTTTCTCAGAGTATCTAGAAAGCCCTTTGGCACTCCCTGAGTCCTAGATACTGTTAACGTCAGTGCTCCTTTCATCAGTAGATGAACACACAGAAAGATCAGTGCTCTATTCTCTTGAAGCAATAAATCAAACCCATGCAGAAGGCTGCCATTCAAAGGAAAATATAAAGGATGTGTTGTCAGAGATTTATTAATGCTGGATAAAGGCCAGCAGCAGGAGTCAGTAGAGCGGGTGTGGGGGTTCTCAATCACGATTTATTAGTTTTCATGAATTGATTTTCTATTTCTTGTTGAACAGACCATATTTTCTCAAACCTCACATCCTACAAATTTCCTTGGCCAGGAAATTACTGGAGAATTCCTTCTGCTTATTGTTGAAGATAATTATATCAGGATTTTTTTTTTATATATAGGTGTTTTCAGCTTTCAACCTTGGTGAGTTAAAATTAAATTTTCATACTCACTCCTGAAAGGATGGAGGGCTATGGAACATTGTAGAATAACTCTTACCAATAATGCTAATTGTTAACATTTGACATTGTATCCAGCAGAGTGCTTAATGTCATATAACAGAGTCCTCTAAACTAATTTAAACAGGACAGTATTTGTTACAGGTTATTGAGTAGCTTACAGATTTTTTTTTTAAAGGCTAGAGAATCAGGTCTGGATGCCACACAGCCAGGAGAAACCAACCGCACCATGGAAATGTTCTAGTAGGAAGTTGTTACTATTCACCTATAGCAGCTTTGCCTCCAGGAAACTCCTCCATGAGTGCCGCCCGCAGAATATCCAGGACCCTCTCATACTGCCAGTATGCTAAGATGTTCACTCTTGCTTGCTTTCCAAGTGTTCATGAATGTCTGGCTGTTCATGAAAGATTGCCAGAACCTAAATTTTGTGCAAAACTCTAGCTGCAAGTGGATCTGAGAGGAAATGGTTTTAATTCTCTAACCTCTAAAGGAAGGCTTGCAAGAAGGGGTTTGGATGGTTATTGAGTAAGCTACACTCAGCTTCACTTGGATACCTAATAATCTTCTCTAAAAAGGAATTTTACAGGGTTTTTTTTTTCTATCCAAATCTATTTCTCCCTCACTTTTACCTTTCATAGTAAATGGAAGCACCAATAGCTTAGTGTATTCAGCTCAAAATTTAGGTATTATCCTTAATTCTTCCTTTCCCTTTATCTATATCCAGTCTGTCAGTACGTCTTATTAATTCTACTCTCCCCACCCCAAACACACCCCCAAATACATCCATTTCCATCTCCACTAGTATCTCAGTCTGTTTGAGCTACTGTAACAAAATAACACACAAGGTGGCTTATAAACCATAGAGATTTATCACAGTTCTGGAAGCTGGAAGTCTAGGATGTAGGTGCTAACATGATCAGAGAAGAGCTCTCTTGTGGGTTACAGACTTCTCACTGTATCCTCACATGGCAGAAGGTGACAAGGGAGCTCTCTGAGATCTTTTTTCCATGAACATTAATCTCATTCATGAGGGTTCATGACCTAACCACCTCCCAAAGACCCGATCTCATAACACCATCAGATTGAGTATTGGGATTTCAACATATGGAATTTGGGAGGACACAGAAATTCAGACCACCACAACCAGGGACCCTGGTCCAAGCCACCATCATCTCTTACCTGTAGAATCCCAGTACTCTTTGAACTAGTCTCCTAGATGTGACTGTTGCATCTGTGCTCCCTTCTCCACATAACCCTTACAGTGATCTTTTAAAAGCATGGATTATACTGAGTCACTCCTTTACTTACAACTCTCCAGAATAATTAGAATAAAAAATTAAATAATTTTATATAGCTTTTAAGACAGATGTAACCTCCCTCTTATCTGTCTCTACAGTATCCTCTGATGGCAATCTCCCTTCACCCATATATCTACACTGGGTTTTTGAAAAGTCCTAGAGCTATCAAACTGAGACCTTTCTTACCACTGAGCCTTTGATTTGCTGGTTCCTGTGCCTAGAAAAGCCTTTCTCATCTGTCAGTCTTTCCCTTCTATGATAATACCCCCACCTAATACATATACACCCACCACTCTTTTGATGGCTGGCTCCTTATCACTCCTTAGTTTTCAACTTAAAAATTAAATGTCATCCACTAAAAGACTTCCCCTCACCACCCACCAATCTAAAGAAGTCACTTCAATCTCTTTGTGATATTTATCTATTTTTTAAGATTATTTATTTATTTATTTATTTATTTGGCAGACCACAAGTAGGCAGAGAGGCAGGCAGAGAGAGAGGGAGAAGCAGAATCCCCATTGAGCAGAAAGCCCGATGCCGGGCTCGATCCCAGGACCCTGGAATCATGACCTGAGCTGAAGGCAGAAGCTTTAACCCACTGAGCCACCCAGGTGCCCCAATTTTTGCCTTCTTTACAGAACTTACCCTTCTTTGGAATTATCTCTGAAATCTACTTATTTGTGTATTATTTGTCTTCTTTCACTAGAATGTTAGCTCCTTGAGAACAGTCTTTTTAAATATCTTAAATATCAGGTATCTCCAGTACCTGACATTGCCCAGCACAAAGCTGGCTTAATAAACACCTGAAGAGTGGCACCTGGGTGGCTCTCTCTGTCAAATAAATAGATAAAATCTTAAAAAAACAAAAAGCAAAACACCTGAAGAATTATAGAAGTGTATGAATGCTGACTCTGTAAAACATAGCAGTGTGCCAAGGGCTCTACTTTGATCATTTTACATAATTCTTATGTAATAGTCTGTGTTCTCCAGAGAAACAAAATCAATAGGGAATATATATGTATTTACTGTAAGGAATTGGTTCCCATGATTATGGAATCTAAGTAGGTTAAGATCTGTATTCAGCAAGCTGGAGACTCAGGAGAGTAGATAGCATAGTTCCAGTCTAAACCCAAGTCTGAAGGCAGGAAAAGACTGACGTCCCAGCTTAAAAACAGCCAGGAAGAGAAAGAATTATTTCTTACTCAGTTTTTTTTTATCATATTCAGGATTGAGTGTATGAGATGAGCACCACCCACACTGAGGAAGGTAATCTGCTTTATTCAGTCTACCAATTCAAATATTAATCTTATCCAGGAATACCCCCACAGATACATCAGAAATAATGCCTGACAAATTTCTGGGCACCATGCGGTCTAGTCAAGATGACACATAAAATCTACTATCACACCTCACAACAACTCTTTCAAGTAGATACTGTTATCCTTGCTTTCTATTTGAGAAAACCAAGTATTGAGAAGTTATATACTAGCCCAGTATCACATCAAATAAGCTTAAGAGTAGGATTTAAGCATAGACAGTCTGACTCCAGAGCTCACACTTTAAATATTTACATTTATTTGCCTCTTTCATAGCAATTATAGATATTTATGGAGAAGCATAACGCTCCTGATAAATGGTCTCCTGATCTCCACCAATGCAAAGCAGAGCAAACTCTAGGCAGACCCAACTCTCTCTCCAGGTACCCAGACATAATTACTAAGGAAGGCTTTTGGGGGCCAAATTCACTCATTTATACACCATCACATTCCTTCAGTCATCTCTTTTTATCTCTTCAGTGTATTTGAAGACCATGACAGTATCTTAGAACTTTTCAGAGAGGGTGCCTCCAGTCCCAAGACCAGAGCCCCATCTCTCCTAGGATGCCTACTTCTCCACAAAGGGTAGATGGCATGGGTCAGAGATGATGTCTATTTTCCACAACTGAATGAATAAATGAACTACCAGGTATAGAAGTTAGAATTTACCCAAAGTCTTGACCCACGGGCAACAAATGTGATATTCCAATTGAAACCAGGTTCTAATCCTGAGAAGATAAAAATTCTACACAAATTTCTGTCCATAGTGCTTAGACCAGTGCCTGGCACACAGTAGTCACCCAACATATTTTGTTAAAATTAAAAATATTAGTATAACAACATTTTTTGCTTGTTCGTTTATTTATTTTGTTTATTCATGATTACCACTGTCTTGCTAGATCATTGAGGTATTTGGATATCTAATGTTGTGATCTGGACTTGGGAAAAACTGCACTTGTTCTGTACACCAGAGAGATTAAAAAAATGAAGTTCCTTTTTAAAAAATATTTTATTTAGGTGATGCCTGGGTGGCTCAATGGGTAAAGCCTCTGCCTTCAGCTCAGGTCATGATCCCAGGGTTCTGGGATCGAGCCCCGAATCGGGCTCTCTTCTTAGCAGGGAGCCTGCTTCCCTTCCTCTCTCTTTGCCTGCCTCTCTGCCTACTTGTGATCTCTGTCTGTCAAATATATAAGTAAAATCTTTAAAAAAATAACGTAAAAAATAAAAAAATGTTATTTATTTATTTGACAGAGAGAGAGAGAGAGATCCCAAGTAGGCAGAACAGCAGGCAGAGAGATGGGGGGGGGGGGGGACTAGGCTCTGCACTGAGCAGACAGCCCGATTTGGGGCTCGATCCCAGGAACCTGAGACCATGACCTGAGCCGAAAGCAGAGGCCTAACCCACTGAGTCACTCAGGCACCCCTCAAAAATGAATTTCCTTTAGGGGAGTCTGGAAGAGATGTGTGAAAGAGAAAGAGGAGATAATTGAGGCTTGAGAACTCACAGGGGTGAAGAGGTTGTAAGAAACATTTCCTGGTAGTTAGGGAATGAAATGAAGGACAAAAACTAATGAAAACAAAATCCCCAATATAAAAATTTAATTTATTTTTCTGGAAAATGGTGACATGACTTCTCCTTTACCCTATATCTTTTTATAAAATTGATTATAATTATTTTCTGTTTTGTTGAACTGGGTCTTTTTTTTAGGAAATCAAGTAAGAGTTTGAGCTTTATTTCAGATTTCACAGGAGGAAGAATCAAAAGACTAGTTTTTAATTATCTAACCTCTAAGGTTAGAAATCAAAAGACAGTACATACAAAAACTGAAACTTAGAAATAATGAGGCATGAAATCAGAGTTTGAACTGACTCTATCTTATAAAGGGGCGCAAAAGGGGTTGGTAGAGCTCAGCTCACATCCGCGGCTTTACCAGTATCAGGGCAGCCTTCAATGGAGAAATTTCTCAAGGTTATTGTCTTCCATTCAGTAGAAATGGGAGTCATCCCTATCCTTCTCTCCTGTGAGATCCCATTGGGAGTTGTTCACTGAAAAATCTTCATGCCATTGCATCAGCCCCCTTGGACTCACCATGCCTGCCCCTAGCTCAGCAGTGACTCACAAGTACCTTGTTGCAAAAAGGAAATCCCGTAGAGGGCAAAGCTCTCACCTTATATTCTTTATTAAGAGTTTCAGTATTCTCATGTGTTATTTGGTAATTGAGATTGTCAGTTAGTCTCTTCATTTCTGGTCTTGATTTTCCTCTCTTTCGCTAAACTCAACCTTCAATTCACACAATGGAAGTCAACAAAATGAGGTAACAGCTTTCTATGTGAGTCACTCTGGGTGACACTGTGTACAGAGAGCCCTGTGGGGCAAGTGGACAGAGTCCTCCAGGCTAGTGTTTCAGCCATCCAAGAACTGGCATTCAGCCCAAGAAACACTCTCACCTGATGACGGACTAGTGGGATGAGTCCTGGAGGAAATAGTTCCCAACAGCCAGAGTCTCTTGGCTCATGCACAGCAGTGCTCTTCTCGATTAAAAATGTTGTCATCATTCACACTGCAATGTAAAATCCTCTTACACCATGCTCACATTTCCATAGGCTTCCATCTACTCTGCATATTAAAGACAAAACCCTTCCATGAAAAGGTGACATTTCTAAGTTACTGTTTTGCCTGAATGGCCCTAAATAATGGACAGAAAATGATTTGAAGCCCTCAAAGGGCAAATGCAAGGAGAGAGATTTCTATGAGTTATTTCTCTTTGCTGGGCACTCAGAGGAAAATTATGAGAGGTTGGAAGAAGCCTCTGTTTTCTGAAAGACTTTTAGTTATTCCTGAGAAATCCCTCTGCTTATTCCCGGAGAGAGGTCATCTCTTAGATGCTGTCAGTCAGACAGAGATCAGCAATGGAGGAGAGGTGCTCAGAGAGATTTCCAACTAATGCAGCCAGAGGAAAACTGCCAAAGAAGCAGGGCTCCTTAGGATAAGTAAATGGAAGGATATTTGGGGGATAAAAATAAAGCCTTTTTGAAAATGAAAGATAGCAGGATGCTGTATATGCAAATTGCCTCGTACATCAAATTCTGAACAACAATGTCGCCATGGCTGACTGGGCAGATCAATGACGCAAATAAAGATCTTCTCAGCTATGCTTGCTGGCCCTTTCCTCCAAAGGTAGCTGTCCTGTTTCCATTCTCATTTTTATAGGACTTGTAACACAGTGCTCATAAAGATTTCACTTTGGTCAAAATCTCCATGGCTCCCTGTTGAGAACTCTGGGGATACAGAGACTGGGGAAATACAGGCTAAAGAGAGAGATGGGCAGAGGAAAGGTAGATTGTCTAGCCTAGTCAGAAAGGACACTGCCCCAGAGCTTTAATTCCAGAAGTAATTGCCACTGACTACCAGATCTCATTGGTGAAACCAGTGATGAGGAATCCGTAAAGGGAGGGACCACTCAAGAGTCTGAAATATTTCAAGTACCAGAGCATGGATCACACCCCAACACCCAACCAGAAAATCGGTGGAACTGGAGCCAACCTCCCCTACCCGCATGAAGGTAAAGTTGAAATTGCAGCATCAGAGCTGTGTCCTCATGATGGAGGAGACAGAGCTAATCAGTGAGTATCAACATAGGAATTCAGTACTGTGTAGAGTCATAAGAGAAGTAAGCAGAGTACTAACTTGGTGCTAGAGGATCCTGAAACACTGGTTCCTAGTTTTAACTATTAGCAAAAAAAAAAAAAAAAAAGTAATAAAATAAAATTAATAAAATGGTGGTCTGTGAGGAAAGGATCTAAAAGGACCCAAATGGGGGCTAAGCAGCTGGCCAGTAGTTTGAGGACTATGACAATTCCAAGTCCTCTAAGGTGGTAGGAGAGATACTATTATGGAGGGTGTGTATTGCATGGAGCACTGGGTATGGTGCATAAACAATGAATTCTGGAACACTGAAAAGAAATTTAAAAAACAAATTAAAAAATTTTTTAAAAAGATATATTCTGCTACAGTGAGGCTGTTCTACCAGAAAGGATTTGTAATTAAAATAGGCAAACAGGTCAACTAATCTTCGACAAAGCAGGAAAGAATGTCCAATGGAAAAAAGACAGCCTCTTCAATAAATGGTGCTGGGAAAATTGGACAGCCACTTGCAGAAAAATGAAATTGGACCATTTCCTTACACCACACACAAAAATAGACTCAAAATGGATGAAGGACCTCAATGTGCGAAAGGAATCCATCAAAATCCTTGAGGAGAACACAGGCAGCAACCTCTTCGACCTCTGCCGCAGCAGCATCTTCCTAGGAACAACACAAGGGAAGCAAGGGCAAAAATGAACTACTGGGATTTCATCAAGATCAAAAGCTTTTGCACAGCAAAGGAAACAGTTAACAAAATCAAAAGACAACTGACAGAATGGGAGAAGATATTTGCAAACGACATATCAGATAAAGGACTAGTGTCCAGAATCTATAAAGAACTTAGCAAACTCAACACCCAAAGAACAAATAATCCAATCAAGAAATGGGCAGAGGACATGAACAGACATTTCTGCAAAGAAGACATCCAGATGGCCAACAGACACATGAAAAAGTGCTCCATATCACTCGGCATCAGGGAAATACAAATCAAAACCACAATGAGATATCACCTCACACCAGTCAGAATGGCTAAAATAAACAAGTCAGGAAATGACAGATGCTGGCGAGGATGCGGAGAAAGGGGAACCCTCCTACACTGTTGGTGGAAATGCAAGCTGGTGCAGCCACTCTGGAAAACAGCATGGAGGTTCCTCAAAATGTTGAAAATAGAACTGCCCTATGATCCAGCAATTGCACTACTGGGTATTTGCCCTAAAGATACAAACGTAGTGATCCAAAGGGGCACGTGCACCCGAATGTTTATAGCAGCAATGTCCACAATAGCCAAACTATGGAAAGAACCTTGATGTCCATCAACAGATGAATGGATCAAGAAGATGTGGTATATATACACAATGGAATACTATGCAGCCATCAAAAGAAATGAAATCTTGCCATTTGCGACAATATGGATGGAACTAGAGCATATCATGCTTAGCGAAATAAGTCAAGCAGAGAAAGACAACTATCATATGATCTCCCTGATATGAGGAAGTGGTGATGCAACATGGGGGCTTAAGTGGGTAGGAGAAGAATCAATGAAACAAGATGGGATTGGGAGGGAGACAAACCATAAGTGACTCTTAATCTCACAAAACAAACTGAGGGTTGCTGGGGGGAGGGGGTTTGGGAGAAGGGGGTGGGATTATGGACATTGGGGAGGGTATGTGCTTTGGTGAGTGCTGTGAAGTGTGTAAACCTGGTGATTCACAGACCTGTACCCCTGGGGATAAAAATATATGTTTATAAAAAATAAAAAAATTAATTAAAAAAAATAGGCAAACAGGAAATATAAGACAGCGTCCAACAGTGGCTTTGTTGCAATTCTTAAAGAACTCAAGAATAAAACCCAAAAGACTAAAAGGCTGCTGATTGAATTGTAGAGCACCAAACAAACAGTCAGGGGTTTTTAGAGTTTTGTTAAGTCTTGCTTACCCTTCCCTGTTCCACTCCCAGTTTCAACTATTCTGTCTACCAGAAATGCACCTAAGTCCCTGGGCTTGGTAAAGTAATGTGTGTGCTCAATACAACAGCAAAGCCTGAGGACAACCTGACTTCATTATTTCCTGGGGCACACAGTTACTTTAAAGTAGGACCACTTATAATAATGATAATAACAATGAAGACCACATTTATTTCACAATTTCATACATCTAAGCTAACAGTTAGCATTTATTACCCACTGTGTAAATCTTTACAACAACCATATGAACTTTGTCTCATGACTGATTCCGTTTTACAGACAAGAAAACTGAGGCTCAGAAAGATTAAGCAATTTTCCAAAAAAAAAAAAAAAAAAAAGATTAAGCAATTTCCCCAAAGTCACATGGCTAGTAAGTGCATGTGACAAATAAAGAAAACTGGCTCATTCAATACTCCCTTACTCCCTCCAACTTACTTCTGGTATAACACCAGTATCATAGAGATTGGAAAATTAGACACTACATTTCCTAGACCCCCTTGAAACTGGTCTCCCATGTGTAGCCTGGGTTCTCACAAGCAACATCTGGAGGCAGAAGGGACTAGCAAGAGCCTACATGCACAGACATTGTGGTCTCTTCAAGTGTTTCTTCCAGAGCAGCTGTGTGGAAAGTTCAGTTTCTGGTCCCCAGTGTCGTAACTGCAGCAGCAGCAGAAGCAGTGGGACTCCCCTAAAATAGTCCTATGATGTGCTTCATTGTTTCTCCAAGCTGCTGTGTTCTCAGCTGTGTAGAAACCAGGCTTGGTTCTTTGGGCTCTCTAAAACTCCTCTAAGCTACATAACCTCCACTAACACTTTCTGCTTCAGTAGGAAAAAGAGAGTTTTGTCATCCACAACTAACACCCTGAATAATCACTGGGAGAGCTAGGATTCAAACCTAGACTCATCTGACTTGAAGCCCAACACTTAACCTGAGTTTTATTAAGAGGCAAGGACAAGGGGCGCCTGGGTGGCTCAGTGGGTTAAGCCTCTGCCTTCGGCTCAGGTCATGATCCCAGGGTCCTGGGATCGAGCCCCACATCGGGCTCTCTGCGCTGCAGGGAGCCTGCTTCCTCCTCTCTCTCTGCCTGCCTCTCTGCCTACTTGTGATCTCTGTCAGATAAATAAAGAAAAAATCTTTAAGAGGCAAGGACAAATGTTCATTGTAGGGAAGTCTATCAAGCAACATTTGACACAACTTTTTTTAATCACTTAAGTCTCTGTGAACTATCAAATGTTCCACACCCAGCTAACCACACATATTCTTCCTTCACATATTGGCTGTCCCTCCACATATCAGCTGTCCCTTCATGATGCCCCACTCCCGTTATTTAAAGGCACCCTTGTAGTTTCCCTACCCCCGCATTCACCTACTGTGCCTGCTCATTTCAGTGACCATAACACCTGTTAAAGTGTAAGGTTCGGGAGGCAGGGCCCAGGGACATCTTACTCTCCTCTGTATTCCCAGCACTTATCACAACCTCGGACACACAGTGGGCACTCAATAAATATGTACTGAGTTCTCAACACGCACCCCAGGGAAAATAAATAAATCTAGAAATCTGAGAGGTGGTGTGTGTGTTAATGAACTAGATGTGGAAATCCCTTCCCAAGTCTATGTATATCAAAACACCATGCTGTACACTCTCAATAACTAATAGTTATATTTGTTGATTATTCCTCAATGAAGCTGAAAAATATAAGACAGATAGATCATTGAATAGGTTAATTACGGAAACAATGCCTATGTGGTGACACATAGCTAAGGGCATTTGCCAGGCACTGAAGGAAGGGTAACTGAATCCCTGTGTCCTGTATTGCATACATTTGTTGCTGATAAACTCTCTGTATCAGGGATGGAACTTTGGGTAACTGAAGACAGGGTGAGAGTTCTTAGTAACAAGTGGGCTATCAATAGTACCAAGAAGTAGGCAGTTTAGGGGGATCAGACTAAGTTGTAGAACATGGAATAGAGATTTCTAACCTGGGATGTCTGGGTGGCTCAGTTGGCTAAATGTCTGCCTTCAACTCAGGTCATGACCCAAAGGTTCTGGGATGGAGCCCCACACACGACTCCCTGCTTGGCAGGGAGCCTGCTTCTTTCTCTCCCCACTGCTTGTGCTCTCTCTCGCTATCTCTTTCTCTCTTTGAAATAAATAAATTAAATCTTTTTAAAGAGAGAGAGAGAGAGATTCCTAACCTGGTTAGTGAAATAAGAAAGGACTAGAAAGAGTCAGCAATTCTCATAATTATGGTTATGGGTTTCACTAATGCCTTAGTGAGAAAATATTGGTAGTTGGCCCCAATACACACTGCAGAAGTGCAGTGATCTGTCTGCATTTGTAGTATTTGTAACATAAGACAATATTGGAAATATATACAACATATATTGTTTATAATATAAACTACATATAGCATATATCATAAAGCACATATATAATAAACATGTAAGTAAATTCTCAATAGCTTCTGTTTCCATATAGTTCATCCTTGCCAAAGGCAAATTTGTTGTCTTTATTATGAAAATACTTTTAGGGATCCCTGGGTGACTCAGTCAGTTAAGCATCTGCCTTTGGCACAAGTCATGTTCCCGGGGTCCTGGGATGGAGCCCTGCACTGGGCTCCCTGCTCAGTACCTCTCCCTCTCCCTCTGCTGCTCCCCCTGCTTGAGCTCTCTCTTTCTCTCTACCAAATAAATAAACAAAATCTTTAAAAAGTATGTTTTTAAGGACCTTTCAAATTGTTGTTAATGAGTAATACCTGAATGAAGTAGAACCAGTTGTCTAATGGAGTAGACTAGGCAGCCATCCCCTTCCATATCCATACATATCCTCTCCTCTGAAAGAACACTGAAGATCTTTATTTAATATGAGTTATTGCAGATGATTAGCACAGTTGAAACCATCCCAATGGCTGATTATTTTTATTTGTTCTATTGATATATGAATTCTCAAAGGTTACAACTTACTGGTGTGGATTGAATTTCACAAAATGAGAGTTCAAGCACTTGAAATACTGACTGAGAGAACTAATTCATCAATGCTGGCAAGAAATCTTATATCTTAATTGGCTGGAATATAGGATTCCTTGGTTTTAAAAAAGAAAAAAAGAACAAAAACCTTCCCCTGTTTCCAAATACCAATCAATGTATTTCTAATGCTCCTTGGATCCCCTCTTATCTTCTACCCTCTGCCATTTTCTATTCTTCCCTACGAACTAAATATTAAATGTACCAATTAAACATGTAACCTGAGCTAGTGGGTTTTCCTGCTTATTTTAAACCAAAAATAAACAGGTCTACATTTTTACAAAAGGGTGTAAGAAATACCCTAACGAGAAAACATGACTTAAATTCCTGTATGTTCAAAGAAAAAAATAGTAAACTTGTTCAAGAAAGGATAAAAAAAAAATCATTCAGTAGGTAGAGATTTAAGTCATAGAAATGCACCAGGTAAGTAAATGTCCAAAAAAGTGTATCTTTCTTTTCATTTTCTTGCCTAATATGTACACCGTGTGAGACACTGACTCCATAAACCAGTGAGGTAATTTTTCCACTGGGTCCATCAGTCACTGGAGATGGCTTCAAAAGAACTATAAGGCTTCTCAAGTCAAATTGCCCAGAGCCTTTTATGTGGCAGGCACTTTGCTGGGTGCCCTAGAGAAAGCAAGGAGTATAAATGTTTTACAAGAATTCGTGCTGGAAATGTATTCCTAATTACTCCCGCAGACTTTTCCAGTCAGATAAGAATGTAGTGGGGTATAGGCCTGGGGCAGATACCTCTTTTGTGAATGCACTTACACGAGACTCAGTGAAAGCATTACCCCAGATTCTTGCAGGCACACCTACTTGGCATGCCCTGTGCCCACTTCCACCCCAACCAAGCAGTAGGCTTCACACAGTTCCCATGGTCACAAAGCACATCACCGAAGCTTCGCTAACTCCCACCACACACACACACACACACACACACACACACACACACACGTGCGCACATCAAGTGGCCCCAGACATAGGACTGATTGGGAAGGGGGACCAGTAAAAGCCCAACAGCTGCTTGGAGTGGTGAGACAGCATAACCCACACATGCAGAGGAAGTGAGGCCCTTTTAGAATGGACTTAGCCAGTAGAAGACAAGACAGGAGGGAGCCAATATATGTACCTTTCTTTCCCTCTTCCTCCTCAACCCTGGTCCAATGCCCATACCATGGACAGTTTGAAAGTGCAGTAAAAGCTTATCTGGTGTCTCTGAAGACATCCCTGAGGCCAAGCCGTTGACAGGTTTGTTGTCCATGAGGTGGTGGTCTGCTCAGTAACACATCCCTGGATTGTCCTTCTTCTTTTCCCTGCCTCACCTCTCTTTTTCCTTCACTTTTACTTTCCAGGGATTAAACTCTCCTCTAAAATGTTAGGATGGAGGTGCACCTAAATGGGTCAGTCAGTTAAGCATTTGCCTTTGGCTAAAGTCATGATCTCAGGGTCCTGGGATGGAGTGCCGCAATGGGCTCGCTGCCCAGCGGGGGGGAGTCTGCTTCTCCCTCTCCCGATGCCCCTCCTGCTCCTCCCCTCCCACTCCCCATGCTCATTCACTCTCTCTCTCTCTCTCAAGTAATTAAATAAAATCTTTTAAAAAATAAAATAAAGTGTTAGGATGGAAAGTTTTGTCTCAGATCCTGTTTTCTAAGAAACCTATGCTAGGACAGCCCCCATGGCCCTGGGAAAACAATCCTCCCAACAGGATTTGGAGTTGGATTATTCACTGATTTGAGGGCAACAGAGATCCCGTGGATATAGTAAGCTGGGTGGCTATGACCCCTGGTATAGAGGCATTCACAATTACTGAGACTTTTTTCCACCTGTGGCTAACTGGAAGGCAGAACAACAGGATATTTGGTATTGAGATTATCAGGTGACTGTTTCATTTGACTGGTATAATCTTATGGGGTTAACCTATTTTAGGGACTTGAGAATATTCCATATACCCTCAAGGTGGCAGCTATCTGTCCTTACTACAATTGAGACATAATATGGATATGAGTGTGCCTTCCCCATTCAGCACCACATCTCATGGACTTAAAAATGTCTGATCTACTGATATTGTGCCCCACACAACGTTCTCAAAGAAAGTGTGCAATTGTCTCCTACATACACATCTCCAGGAGTATCCAGTTTATGGAACGATGGAATAGCCTGTTAAAGGTTCAGATCAGGCACCATTTCAGGGCCATTTTGCCAAGGTGGATGCTTTCCTCCAGGATACAACACATGTATTAAACCAACAGTTTACATGTTGTGCTCTGTCCTCCGATCATTATTCTCAGTGACCTACTTAAAGAATGTGTGCTTCCTATCTCTGCAACCTTCGGGTCTGCTGTGGATCTCATGAAATCCTGGTGAACAAGAAATAGATATTTGGAATGTCAGAAGGACAACTGGTTATATATATTTAAAAAAAAAAAAAAACCCTAAAGTGTACTGATCAATTGACACTGAGCTGGAAAGAAATTTGTAGTTGTATATCTAAGACTACATGAGCATTTAGATCAATGATTTGTATATATCTATTGAAAAACTTGCTCAGGGGCGCCTGGGTGGCTAAATGGGTTAAGCCTCTGCCTTGGACTCAGGTCGTGATCCCAGGGTCCTGGGATAGAGCTCCACATTGAGCTCTCTGCTCAGCAGGGAGCCTGCTTCCCACCCCCTCTCTGCCTGCCTCTCTGCCTGCTTGTGATCTCTGTTAAATAAATAAATAAATAATCTTTAAAAAAAAAAAAAAGAAAAAGAAAAGCTTGCTCAATAGAAATACAGAAGTATTCAGAGGATGCTCTAGTGCCCAAAGGAATGGACATTTATCACCAGATAGCACCAAGATGAACTCTGGCTTGACATTTTGGGGAGAGTTTAATGAGCAACCTGAGATCTGGGTCTTCAGCCAATATGCTTATATTTTAGGATATTCTGGGCACCCTAATTTTTGTCTCTTTGGAAAATGTGTTCCTAAATTCTCTTTTTGCATTTCAAGTACTTCACTATTCCATTATTCAAAGAATTATTCTTTTTGTATCATTTTAAACCAGTAATACATGGGCAGAACACCATTGACACCTCTACTTAGAAAAAATTTAAGGGTGCTATATCTATAAATCTCTAGAATGTCTGAAAGATGGTCACTGGCAAGAGTTTTAAGGAAAACAAAATACATAAATCTAGTAACAAAGGAGAACCAGTGAAGTTGTTTAAAATAAAAAGAGAATTTGAAAAGTGTTTCTGGTAAACATTCACCTATGAAATATTCATAGAGACAGCTGTTCTAAGGACAAAGGTCCTTTTAAAGTTAAAGGATTATATTATTCCATGAAGTTCTATGGAACTTGTACTCTGAAGAATTACAGAAACCATTATCTACAACAAGATTCTGTTAACAGAATAGGAAAAATTCCAAAGAGATTCCACAAAAAGAGTGAATCAAAAATGTCCCCATTCAATGGGCTAGTGGCCCGAGGATTCCCATGATGTCTAATCTGCAATATGAATGAATGAAAACACCTTCTGTTTAACTTATCTCAAAGTTTCCAGCCAGAGTATTTTCCCAAAACATGGTTTCTACCTTCAGGTGCTAACTAGGCTTGGAGAGACAGACCCTGTTGAGTTCAGTGTTGTATGTAACTGTATTATGTATAAACTTCCACTCAAAGGAGGAATGCACAACCATATTCAAACTTTCTTAAAGGTTCTAAAAATCTTCACTGATTTTTGGTATGAAATGTGTCCCAACAAGATGAGGCTTCCATGCAGATGTTTTGAGGTGGTGGGATGTTATGAAAGAAGAAATTATGAAAGATCCTGAAAATACAATTCTGTTTTATGTCCTGGAGCATTCTGGCACAGTTACCATGTATGCTGCCAAACATTCTATTCATGGGGCAGGGCTGTTCTGTAGGTGTGGCCAGAGAGGTAAACTGCTGTGTGTAGGAAGATGACACAAGAGTTGGCAGGTGGCAACTGACATGCCTGTCCAGACTTGGCAAGTGAGAAGATGGACAATTGAGTGTATCGACGGATATACAGGCTGGCAAATTCAAGCAAGGTATCACTATAGTCAGTATCTTGATCAGCTCTCCATATCCAAGCTCACATTCTAAGCTTTGAAGTGTAGAAACTCAATTTTTTTTTTTTTCAGTGCACTGAGAGTTGGCCAGTCTTGGGGAGTTGACCACCCCCCACCCATAATCACCACCATGAATTTAACTCACTCAAGTCTGGTGTATATAATTTATAATGCTTTTCTCTTTCCAAGGACCAAAATTTTATGTCATTTTCTAGAGATTGATCTTCCTCATTAAGATACCTGAGGAGCTAAATTATTAGGCTCTTGCTTAGCAGAAAAAAACTGAGGTGCAAGAAATTTGATAGCCAGCAGGGATATTTCATTTCATCACTGACAAAGCCTGGTAAGATCCTGCCCCACAACAAAGGTTACTTCTTTGATCAGAATCCTCTGCTAGATATGGTCATTTTACTCCTTGGATAATGCTGAACCAATAGTGATAAATTTTTATTTTCCAGTTTTCCTTCTTATAGACTTTACATAGGAGAATCCTACAAAACACAACCTCAAACAGATTGCAGAATTTATGTTTACTTATGCAAATATTTGTTTTTTGCAAATATTTCTTTATTGTAAATATTATGTTCCCTTCTCCCAAAAGACAGGTTAATACCATCAGTCAGAGACTGAATGTGTTCCCCCCAAATTCATATATTGAAGCCGTGAGCTCCAATACGATATAAAGTATTTGGAGGGGGGGGCCTTAGAGAAGTAATTAGTTTTGGATGAGGTCATAAGGGAAGAGCCCCTATCATGGGATTAGAATCCTTATGAAAAGAAAAACAGCGCTTTCTCTCCAACACAAAGAAGAGGTCATGTGAGCACTCAGCAAGATGGCAGTTGCTACCAGCCAAGAGAAGAGGCATCAGAATAAAACCTACCTTGCTAGGATCCTGATCTTGGACTTCCTGGCCTCCAGGACTGTGAGAAACAACCTTCTATTATTTAAACCACTCAGTCTATGCTATTTTGTTATGGCAACCTGAACAGACTAAGACAAATGCCATTTGTAATAAGATAACACACAGTGTTACCTTCCCAGAGTTGTTTTTGAAGTATTTTTTGCTGGCCCATTTGGAACAAACAGATCAATTCTTAACCACTATACCTTGGCATGGTGAGTTGGGGGAGGGTAATGCTTAAATCCACCAATAAGTTTCTTTAATGGCACTTTGGATATCTTCCAAGAAGAAGCATAAATACTCTGGGTTCATTTATAGGTCATAATTGGTAATTTGTCTCCAGGGTTTTTAAAAAGAAGTATGTATTTATATTCAGATGGATGGCCCATCATCCTTAACCCTGATTAAATAGTTTCGGGGCAATGTACAGGCTAGTAAAATTCCTGTGGTGGATATATTTCCTGAAAGCCTCTTTGAGCTTCCTACTCTCAGGGGTGTCAGGTAGTAAATCACTGGCTCTATGGAAATTCATCAAAAATTCCAGACCACAGATAGAGCTGTGGATATCTGTGCTATAGCTGAAATGTGAGATTATTGTTCTTATGGTCCCATGACAGATTTTTGTCCATGTTTGTTTCCTAAAATTTGCCAGGCACTTGGTACTCTTCTTTACCTACTTTAATGTTCAAAGTCTCTGCAGTAGATTATCTACTTTACAATTTGAAATATCCAGGCTAAAATACATTAATTAACTTTCTATAGATGTATATCTAGTAGATGGTTAATTCCAAGAAGGGAACTCTTATCCCTCCATTCTGTTTCTCTTTTTACCAAAGGCAGGTGCTTCTTAAATCAACCAAAGGTTTAAAACATTATAGAAGTAGTCATCTGGATAGGTACTCAAAAGGAACCACTAAATCCAAGAGTTAAGCCAGCACTACTAATTAATAGGAAATCTTTCCAGAAAATAGGTTTCTCCCCCCATCTATTCATCTGGAACTGTTTGAAAAGGCCCCTAAAAAAGGTTGAAAATATTTTAGGGGTAAAGCCAGTGCCCAAGAAAGCAAAACAAATGGAGCTAGAAAGAGTTGGTTGAGCCATCTTTAAAACCTTGAATCTGTAATTGATCTGAAGAAAAGGTTGCCATAGTCTCTGCATCTATCTCAAAAGACAACTCCCAATTTTTGAAAATCCCCAAAGCTTTCTTTTTTGTTGTTGTTCTGTTTAGTTCTGTTTCATTTTTTAACATTCCTAAAGTTTTCTAAGCTATTCCAACAACATATGGTACACAAGCTGTTGTCATCCTTTTTGGAAATTCGGAAATTGTAGTTCCATACCCCTCAATGATTCAGCTCTCAAGAATCCCTTCATTTTATCCCATCCTCATGTCAACAGCAGTGGCACAGGGTGCTTATTTGGGGCAGTTTTTCAAATGTGCAGAAACCTTTTGGCCTATGGACTATTCATGGGGAAACTGTTAAGGATGAACCAATAAACCAAAGACTAACATGTTTAAACTTTCTATTGCTGTGTAACATTCATTCATAAAAATTTATACATCTAACATTTAAACTGAGATAAATACACACCATTTCTCTTCTCCTCTCTCCAGCTCCCCTCCACACTTCCTCCTTGTCTTCCCCCACTACTTGTCCCTCTCCGCCATAAGAAATCAGCCTTCAGATTCTCAAAGAGCAGTATATACAGTATAAAAGAAACTTTGCAAGAGAGGCTAATAGTAAAAAATGAAGCTTTTTAATACAAATTAATTCCCTTGTAAGTCCTACTGTACAAGGTCTGACTTTGAATTCCCACTTTGATTTTCATTTATGATTTCACCCTATAACTCATGCTTTATAGATACTTTATCTGTTAATCAACACCCACCCTTGTTTTCAACAATGTCTGGTATTGCTGCCACTCTGGGTTGCAGTGTTTCTCATGCATGTTCACAAACGAGACACAAATAATAGTCACCACACGATATCCACCACCATCCCCTTTGGCATTCACTTGGTGATGTCTACTGCTGCAGCCAGTCCCCACCAATGATCTTCATCCAGTGGTTATCATCGTCTTCTATTTGACCAGTAGCTCTTTGGAGACTCATCTCTGCTCCATGTTCAGTCTACATATAATTTGGAAAAGTGACCTCACATCTTGGTTGTGCAGTAAGCATATAACGTAGGCCTAACCAATAGGAGATTCCCATCCTTTTTAAATATGTGATTGCTTCAGAGATGGGCTTGTAACTTAACCAGTACAATGAAAGCCATGCCTGGGAGTGTCCCTGGAGCCACTGGGAAAGTAGTGCTCTTTCCATCTGGGGATCATTGGCTGAAAGAAGAATGTATCCTAGGACCACTGGCATATCTTTGCAACCATACTGGGAAAAATCTGCTGTGAAAGGAGCTAACATAGAAGAAAGCCAAGTCATATATAGAAATAGAGTCAATCCAATGACAGCTTCAATCTTGGATCCAGCCATACCTGAAGGCGGAGATGCCCTCAACTTCCCAGTTAGTTAGTACATCTTTCCTTTTCCTTTAAACTACTCTGTCACTTTTAAATAAAAAAAATTCCTGACAAATGCACTTAAATAATTATACCTATTTTTTGGCTTCTACAGTCTCAAATCTAATATAAAACATAAACTTCCCCAATACCCACAGCTCAATCAGAAGTGAAATTTATTATAAGATCAAAATAACTTCCTTCAATGTTTTTTTCACCCATAAAGTTTCCCTCTATTTAAGGATTTGCCCAGATCAAGAACTTTTCCTCTTTTCTGGGCCTGAATACACTTTGGTTTGTTAAATTACTTTGAGACAGAAATATCAGGACACTAAAAGGAAAACAACAACAACAACAGGGCAGAAGGTTTCACGTGCCCTTTTATTCCATATTAAATATAATGTCCAATAATACTTCTGTATCACCTTCCTAGCATTCCACAGTGCCTGGAGGCAGAAAGTATCAATTATTCAGGCAGCCTGAACCCCAAACTAGATTGCTCATTCATACTGGGGACAAATAACATTGGGTGGAGTGTCTGAAGCCAGAAGCCAAGCCTCTGTAGGAAATTTCTGAGTCATTTCTACAGTACGGTCAAAGAGGTGCTCTGACCTTTTATTACATTCTCTGAGATTGGAAACAGAAGATAAATTCTACCCATAAACTCTCCTAAATTTAATCCCATCAAAACCTTGTTTGGTTGAAGTTCTCATTAGGCGAATCCAATTTGATCTTACACAAAGGTACTCACTTCCCCTAAATATATTAAGGCAACCATTCTCAATCTGCCTCAGAATCACCTAGGGCATATTTTGTTGTTTTTAGTACTTTCAAAAATAAATTGTCCAATTGATAACTATTTGGAGAAGGGTAAGATTATTTGGGGATTTTCTTGTTCATATTCTTTATTTTACTTTTTATTTTTAAATAATTTGAGACTTATAAGAAGTTACAAAGACATCACAACATGTGCCCTCCTGGATGTTATAGACACCTAACGAATCGTTGAACACTACATCAAAAATTAATGATATACTATATGTTGGCTAATTGAACATAATGATAATAAAAATAATAAAAGAAGTTGCAAAAACAATATAGAGAGTTCCCTTACACCCTTCACCAGCTTCCTCCAATGACCAAACCAGGCAACTGACATCAGTACAACACTATTAACTAAAGTACACACCTTAATCAACTTGACCAGTTGCACATGTACTCATTTTTTAAAAACACAGGTGTCTTCTACCACCTCAGATTCTGATTCGGATGGTCCAGAGTAGAACCTGGGCATAAATATTTTATAAAAATTTCCCTAGGCAGCTCTGTAATGAAGGTTAGGAACCACTGAATTAAAGAGAGGCATATATTCAACAGGGTGAACTAGCAAAATTCCTAAACAAATGAATAGAATCCAAATATGTTCTTTATTTTTTCTCAGGGCAATCAGATATTTTACAATATGATGTTTATCCTACGACTTTAGGCCCTCCATAATCTAAGAATAACAATAATAAATTAAGGATCCACATCCCCATGAAAAGAAAAAATCATTATGTGGTAGCACAATATGATATTCAAACTCTCCACATGAAGACTTCTCACAGATTCCCCTGTATCATCACTAAGTAATACCACCAAGGTCAGAGTGAATTGGACCAGGAGTCAACAGTAAACTGGACTCTTTCCTGAGAAACAAATATAGTGCGAAGAGGTGACTGCATTTTTTTTTTTTTTCAAAAAGCAAAGTTCAGGAGATGTGCTGTGGTCATTTTAGCCACATGGACTGGAAACCTGGAGCAGGCACATGGAAAGAATCTCTCTGGGTTTCTATCTGCTTTTCAGTTCCTGGTCCAGACTTTCCTGAGGCCTGACTGCTCTCTTGGCCTTAGGTTCCATTTTTCATCCTACACCCTTTTAAGAAAATCATTTTTGTTTAAGGCCAATCGAGTTGGCATCTAAGGCTTTATCCAAAGAGCACTAACTAATATACAGGATTCCCCAAATGCTAAATTGATCACCATTTCTCATACGCCAGCACTCCATTCTTCTGTGCCTTTGCTCATGCTCTTTCCCCCGGCCTGGAATTCAGCTATTGGAGGGCAGAGAGGTGTCATTCATCTTTGATTTCCCAGAGCCCAATGAAATATTAGAAACAAAGCAAGTGCTCATATACTGTGGTAGACATAATAAAAGGCTTCCCCAAAATATCAACATCCTATTCTTCAGAACCTAAGAATACTATGAATATGTTATCTTAAATGGGAAAAGGGACTTTGTGGGCGTGATTAAATTAGAGTTCTTAAGGTAGGGAAATTATCCTGGGTTATCTGGGTTGGCCCATTGTAATCATAAGGGTCCTTATAAGAGGGAAGCAAGATGTTGAGAAAAAGTGAAAAAACAGATCTGACCCTGGAACCAAGTGTTGGAGTGATGCTTGTTGAAGATGGAGGAAGAGACCACAAGACAAAGAATATAGTCAAACTCTAGAAACTAGAAAAAACAAGGAAGCAGATTGTCTCCTGAAGCCTCCAGAGGAAACATAGCCCTTCCACTACCTTGATTTTAGGCTTCTGACCACCAAAACTAGAAAAGAATAAATATGTGTAATTTTACGCCATTAAAGTTATTGTAATTTGCTACAACAGCAATAGGAAAAAATAATAAGCTTATTATTCACTAACGGGTTGATCAAATGGTTGAATGAATAAATGCATATGAAATCCTGACACTTCTCCAATGAAGACATACAAATGGCTATCAGACACATGAAAAAATGTTTATCATCACTAGCCCTCAGGGAGATTCAAATTAAAACCACATTGAGATACTACCTTACACCAGTTAGAATGACCAAAATTAGCAAGACCGGAAACAACATGTGTTAGAGAGGATGTGGAGAAAGGGGAACCCTCTTACACTGGTGGTGGGAATGCTAATTGGAAAACAGTGTGGAGATTCCACAAGAAATTAAAAATAGAGCTTCCCTATGACCCTGCAATTGCACTACTGGGTATTTACCCCAAAGATATAGATGTAGTGAAAAGAAGGGCCATCTATACCCCAATGTTTATAGCAGCAATGGCCACGGTTGCCAAACTATGGAAAGAATCAACATGCCCTTCAACAGACGAATGGATAAGGAAGATGTGGTCCATATACACTATGGAGTATTACACCTCCATCAGAAAGGATGAATACCCAACTTTTGTAGCAACATGGATGGGACTGGAAGAGATTATGCTGAGTAAAATAAGTCAAGCAGAGAGAGTCAATTATCATATGGTTTCACTTATTTGTGGAGCATAACAAATAGCATGGAGGACAAGGGGAGATGGAGAGAAGAAGGGAGTTGAGGGAAATTGGAAGGGGAGGTGAACTATGAGAGACTATGAACTCTGAAAAACAATCTGAGGGTTTTGAAGGGGCCGGGGGTGGGAGGTTGGGGGAACCAGGTGGTGGGTATTATAGAGGGCACGGATTGCATGGAGCACTGGGTGTGGTGCAAAAACAATGAATACTGTTATGCTGAAAAGAAATTAAAAAAAAAAAAAGAAAGAAATGCTATCTTCTTTTTTTTTTTTAAAGATTTATTTATTTATTTGACAGACAGAGATCACAATTAGGCAGAGAGAGAGAGGAAGAGAAGCAGGCCCCCTGCTGAGCAGAGAGCCTGATGTGGGGCTTGATCCCAGGACCCTGGGATCATGACCTGAGCTGAAGGCAATGGCTTTAACCCACTGAGCCACCCAGGCGCCCCAAAAGAAATGCTTTCTGTAGAGCATTTTCCCCATTTGGTCCCTGATATAAACTGAACTACCTGAGATCTACCCAGCAGCCAGATTTACTGACTTCCCACCTGAACCTCAGTGGCTGGAGTCTCATAAAGTTAAGCTGACCTGACCCTTAAGTACCTGCAAAGAGTCAATGGGCAAAACATAAATAAATAAATAAATAAATAAATAAATAAATAAATAAATAAATATTTTTTAAAATTAAAAGGGGCTTCCCTTTGGGGTAGGGAAGTGGGCCACCTGCCACTTCTACCTTGCAGGAGTTTCCTCAGCTGCCACCAGACCAGCATCAGGTAGCCTTTGGCAGGCTGAAAAAAAAGCATCAGCTCTTTCTCTTAAGCCACAGAATAAGTGGAGGTCAAATTGTGTATCTCTGGGAGATGGGATTTTAGGTGGTTTTTACTTTCATATTATGTTTCTCTGTGTTTTTATAGCTTTTTACACTAAATGCATGTTTTATAATGAAGAAAATAGGTAATAAAATAGTTTTCATTCCAAAAAAAAAAAAATCCTCTTTTACCTAGGCTTTCAAAATGTAATTCCCCATTTGATGACAGTTTTCTTTCTGGAAAACAAGTCAACAATTTACAAGAACCATATTGTTTTCAAAGGAAATGCATATTAAGATAAGAATGGAGTGTTATATGGGATTAGGCTGAATGTTTTTCTCTGACTGTCTCCTCTGATTGCAGTCAGCATCCACAGTCAAATGACAACTCTGCATGTTATGAGTAGACGAGCAAACAGAACCTGACCCAGTGATACTGGCTGCCGGCCTTACCGAGGATAACTGTGGCATTATTTCCTTATTAGTCTATTTAAGGGACCAGAAGATATTTACTGCAAAGGGCAGATAGTAAATATTTTAGACTCTGCTATAAAATGTCTGCCAAATTTCTCAACTCTCTGTCATTGTAGAGTGAAGGCAGCCATACACAATATGTAAGTGGTGTTATGTGTTTCAATAAAACTTTATTTATAGACACTACAATCTGAATTGCATATAATTTTCATGTGTCACAAAATATCATTCATCTTTTGATTTTTTTCAGCTATTCAAAAATGAAAAAATAAATAAATAAAAGTAGCTCACAGACCATAAGGAAACAAGCAGCAGGTGAATTTGGCCCATGAACCACAGTTTGTCAACCTCTAATTTATATCATTTTCCTTTTTAGTTTATATAATTTTTTTCACAAGGTTCAAAGAGTAGATTTTTACTCTCAATTATGTAATATGGAGCTTTCTTCATAAAAATATAGCTCTATTTCTTTTAGAAGCATACATCAAAGCCATTGCTTTGTTATTGTATATATACTATGATTATGCTTAAATGCTTAGAATCTTTACATGTTTAAAAGTTATTGATTGTCACTTCCAGTTTCTGGTTCAGCATATAAGGAGCTTGAAAATTCCACCTCTACTGTAACAAGTAAAAAGCTAAACAGACTGAAAAATCAACATCTCTTCTAGGATCCATAAGACAAGTGAGGACACAGGGAAAAGAGTTCCCTCCAAAATTGGAAAGACAGATGGGTAAACTTAGAGAATCACAGAGACTTAGCAAAGGAAACTACCTTGGGAATCCGTGTCAGGTGAGGAAAACCTGAACCATAATTGAGGAATTGCTGGAGGCACCATATGGACAACTCTGAGTATTAAAAACTCAAGGCAGACCTAGTCATGGGGAAGGTGCAATTTTGTGTCATTTACCTTCAGGAGCTTGACTAGGTTCTCAGAGTAAATATTGGTGAAAAATCCCCTTGCATTTCTGGCAACAGAAAGGGATAAGATCCATTTTTAAACATACCAGATCATTCTGTTTTTCTTAATAAGGATGCCCTCAGGAAAAACAACTGAACCAGAGCCTAACCTGCTGGGGTATTATCAGAGCCTAACTGACTAAAAGGAAGAGAAATGCCCAACAACAGTCAGTTTTAGCCTTTTATTCTAGCCATCCTCTCCAACTAAGGAGGAGGGGAAAAAAATAAGAAACACTTGTGACATTGACAGTTCAGAAGAATAAAAAGTCCGAGACCTAATTATAAGACTATAAAACACTTATCTCTGCACATCACCACCCTATTACTAAATTTACAGCAATTGGTTTTTACCTAGTACCTCATATCACACTATCAAGAAAAAATTGCAAAGCATACTAAAATGCAAAAAAGAAAAACCCCACACAATATGAGTAGACTGACCAAACATCATAAACAGACATGACAGGGATACTGGAATTATCAGACCAGAAATTTAAAACCACTACGATTAATATTCTAATGGTTGCTCTAATAGATAAAGTAGATGGCATACAAGAATAGATGTGCAATGTAAGCAGAGAGGCAAAAATCCTAAGAAAGAATCAAAAGGAAATGCTAGAGATCAAAAACGCTGTTAACAAAATGAAGAACACATTTGATAAACTTATCAGTAGACTGAACATGACTAAAGGATCTCTGAACTCAAGGATATGTGAACAGAAACCTCCAAAACTAAAAAGCAAAGAAAACAAAGCCTGGAAAAAACAAAAGAGAATATCCAAGGGATGTGGAACAGCTACGAAGGGTGTAACATATGCGTAATGAGAGTATCAGAAGGAGAAAAAGCAGAGAAAGGAACAGAAGAAATATCTGAAACTGTAATAACTGTGAATTTTCCCAAATTAAAGTTAGATACCAAACCACAGATCCAGGAATCCCAGAAAACACCAAGCAGGATAAAACAAAACAAAACCAAAAGCCATGTGAACCGAAGCATATCCTTTACAAACTATAGAAAATCAAAGGTAAAGAAAAAATTCTGAAAGAAGCCAGAGGAAAAAAAGAAACCAAGATAAGAATTACAACTGACTCCTCCTCAGAAACCATGTAAGCAAGAAGAGAATGGAATGAAATACCTAAAATGTTGAGAAAGAAAAAATTCTGCCACCTAAAATTTTGTACCTTGCAACATTATTCTCCAAAAGGAAGGAGAAACAAATACTTTTTCAGACCAATAATAATAATAATAATAATAATAATAATTTAGAATATTTGTTACCAGTGGACCTGCCTTACAAGAAACTTCTTTTTAAAAAGAAGTTCTTTAGAGAGAGGTAACTCAGCTTTACATAAAGAAAAAAAGGAGCATCAGAGAAGGAACAGGTGAAGATAAAATATGTTTACCATTACCAAAAATATTATTTTAATTATTAAAATGTCATATTTTATCTAGTAAAATCCTAGATAGGTATCTTATAAATATCTGTTAGAAATAATATATACTGTATATGATGTATGTGATGTAACAGAAGTAAAGCCAAATGTTTGAGCTGCCATTTAGCTATGCAACTATTGTCCCCATGAGGATGGACATGAAATGGTAAAACAAGAAGGCCCCCAAGTGGTAGCAGCCATGGGAGATAGAATCGCGACTTGGAACCAACATTTCCCGTAAGGCTAGCAGACCTGAATCCCTGTGCTGGTATGTGAAGGCAGACTGCTGATCACCCAGATACAGAAGACAGAATGCTCAAAATAAAAGACAGGAAGCAAGAAAGCAACAAGACCTGGCAAGTGGAGAGATAGGTCATTCCTAGGGCAATTAGAAATTATACTTTGCAAAGTATATTGGCAGTAACAATACTCTGTAGAAGTACAATTGATAAATACCAGACTCTAAGTGAACTTTGAGCAAGTTCATAAACAGATTAAGAATGAGTGCCCTAATACAAGGAAGGAACAACCCAGAGACAAAAATAGCCATGGACAATATACATATTCTGAAAGTTCTGAGAGTCCAGAATGCAGATTCTGAAGCCAGTTTTTCAGGAACTGACCCCAAATCTGCCACCTGCTAGCTCTGTAATTCAACCTTCTGTGCTATCTGCATGACTACAAGTAATAGTATCTGTTTCTTAGGGTTTTGTGAGTGAAAAAAATGAGGTAATTTGTATAAAATTCTTAGAAGAGTGAAGAGTGCCTAGCTACTAAAGAAAGGCTCTTAAAGTGTTAGCTATTGCTACTGTAACTTTTTAAAATTTTTGTTTTGGGGCACCTAGGTGGCCCAGTTGGCTGGGCGACTGCCTTCAGCTCAAGTCATGATCCTGGAGTCCCGGGATCAAGTTCCGCAAGCAGGAAGCCAGCTTCTCCCTCTGACCCTCGCCCCTCTCATGTTCTCTCTCTCTCTTTCTCTCTCAAATAAATAAATAAAATCTTAAAATAAAATAAAACAAAATAAAATACTTGTTTTGAACACTTGTTTCATGTCAGGTACCCTGCCAATATTGTGAAAGATGAAATAATTATCAGAACAATCCCATGAGTCATACAATTATTTCTCATTTTACTGATGACAAAATTATGCCATAGACAGGTTTAAAGAAGTGTCCAGGAGCACAGAGCTAGTGAGTCTTGGAGCCAGACCTGAGCCCAAGTAATCAAGCTATAGACCGAATGCTTTTCATTGCTGGCCAGTGAGAAAGTATGGCTCAAGGTAACCATTTATATTGTTTATGATCTGACTTCCCTAATAGAATATAAGTTTCATGGAGGCTGGGATTTTCACTTGCAGGTGCAAGTTCCTACAAAAGTCTCAGGCACACGATAAACACTCAATAAATACTGAGTGATAAATATCCAGAATTAATGTGTGAATGAATGAGTGGATGAACAAATTAATGAATGATCAATTGATGGTTAAAAAAATGGAAATGATATCAGAATCTTTTTATAGTAACCATTGTTATAGATTAACATTAGAATTAAGTTGGGACGCCTGGGTGGCTCAGTTGGTTAAGCAGCTGCCTTTGGCTCAGGTCATGATCCCAGCGTCCTGGGATCGAGTCCCACATCGGGCTCCTTGCTCCGCAGGGAGCCTGCTTCTCCCTCTGACTCTGCCTTCCACTCTGTCTGCCTGTGCTCGCTCTCGCTGGCTCTCTCTCTCTGACAAATAAATAAATAAATAAATAAATAAATAAATCTTAAAAAAAAAAAAAAAACATTAGAATTAAGTCAATATCCATCAGTTTTTATTTTTTTCAAAGACTGGAGAAAGTTTAGACCAGAAGTCAAAATGGACCTTTCTCCTGAATTTGAGATTAACCTGGCTCAGCTATCCAGGCAGGATGAAGCCAAAACCTAGACAACAGAAACCTGATCTCCCTGCCTAAGGCAGGGTACAGCATCCTTCCCAGAAGCCGACTCATTATCAGCAAAGAGCCAAAGAGAGGAAGAGAGACAAACCCACTTTTTGTTACAAAGATATTTCCCCTACTAAAGTGGTCTGACGCTGTTACTTTCTCTTAAGCAACATCCATCAGATAATTCACTTCTTCTGCTATGGGAAGTAAAGTAAAAACAAGTAGAGAGAGAGGTCCAGGCTTCATACTTCCTGAGAAAATGCATGATTAATAATAAATTAAATTAAAATAATAATAAATAATAAAAATAAATTATCCTGAAGTCATTCACATAATGAATTTCACTCCAGTTTCCCATTCTATAATGTGGGTCTGATATTTTTCAGCTTACCCTTTTTTAATATTCTATAACACTGACTTAATGAAGCTCCCAGACATTATTATAAATAGAATTCTGAACTGGAAAGACCCACATTACAATTGCAGTCAGAATTCTAGTCTCTAAGATGAGTAATAATGCACATCAAACATGCACATTAAACATGTGCTATATGCCAGGCACCATTTTAAGATCTTCATAAAATGAATCTTTTTTAAATTTTATTTTATTTTTTCAGTGTTCCAAGATTCATTGTTTATGCACCATACCCAGTGCTCCATGCAATACGTGCCTTCCTTAATACCCACCAGCAGGCTCCCCAACCCCTCATCCTCCACCCCTCTAAAACCCTCAGTTGTTTCTCGGAGTCCACAGTCTATCCTGCTTGTCTCCCCCTCCAATTTCCCCCAACTCACTTCTCCTCTCCTTCACCCAGTATCCTCCGTGTTATTCCTTATGCTCCACAAGTAAGTGAAACCATATGGTAATTGACTCTCTCTGCTTTAGAACTTACTTGGACTTAGAAGGTTAAAGAATTTATTCAAAGATTCACAGCTAGGAAATAATGGAACATAAACTCAAGCTATTCTGTCTGATTAATCTAATTCTGTCTGATGTCAAAGTCCATGTCAGATCACGAGACCTCACAAACTTCACCAATGTGGCAAGTCCCTGAATGTTTATGGAGTTTTATCATCCACCTCTGGATCACCTATGCCTTACATGAGCATTTAAAGCATTTACTATTTCCTGATCATCAGGGCCAAAAATATGATGTCATCAGTATATCAAACTGATTTGATATTCTGCAGAATGTCTAGATGGTCCAAGTCCATTTGGACTACTATATTGTGACAGAGGGCAGGCACAGATCAAAAAGCAAATTCATAAACGTGAACCATTGCTCATCTCTTTATTTAGGGGAATTGAAACGAAGGCATTTCCTAAATTAATAGCCATATAACAGGTAGCAAAACTGCATCTCTTAGTCCTTGAGAGTCTATATAAGATTTATTTGAAGAAAAAAAAATCCACAGCTTTAAAAATGTTTATAAATCACTATGGCAGATTGAGGATGTTATTATATGATTAAGATCTTCTATGGGCATTTCTTATTTATGTAATCTGTCAAAGACTAAGATATGTTGAAGTCTCTCACTATCATTGTGTTGTCAACTTCTATTATTTTCTAACAGACCTTAATTGAATAGTTATGAGGTAAAACCTAAATTTCTGTATTTTTAAATAGTTCCCTGCATAATTCCAATGATTGCTGTTTTACCACTATGCCATACCACTGTGGGTGAAATCAATTCATTCATTCCACAAATATTTATCTAGTACCAATATTCTACTTTTTTGAAGATTTTATTTATTTATTTGACAGACAGAGATCACAAGCAGGCAGAGAGGCAGGCGGAGAGAGAGAGGGGGAAGCAGGCTGCCCACCGAGCAGAGAGCCTTATGCAGGGCTGGATCCCAGGACCCTGAGATCATGACTTTAGCCAAAGGTGGAAACCTAATCCACTGAGCCACCCAGGTGCCCTTCTAGTACCAATATTCTAGACACATTGTTTATAAGTGATATATATGTTAATGATGTACATAAAAATAGTATATCAATAGCAAGAATTAACATTGATATAATATTATTTATGTCTAGAAGGTGATTTTTTTTCCACCTTGGTTTTTCTAGTGGCTTTTTTCATTCTACACTACTATAAAATCTCCTGCTTGAATCCATTTTCTTTAATCTCCTTGAAAGCATAAAATGGTTACAGTTGAAATTTACTCTGTTTCCTAAAGTCAATGTTCCCAAACAGTATTTTCATCCATCTTTTTATTAAATATCCCTATGATGCTTTTTGCTCTAAAATGTTTATTTGCCTGCTAGTGTTTTCCTGCATAGTTCTCTTGTAATGTAAATCCAACACTTGTCCCAGATCAGTATGGATGGAATTTCCTTGATTCTTTTCCCTATTTAGTCAAGCATTATTTTCATCTTTCTATTAGCACCAGAGCTAAAGAGATGGGTTTTACCTTAAATATTCTCTCTTCTACTATTTAGCTGCCTATGGTTGATGGGGGAATGGGTGGGTAGAGAATTATCCCTATGAACAATTGTTGTCTGCAAGATTTGACTCCTCATTTTCTTCCTGAATTTATCGAAAATCTTTCATTATCATCCATTCTGTGCTATCCCCTTTAAATTGGCACAAACTTTACTACTTCTGACATAGAGTCTATTTTCAATAGTGAGACTTTGTTTTAAAAGGTGCATGCTTAGTTTTGTGAGTCAATACTATTATTTTTGGTCCACAGTTCCAATAAAAGGTCATCTATAGATCTCTAGTGATTAGGAAGTTAGATCAGAGAAACAGAATGGTACTATTGAAAAGTTACACTGTTTCTCTTCCAGCATCTCCTACACTCCCCAGAAGATTTTTGCCACCCTTCCTGCCACCCATTCATACCACCTTTATCTGCTCCTCTGGATGAGAAGGCGCTTCTGCACATCTCCACTTACTTCCTACAGCCCAGCACTCTGGGCTTGGGAGTAGGACAATCACGTGTCTGCCCTTGGCCTCCTTTATCCAAACATTGTACTGCGAAAATAAAGCCTGCTCTAGTTTCAGCATTAATGAAGTTTTCTTTTTCTTAGCTGATTCTTTTGCTTCCTTTCAGTAAACATTAGCCACGGATAAATGTGCACTTATACCATCATCTTTCCCATTAATCCATTACTTTTATAATCAGAAACAAACAAAAAGCCTTTTTCATTTTTGAAAATAAAATCCATTTTAAAAAGATATTTGACAGTAATTCCAATTCCAGGAAATAGATTCTTCTGATGAACAATCTAGTTTTCTTCTGAGTGTATAATCAATGGGTTATCATCATTCTTTTTTTTTAAATTTTTTATTTATTATAAACATATATTTTTATCCCCAGGGGTACAGGTCTGTGAATCACCAGGTTTACACACTTCACAGCACTCACCAAAGCACATGGGTTATCATCATCCTTATCCCATCTAGATATAGACAGAGACCTGAAGTTTCTCTCTAACAGGAATTTTTGTTTTCTGCCTTTTACTCTCCCTCACATCAAATGTAGAGCATTCAATAAAAGAACGTCTCTAAGCTTCCTGATCAATGAAACTCCTCCCTGTACTGGAGTCCTCACCCTGTTTATAATATGTTAAAAATTAAAAGTTATTTACAGGGACGCCTGGGTAGCTCTGTTGGTTAAGCATCTGCCTTTGGCTCCGGTCATGATCCTGGGGTGCTGGGATTGAGCCCCACATCTGGCTCTCTGCACAGGGAGTCTGCTTCTCCCTCTCCTACCCCTCTGCTAGTGCTCTCTCTCCCTATCTCTCTCTCAAATAAATAAATAAAATCTTTTAAAATTTTTTAAAAATAAAAATTATTTACAGATGTCTCATTAGATCTAATATAGTTCTGCATAGCCAAAGTTCAATTTAAAGATCATCTGTTATGACCAATATGACTTAAGCCACACTTGCAACTGAGTTAATCCTGGAAAAGATCTTCAAAACATGTTTACTTGGGGCGCCTGGGTGGCTCAGTGGGTTAAGCCGCTGCCTTTGGCTCAGGTTATGATCTCAGGGTCCTGGGATCGAGTCCTGCATCGGGCTCTCTGCTCAGCAGGGAGCCTGCTTCCCTCTCTCTCTGCCTGCCTCTCCATCTACTTGTGATTTCTCTCTGTCAAATAAATAAATAAAATCTTAAAAAAAAAGTTATCCATACACCGCATTTCTTTTAAAAAAAACAAACATGTTTACTTGTTTTTCCTGATTCCCCTAATCAAACCACCTAAAGCATTACCAACAACCAAAAAGTATTCCTAAAATTCATCGAAGATAAATACTTGAAACCTAAGAATTTTAAATTGGCATCTATAAGGCAGAAATACAATCCTCTTTGATAAGATGCATACTACATTGAATCATCTATGCATATATGGATATCACTTTGTAAACTGAATTTTCACAGCTGTGGTGGAGATGAAACTGTGCCTCTGGGCAGAGGCATCATTTTTTGTTTTTGTTTTGTTTTTGCCAAGCAGATAACAAGAGAGACTACCTTTCCAGTTTTTCCAATGATCTGACTTATCTCTAGATCAAAGGACCACTTTGAAAGTGAGTGGAAGTTAATTCACCAGGAGTTAAGAACCAATTGCCTAGGCACAGTCTCATGATAGAGCATCATTGTCCAAGGCTGTGGTTTCCTTTCCTGGTCTGATTTTATCTATGAATCCAAGCTGATGGATCCCAAATTCTAAATAAACAATATATAAGCCAGAAGGTCAAATTTACTAATTTAGACTAAAAAACCATGGTTATAAAACACTAATCACATCTTCTAACCCCATATAAATACATTAATTGACAATGGAGAGTGTACCTCCACCATGAATCGTGTGCTTGGGTTTGCTTCCTCATAGCTGGTTAATTAATATGTATATGTACAAATTAAAAATTACTTGGCAAATGAAAAATTATTTTGGCAAGCACAGAAGACATATAAAACAGAGATTGCGCTCAAGTCATGATAAAACCTAATTAAAAAAAAAGTCTCTACTACACAATAGAGATATATAACTGCCATTTCAGATTTTCTCCACATTCAGTATTTCTCACTCAGATTCAGTCTTTCTCCATTTCCTGGAAAGCACTGAATGAAAGCTGCCAAAATCTTCCTTTTTGACTTCATGTGAACCATATTTCATGCTGATCCTATCCATTCTTTTGACATACCCTTCTTTTAAGTACATTAATACTGTCAAGTCCTTCTTTACCTGTTCATAGCCTGGAAGACATTCTGTCTTTTGACATGACTTGCATAGTTATCATCTATTAGATATTGATTTTTATTAGTGTAACTAGGGATGCTGGAAGAATGCCCTGCTATTATGTTCATTATATAGCACTATGATTGACAGCACCATTCACTAGTTTTAACTATCTTATTTTTAGTGAACAACTAGGCTAATGGGTCCTTATATTCTTTCCTTCACATAGAGCACTGTGTAAAAGAAGGGGCAAGGAATGGAGCTCAATCTTTGCTTTTCCCATTCAGATACTTGTGTATCTTAGGATTCCGTGGTACTCCTGATATTATTATCAACCACAGAATTCTGGGGTCAGGTTACTGGAGTTTTGAAATCTTCTTCTCTTCTGTTCTTGTACTACTGCCATGGAAACAGAGATCTTATTATTTTTGAACAGCTCTGTTTCACTTGAACTGTCATAAAAAAGAAGAAATTTTTATGTGTGTGTGAAATAGGAAAATAATGTAGCTTTCTGTCAAATTAAATCTTATTCATAAGCACAGGTCAGGATAAAATTCTTAAATTTTTTAAGATTGTCTTGGATCACATAGCTTATAGCATGTCATTTAGATCTTAATAACTTGTATGTCAGCTTTGCTTGTCAAAGCCCAGATTCCCCTAACAATAAAAACAAAAACAACAGAATTATGGATTTGCCATCTGTTCTTTTGGTATAGTAAACAAAGCTGCGTATTGCAAGTAGCACAAAGCAGTGATTCCTAATCTTTCCAAATACCTTCCGTTTTGGGTTTGTTTTTTTTTCCCCTCTCAGCTTTTATAACAGTGCCTAAAACCTAGTGGGTTTCAGTACATAGTGAATGGATGAATGAATAAAAATGTCAATGGCTAGAGGTGTGTGGGTGGCTCAGTCTGTTAAGTGTCTCACTCTTGTTTTAGGCTCACGTTATAATCTCAGGGTTTCGAGACTGAGAACCATGTTGGGTTCTCTGCTGGGCATGGAGCCTGCTTAAGATACTCTCTCTCTTCCTCTGTGCCTCCCTTCTCCCTCTCTAAAAAAATAAGTTAATAAATAAAATTTTAAAAATTCAATGGCTAAAAAATTTTTTTCAATGGCTACTTACATGATCATAGTGATGATATTATTCATTTAATTTAAAACGAATATTGAAGCACACATGGATTCTTGAACCCTCTGAAACAGATACTTCTATCCCTTGGGGTCTGAAGCCCAAAGGTGAGAAATTACTGGTTTCATAGATGTTCTTATTCTCATATAATCTCAGGACTGGGAAGTCACCCAAGTGTATCTATGTATCTACAGCCATTCGGATCTAACCCTTTTCAAACAACTCAAATAAATCATGAATTTTCACAATTTCTTTTCTTTGGCCCCAAATAGGATTTTCTGAACTGTCTGAAGATGGAATGCTTCAGTTGTTTGTTAAATTCTCAGTGAGACTGTAGTTGTCATGAAAGCAGAGACGACATCTTTCCTCACTGCTAAAACTCGAGTTTCTAGTATCATGAAGAGCATTTGTGGGTACTCAATGGCTATTTGTAGAATAATTGTTAAATCCCTAAATGTGTCAAGAGTATTTCAGCTATTAGGTAGATACCTGTTCTAATAGAGATTTAGGCATTGAATGCATGTTCAACTTCTAATAGATTTTAAGGGCCTTTGAAATAGTATTAAACAAATCTAATAGCCCTATATCAGGCTATCACGGTCCTAATGTAGTCTCTTTCGCTCTAAAATTCCCAATTCCTTCAACCTCCCTTTATATGATGTGACTTTGAATGTCTGCACCAACCAGAATTACTATGATGCTACTGTTCAGGATAAAATATGCATATCATTTATCCCACCCTAAATAATTATAATATTGTAGACTAAGATTGCATTAGTTTCTATGACAGCAACATTTAGTCTCACTTTGGTTGCAAGTGATAGAAAGCTAACTGAAGTGAATTTAAGTAAAAATAAATTTATCAAAAATATGATAGATTTTTAAAAAAATATCTTATTTATTAAAAAAACAAAAACAACAAAAAAATATTTTATTTATTTATTTGATTGAAAGCGAGAGAGAGCAACCGCAAGAGCAGGAGGAGTGGCAGGCAGAGGGAAAGGGAGAAGCAGACTCCCACCTGAGCAGAGAGCCTCATGTGGGGCTTGATTCCAGGACCCTGGGATCATAACGTGGGCTGAAGGCAGACCCTTAACTGACTGAGCCACCCAAGTGTCCAAGATAAGGGATTTTATTTTTTTTAAGATTTTATTTATTTATTTGACAGAAAGAGATCACAAGTAGGCAGAGAGGCAGGCAGAGAGAGAGGAGGAAGCAGGCTTCCTGCTGAGCAGAGAACCCAACGTGGGGCTCGATCCCAGGACCCTGAAATCATGACCTGAACCGAAGGCAGAGGCTTTAACCCACTGAGCCACCCAGGTGCCCCAAAGATAAGGGATTTTAAAAGATGAGGGTAAAAGAAACAATTTTGAAAGAAGTTTGTACAGATGACAATAACTGGGATTTAAAATTTTATTTAATGGCACAGAAAGAGGAAAAAATCTGAAAAACCACCAGTATAAATATTAGTTCCTTTCAGGACTGAATCCTTCCAGGGCTCTCATGCCAGGAAAGTTAGGGATTTGATGGGTACCATGTCTCATATCAATAACAGAAACCACCACAAAGTACTAGGTGATAAATCCTGAAAAAAGACTGGCTGGCTGGTCTTTATCAGATCCCATCAGAGCCAGTTGCCTGTGGGTAATTCATTTCAGACATGACCAACATAGGTCTAACCCTGTATATTATGGTGGTCCTTAGAGAGAAGAGGGACTAATCAATCATCCTAGTTGATGTCTACTATACTGTCACATTGTCAATAGATGTTAAAACCAAGAATAATTAAAACTACTAAATATTTTTCACAGCCATGTCACATGTACAGCCATGTCACCCCCAACTTTTCGACCTGCACGTACGTATGGGTAGCTTTCAGAAACCAAACTGTAGTGTTATATTTATTCGTCTTACATTAGATTTATTAGAGAAAACTTATCTCTTAAGGCTATTCTGTTCACATTCATTTTCCCAAAGGACTGATCAAGAAATGCCAGTTCTCCAAGTGCTGGTCAAGAGGAAATATATTACAGTAAAATAGGAGGAAATTATTAAGCTAATGAGGATATGGGGAAAAAAGACATTTTGTGAAAGATTTAGTACATTAAGTATATAACTATGTGGTTACACATTGATGTGAACATTTGCATGCTGTGTTTTATGGTAGAAATAGGATGAATTGACTCAGGGGAAAGAAGTAATTTAACTTAATAAGCATAATTGGTCAACAAGGTGCCTGAAAACAAAAGCAGGAAAAGCAGAGACTATACATTTAATGTTTTTCTATTATGAGAGAGAGCATAATTGAGGTGGATTTTGAAAGAAGTATGTACAAAGGACAGTGATGGGATTTTAAAAATAATTATTACAACAGTATATAGAAGAAGACTGTAATTGCTGAAGATTTCTGAGGCATGGTGCCTACCTGTTTCTTTTAGGGGTATGGTCATGATAAGCATGAATAAAGCAAATATTTGTAGATCCTCATGGGTCTTCTGGTGCTACCATCTAGTTTTTATGCAAGGGAAATGCCACAGATTGTATATGACAATGCAAGCTTTCCAAATGGCTTTGGTGAAAACCTTGGATTCCTAAAACTAGTAAAATACCGAAATCTTAGTAACTCACCCTACTCCTAGCTGTCATGGGCGAGGGTAGAGCGCACCCAGAATGAGGGAAGATGGGGAATACACAGGGGTTAAAAATAGAATAGTACTTCAAGCCAAAATTCTTTTTAAAAATTGTTCAATGTTATGAGTGGGGGTAGAATTTCTATTCTTGTAATTAAAATAGTATGTCTGTTTATGCTAAAAACTATGCTTGTAACATTTTTGCTCATTTAAAATTAGAATGTTTGAAATTGCGATTTTTCTGAAACTACTTGTTGAGAGGTATTTTAAAGAATGAAAAATTAGACAACAAAATAAATCCCTTACTCACAGTTACGTGTATTTTAGTGGTTTGAAATTCTCGGTTGACTCTGACAACAGACATAAGGCATGACAGCCAGTTGGCCCACAGTTAACGGCTTATAATGCATGGTATTCAATGATGAAAGTGTTCTGTAGCTGTGCTATCCAGTACAGTAGCCGTTAGCCACATGTATCTATTCTTCAAGTATGGATGTTGGAACTGAGAAATAGAATTTTTAATTTTACTTAATTTATAGGAAATTAAAACTAAGTAGCCACAAGTGGCTAGTGGAAGATGGTTATAGTAGGTTGACACCAGCAATGAGGGTATTTTTGTTGTAATTTCCACTAGAGGGCACTATCTACTTCAGCAGAAGTGGGAACAATGTACAGTTGACCATTTTCCATCTGGTACTAGAAAAGAGAATGAACAGGTACCATATTACCAATTGTCTAGAGATGTTTTAGCCTCCTTAAAAATTGGTGCTCCAAGCACCCATCCAGCTGACCTATCCCTTCACTTTTGACTTCTTCTGCAGCCTCACTTCTTCATCTACTAATGTGATAAGTAGTGCTTTTATTTTTTCCCCATCTTTATTGAGGTATGATTGACAAAAAATTATAATATATCTATATACAATATTTATATATTTCACATAGAGTGTAACATATATATGTACTATACATAAATGATAATACATTTATAATATACAAATTCTACTATGTACGGTGCATATTTATATATTTGTATTGTGTTAAAACTGTATTTTTTATATACTATATTGAAAGTGTACAACCTAATAATGTAATATGCATTTCATAGTAAAATGATTAGCACAATCAAGTTAATTAAGACATCTATCACTTTACATAGTTATCTTTTTTAGGGTGAGAATTGTTAAGATCTACTCTTAACAAATTTCAAGTACACAATAAAGTATTAACTATAATCATCATTAGATCTACAGAACTTACTCGCCTCATACCTGAAAACCTGTACCCTCTGACCAACATCTCTCATTTCCTCCAGCGCCCAGCCCCTAGCAACCACCAATCTATTCTGGTCGACCATATATGGGTTTATTTATGGGCTCTCCATTCTGTTTCACTGATCTTTGTGTCTGGTTTTATACCAATACCATAATATTTTGATTACTATAGTTTTGTAATACAATTTGAAATCAAGAAGTGACCCCTCCAGCTTTGTTCTTCTTGCTCAAGATTTCTTTAGCTATTCAGGGTCCCTTGTGTTTCTACATGAATATTAGACTGTTTTTTCTATGTCTGTGAAAAATATCATTGGAATTTTGATAGGCATTGCACTGAATCTGTAGAAAACTTTGGGTAATATGGCATTTTAATAATATTAATTCTTCTGGTCTACAAACATAGGCTATCTTTCAGATTAATTGTGATTTCTTCAATTTCTTTCATTGATGTTTTGTGGTTTTCAAAGCATAAGTCTGTCCCCTTCTATGTTAAATTTATTCCTAAGTATTTTGGTTTTTTTTTAGTGTTATTTTAAGTTGGATGGTTTTCCTAATTTCTCTTCCTAATAATCCATTGTTTTAGATGGATCAATTGTAGAAACATTTGATTTTTACATGTTGATTTTATATTCTACAACTTTATTGAATTCATTTATAAGTCTAACAGGGGTTTCTTTGGTAGTTTCTGTAAGATTTTCTTCTCTTTTCTTTTTTTAAGATTTTGTTTATTTATTTGACAGAGAGAGAGAGAGAGAGAGATCACAAGTAGGCAGAGAGGCAGGCAGAGAGAAAGGGGGAAGCAGGCTCCCTGCTGAGCAGAGCGCCTGATTTGGGGCAACGTTTCCAGGACTTTGGGATCATGACCTGAGCTGAAGGCAAAGGCTTTATCCACTGAGCCACCCAAGTGCCCATATTTTCTTTTCTTTTAAAAAATATTTTATTTATTTATTTATTTGACACACACACAGAGAGAGAGATCACAAGCAGGCAGAGAGACAGGCAGAGAGAGGGGGAAGCAGGCTCTCCTCCACTGAGCAGAGGGCTTGATGCGGGCCTCGAACATGGGACCCTGAGATCATGACCTGAGCCGAAGGCAGAGGCTTGACCTATTGAGCCACCCAGGTGCCCCTCTGTAGGATTTTCTATATATTAATATCATGTCATCTGAAAATAGGCAATTTTGTTACCTTTTATGTCTTTGATTGCTAAATTGTTCTAGCTAGAATTTACAGTAATCTACTGAATAGAAGTGATAAAACTGGGTGCCCTTTCTTATTTGTGGTTTTGGATGAAAAGCATTTAGCTTGGGGTGCCTAGGTGGCTCAGTTGGGTAAGCGTCCAACTCTTGGTTTTGCCTCAGGTCATGACATCAGGGTCCTGGGATCCAGCCCCATATGAGGCTCTGTGCTGAACACAGAGTCTGCTGGAGATTCCCTCTCTCCCCCTCTCCCTCTACTTCTCCCCCTGCACTCTCTCTCTCTCAAAGAAATAAAATCTTTTAAAAAGGAGAGAGAGAAAGAACATGGGATACCTGGGTGACTCAGTTGATTAAGCATCTGCCTTCTACTCGGGTCATGATCCCAGGATCATAGGATCAAGCCTGCTTCTCCCTCTCCCTCTGCCCTTCCCCCAGCTCGTGCTTACTCTATCTCATGCTCTTTCCCTATCTCTCTCATATAATAAAATAACATCTTTAGAAAAAAAGAAAAGAAAATCTTTCAGCTTTTTACCTATAGGTATGATATTAGTTGTGGTTTTTTCATATATGGCCTTTGTTATGTTGAGGTACATTCCTTCTATACCTAGTCTGTTGAGAATTTTAATCATGAAAGAATATTGAATACCTTTTCTGTATCTATTAAAATGATCATATGATTTTTATTTTTTCATTTTGTTGATATAGTGTATCACATTTATTGATTTACATATATTGAATCATCTTTGCATCCAGGGATAAATCCCTCTTGATCATAGTGTATGATCCTTTCAATGTGCTGTTGAATACAATTTGTTAGTATTTTGTAGATGATTTTTGCATCTTTTAAAAAATATTTTTGCATCTTTGTTCATCAGGAATATTGGCTTATAATTTTCTTCTCTTGTGGTGTACTTATATGGCCTTGGTACTGGGATAATGCTGGCCCTGTAGTACATATTAGGAAATGTTGCCCCCTCTTTAACTTTCTGGAAGAGTTTGAGAAGAATTGGTATTAATAGCAAATATTAATAAATAAACATTTATTAATAATGTTTGGTATAATTTACCAGGGAAGTCATCTGGTCCTGGACTTCTTTTTTTTGGGAGATATTTGATTACAGATTCACTCTCCTTACTCATTATTTTTCTATTCAGATGTTTTATTTATTCACAATTCAGTCTTGATAGGTTATATGTTTGTAGGAATTTATCCGTTTCTTCTGGCTGAAATTTATTAGCATATAAATGTTTATTGTAGTCTCTTATGATTCTTTGTATTTCTATGGTATAGTTGTAATGCCTTCTCTTCCATTTTGTGATTATATTTACTTGAGTCACTTCTCTTTTTTTTCCTTAGTCTAGCTACACGTTGTCTATTTTTTGTAAGTTCTTAGTTTTATTAATATTTTCTATTGTCTTTCTAGTCTCTATTTCATTTCTTTCTCCTCTGATCTATTTATTCCCTGTGTTTCCCCTCCTTCTATAAACATTGGGCTTAGTTAGTTCTTTATTTAGTTGGCTGAAGTGTAAAGTTAGATTGCTTATTTGAACTTTACTTTTTCTTTTTTTTTTAAGTTCTTTATATATTTTGGATAGTAAGCCCTTATTGGATATATTATTTGCAGAAACTTTCTCCCATTCAGTAGGTAGCCTTTTTGGTTTGTCAATGTTTTCTTTTGTTATACAAAAGATTTTTATTTTGGTGCAGTCCCAATAGTTTAATTTTGCTTTTCTTCCTCTTGCCTAAGGAGACATATTTAGAAAAATGTTTCTATGGCTGATAACAACTAAATTACCATCTGTGTCTTCTTCCAGAAGTTTTGTGGTTTTGGATGTCACACTAGGTCTTTAATCCATTTTGAGTTTACTTTTGTGTATGGGGTATGATAGTGCCCCAGTTTCATTCTTCTGCATGTAGCTCTCTGGTTTTCTCAAGACTGTTTGTTGAAGAGTCATGGAAGAAGTTTTTTTTGTTGTTGCTGTTGTTGTTTTGTTTGTTTGTTTTGTTTTTAAAGATTTTATTTATTTATTTGACAGACAGAGATCACAAGTAGGCAGAGAGATAGGCAGAGAGAGAGGACGGGGAGCAGGCCCCTCACCGAGCAAAGAGCCTGATGCGGGGCTTGATCCCAGGACCCTGGGATCATGACCTGAGTGGAAGGTGGAGGCTTTAACCCACTAAGCCACACAGGTGCCCTGGAAGAAGTTTTATCATAGCAATATCACAATTCTTTAAACTGCTTTGGAGTTAAATGCCAGACAGCACTTGTGATCTAGCTTTAATAACAAATTTTAATAATTTGTAAGATAGCATCTTGATAAAGTCCTTTTTCAATTTTGTTGAAAACAATAATTGGAAATCATTTGACTTGCCACAGATTTTTAAAAGATTTTATTTATTTATTTATTTATTTATTTGTTTGAGAGAGAGAGCATAAACACAGATGGAGAAAGAGAAGCAGGCTCCCCTCTAAGCAGAGAGGTTGATGTGGGGCTCAATCCCAGGATGATCTGAGCCAAAGGCAGATGCTTAACAGACTGTGCCACACAGGCACCCCTACCACAGATTTTTTTTTTTAAGATTTTATTTATTTGACAGACACAGATCACAAGTAGGCAGAGAGGCAGGCAGAGAGAAAAAGGGAAGCAGGCTCCTCGCTGAGCAAAGAGCCCGATGCGGGGCTTGATCCCAGAACCCTGGGATCATGACCTGAGCCGAAGACAGAGGCTTTAACCCACTGAGCCACCCAGGCACCCCCCTACCACAGATTTTTAAACACAGTATCAAGAGATTCTCTTTCTCAATATCATCAACAAAAAGTCCAAATAACCCTTGGTATCCCAAAGGTTTCTAACTCTAAAAGGAATGAATGACAGTAAATATGACCAAAAAATGACAAAGATATTCTTTGCTTCTAAAAATGATTCTATGCTTCCTCAATATGCTGGGATTTTTTACACTGAGTCAATTTGGATGCATAGCATTTTGAAACCTTCATCCAGGTTGGAGTCAACTAATCACTTTTCTGCCTAAATGAATCTTATATTTATATTTCAAATTCTTTTCAGTTGGCTCTAGATAAAACTTTAAAGATATTTTAATGTCTTTTCCTCAACCATGTTAGTTCCTGTCATGCTTTATGTGGCCACAACTCTGAAGTTGTGTTGACAGTGAACACAAAATAAAATGTAATTATAAAACTACATATAGATGTGTGAAAAAAAAATGAAGTCATCAATTTGCAATATTTGTATGGAGTAATTTTAAAAAGATAGAGCAAAATAAGTATCTATTTTCAGACAGGACCACAAAGGGGCTTTAGATTTTTGTTTTATCTATCAATCTTTGTCCTTGTGATCATCTTTTATGTTTTATCTATCATGGTTTTGAGGTGATCATTTAGCACTTGGTAAGAGTTTTAATGGAAAGCATCAAACAAAGTAACCATGAAAATCATATCCTTCAAGTAACCTTTAGACATTTAACCACGCCCCAAGAAAGCTATAGCATCTGTCTGGTTTAAAAAGCAGTTTCTTTGTTTTTTTAAGATTTTATTTATTTATTTATTTGACAGGAAGTGAGAGAGCAAGGGGAGTGGCAGAGGGAGAGGGAGAAGCAGGCTCTCTGCTGAGCAGGCAGCCAGATGCGGGGCTTGATTCCAGGACCCTGGGATCATGACCTCGGCCAAAGGCAGATGCTCAATCAACTGAACTACCCAGGGAGCCTGTTTAAGAGTCTCTTCCTTCCTCTGCCCTCTGCCCCTCTACATCTGCATTCACACACTCTCTCTCTATAACAACAACAAAAACAAAATAAAACAAACAAAAAAACAAAAAAGAAAGAAGAGTAAAAAAAGAATAAAATAAAGAACATCACTCTAGATCCCACATATATGTTTTTTAAGATTTTATTTACTTATTTGTCAGAGAGAGAGGGCACAAACCAGGGGAGTGGCAGGCAGAGAGAGAAGGAAGCTCCCTGCTGAGGAAGAAGCCACTTGATCCTGGGACCTTGGGATCATGACCTGAGCAGAAGGAAGACATTTAACCAACTAAGCCACCCAGGCATCCCAAGATCCCATGTATAATAAAAGAACAGTAGGTGACAATTGTAAACTGATTAAAGAAAAAATAAAAAACTCTTCAAGTAGGATACTGAGTTTGTAACTCAAATTTTTCACTAAAATAATTCAAGACCAAAATGATTTTATTAATGACTTTTATCAAACATTTTTAAAAGGTATTATACCAATCCTACACAAATTCCTTCAGAAGATTCAAAAGGAAATACATATCCCTACTCATTTTCTGAGGCCAACATTACCTTGATTCCAAAACCAGATGAAGACATTATAAGAAAAGGAGACGGCAGACCAATGTCATTATCTACATAGAAAAAAACAATTCTTTAATAAAATATTAGTAACAAGTTAGATCAAGTAATATGTATAAAGAATAATGACAAAGTAGAATTTACCCCAGGAAAGCTAAATTGGTTCCATATTTGGAAATCAAACTAATCTAACATGTTGACAAAATTTCAAAAAATTTAGAATCGTCTTAATAGATGTACAAAATGCAGTTGACAGATGTTCATGATAAAAAAAAAACTCACTTCCGATAGAATAGAAGGAATTTGATCAAATCTTTCATAAATATAAAATATTTTTATATATTTTTATTTTTATGTTTTTATATACTTTTTATATCAAATAAATATAAAGCTAAAACACACTTACTTGTGAAAAAATGAATGCTTTCTCCCAAAGATTGTGAACAAAGAAAGGGTGTCAACTCCCACCACTTCAAATTTGTTCTAAAAGTCATAGGCAATCCAATAAGGTAAGAGAAATAATATCGGAAAAAGAGTGTGATATTGTGATTTTTTAAGAGAAATATATGGTCTTCCTCCTATTCCTAGAACAGAGCTCTAAAAACCCTAGGAATTTCTTGTGATGAAATAAATAAAGTTGCCTCTTGATATGTTAATAAGGTAACTTTTGGAAAGACCCTAGGGTCACCTAAGGGTGAGGAATGTTCACCTGGAGGAACCAGTCTTGTGATTAGAAGTTTAGAATTTTCAGTCCCACCCCCTGAACTCTGAAGAACCGAGAAGAGTTGGAGAGGGGCTGGAGTCACTCACCAATGACAATCATGCCTATGTAATGAAGCATTGATCAAAACCCCAAAGAAAGGGATTTGAAGAGCTTCCAGGTTGATGAATACCGTTATGTAGGGAGGGTGATGCACCCCAGCTCCACAGGGAGAGAAGTTCCTGCATTCAGGATCCTCCCTGACTTCACCCTTATGTATCTCTTCATCTGGATGTATCCTTTATTATATCCTTTAATAAACTGATATATATATCAGTTTATATGATATATATTAATATATATTGATAATTGTATTATAATAATATAATATTAATATATATCATAATATATTATGATATATATCATTATTTGATATATATCAGTTTATTAAAGGATATAATAAAGGATACATCCAGATGAAGAGATATATATCATATATATAATATGTATCATATATCATATATATCATATACCTGATATATTCATTTATCAGGTATATGATATATAAACTGATATATATTAACATATATTGATATATATTAATATATCATAATATATATGATATATATTAATAATATATATCATTATTTGATATATATATCAGTTTATTAAAGGATATAATAAAGGATACATCCAGATGAAGAGATAGATAAGATATATATATACAAATATATATATCAGTTTATTAAAGGATATAATAAAGGATATTATTTGGGTTCTGTGAACCTCTCTAGCAAATAATGAAATCCAAGTCTGGGGTGCCTGGGTGGCTCAGTCAGTTAAGAGTCTGACTCTTGATCTCAGCTCAAGTCTTGATCTCAGTGCTATGAGTTCAAGCCTGAAGTTGGGATCCACATTGGCCATGAAGCCTACTTAAAAAAAAAAAAAAATCAAATTCAAGGAGAGAAGGTCATGGGAACTTCCAATTTATAGCCAAGTTAGACAGAAGTTGTGGGTAACCTGGGGATCTCCAACTTGCAACTGGCATCTGAGTTGGGGAATGGGACAGTCTTGTATGACTGAGTCCTTAGCCTGTAGGATCTGATGCTATTTCTAGGTAGATAGTGTCAGAATTTGTAAAATTGTAGGACCCCCAGCTGTTGTCACAGAGATACCAAAAGTGTCAGAAGTGTTGTGAGTGTGGAAGCAGTGTGAGAGTAAAGGAAATACACAAGAGGAGAATCAGGTTTTTCCCTAACACAAAAGTAAAATTGCTTTTACTTACAGATGGCAGAGCAATGTATACAGAAAATCCTGAGGAACTTAAAAAAAAAAAAAAAACCCTATTAGAACAAGTACATGAGTTAAGCAAGGTCACAAGATACAAGGTCAATATATAAAACACATTGTTTCTAAATCCATATAATGAACAACTAAGAATTGAAATTTATAACATCAACAATATAAAACACTTAGGAACAAACTCACAGTGAAAACTACAAAACACTCCTAGGAGGACTAAAGAAGATCCAAATAAATGGAGAGAGATATCAAGTTCACAGATTAGAATAGTCAGTATCATTAAGATTTCAATTCTCCCTGCAGTTTGTAGGTGGCTCATTCAGTTGAGTGCCTGTTTGTTTATTTCAGCTCAGGTCACGATCTCAGGGTCTTGAGATGGAGCCCGACATCAAGCTTTGTGCTCAGTGTGAATTCTGCTTTTCTCCCTCTCCCTCTGTTTTCCCCCAACCCCCACTCATGCTCTCTCTCTAAAATAAATAAGTAAATCTTAAAAAAAGGAAAAAAATTGTAATTCTCCCCAATTTGATCTACAAATTCAATGCCATTCCAAACTATTAGCAAGATTTTTCTTTGGTAATTAACAAGTTCACTCTAGAATTTAAATGGAATTATGAAGAGCTTAAAATAGCCAGAAATGTTTTGAAGAAGACTAAATTGAGAACACTTACATTATCTGATTTTAAGACTTAATATAAAACTACAAAAATCAGAACAGTATGATTAGGGAGTGAGGATAAACATAGATCAATAAATACAATCAAATAGATAGTCCAGAAATAAACACATATATGTAGTCAACTGATTTTTGACAAAAGTTCTGAGGCAATTCAATGGGAAAGGGATAATTTTTTATTATTTTTATTAACATATAATGTATTATTTGTTTCAAAGATATAGGTCCGTGATTCATCAGTCTTACACAATTCACAGTGCTCACCATAGCACATACCCACCCCAATGTCCATCACCCACCCCTCCTCCACTGCAGCAACCCTCAATTTGTTTCCTGGGATTAAGGGTCTCTTATAGTTCATCTCCTCTCTGTTTCATCTTGTTTCATTTTTCACTCTCTTTCTCTCTAATCCTTTGTCTTGTTTCTCAAATTCCTAATATCAGAGAGATCATATGATAATTGTCTTTCTCTGATTGACTCATTTCGCTCAGCATAATACCCTCTAGTTCCATCCATGTTGTCGCAAATGGCAAGATTTCATTTCTTTTGATGGCTGCAAGGTATTCCATTATATATGTGTATACATATACATATATATAATATATACATATATATACAATATATATACATATGATATATATATATATAAATTGAGAACATATATATATATATATATATCATATATTCTTTATCCATTCATCTGCTGATGGACATCTAGGCTCTTTCCATAGTTTGGCTATTGTGGACATTGCTGCTATAAACATTCGGGTGCACGTGCCCCTTCAAATCACTACATTTGTATCTTTAGAGTAAATACCCAGTAGTGCAACTGATGGATCATAAGGTAGTTTTATTTTCAACTTTTTGAGGAACCTCCATACTGTTTTTCAGAGTGCCTACACCAGCTTTCATTCCCACCAATAATGTAGGGGGGTTCCCTTTTCTTCGCTTCCTTGTCAATGTTTGTCATTTCCTGACTAGCTAATTTTAGCCATTCTGACAGGTGCAAGGTGGCATTTCATTGAGGTTTTGATTTGTAGAGAAAGGGATAATCTTTTCAATAAATGGTGCTGGAACAACTAGACATTTATATGGTAAAAAACAAATATTAATCTTCATACCATACCCAAATATTAACTTGAAGTGGATCGTAGACCTAAATATAAATGCTAAAACTATAAAACTTAGAGGAAAAAACATAGAAGAAAATCTTGCAAGTTTGAAGTTGGTGAAGATTTCTTTACATAAGTTACTAAGATGAAACATTGGACTTTATAAAAACTAAAGGAATGCAAGTTGGTGCAGCCTCTTTGGAGAACAGTGTGGAGATTCCTCAAGAAATTAAAAATAGAACTTTCCTATGACCCTGAAATTGCACTACTGGGTATTTACCCCAAAGATACAGATGTAGTGAAAAGAAGGGCCATCTGTACCCCAGTGTTTATAGCAGCAATGGCCACGGTCACCAAACTGTGGAAAGAACCAAGATGCCCTTCATTGGACGAATGGATAAGGAAAATGTGGTCCATATACTCTATGGAGTATTTATGCCTCCATCAGAAAGGACGAATATCCAACTTTTGTAGCAACATGGACGGGACTGGAAGAGATTATGCTGAGTGAAATAAGTCAAGCAGAGAGAGTCAATTATCATATGGTTTCACTTATTTGTGGAGCATAACAAATAGCATGGATGACATGGGGAGATAGAGAGGAGAAGGAAGTTGGGGGAAATTGGAAGGGGAGGTGAACCATGAGAGACTATGAACTCTGAAAAACAATCTGAGGGTTCTGAAGGGGTGGGAGGTCGGGGTACCAGGTGTTGGGTATTATAGAGGGCACAGATTGCATGGAGCACTGGGTGTGGTGCAAAAATAATGAATACTGTTATGCTGAAAATAAATAAAAAATAAATTAAAAACAAAAAACAGAAAACTAAAACCTCCTGCCTTGAAAAAAATATTCATAACATATAAATCTGATAAAGGACAAGTATATATATATGTGTGTATGTGTATATATATATATATATATATATCCCCTCTTGCAATTCAATGTTAGGAGACAACTCAATTTAACAATGGGTAAAATAACTCCACAACAATGGATAAAATAGCTCCATGAACAAATTCACAAATTCTCCACAAAACAGCATACACAAATTGCTAATAAGCACATCAAAAGATGCTAATATCGTTAGTCATAAGGAAAATACAAATTAAACCATTACCAGATACAAATACACGACCAGCAGAACAGCTAAAAATTTTTTAAAAGCTGACCGTACCACGTGTTTGTGAACATGTGAAGCAAGTAGAACTCTCAGACACCATTGGTGGGAATGTGAATTGTTATAATCACTATAGAAAGCGATGTAGCAGTTTCTTAACACAATTAAACAGATGTTTACCAAATGGCCTAGTAACTACACTCTTTTTTTTAACCCCCCTTCCAAATTAAAACATATTTCTACACACAAAAACGATATGTACAAAAATGTTCACAGATTTGTTTTTATGATAGACAAAAACTGTGAACAGCTACAATGTCTATCAACAAGGGAATGACCAAACACAATGTGACTTATTCATACAATGAACTAGTACTCAGCAATAAAAAGGAACAAACTATTGTTACACACTACATGAATAAGTCCATGAAAGGAGCCAGATAAAGAATATATGCTGTATTTGGTTACATTTATTGAAAACTCTGGAAAACAGAGTAATCTAATTGCTAACAGAGTAATCTAATATAGACCAGATAACAGATCAGTGGTTATATGGGATAGAAAGGAGTAATTGGCTGGGAAGAAGAAGGAGAAGAACTTTGGGGCAATGGAAATGTTTTATGTCTTGAATACAATGGTAGTAACATGTTCAAAACTCATGAAACTATATATTTAAAATGAATGCATTTGATTGCATGTAAGTTGGACCTCAATAAAATTAGGGGAGAAAAACCAAAGAGATATAATATCTCATTCTCAATATAATTTTTGCCAAGATAATGTGGTATATTTCATGTAAGGCTTTGATTTAAAACAAGTGTATTTCAAGCTTTTTATTAACTAAATCCTGTCTTTCTATTGAAAAAATATCATATGTTCTGAAAATATAAAAATAATTGTAACAAAAATGAGAAGGTATGAAGTATTTTTATATTAGGGAGAAAACACATTGTCTAAAAAGGGAATATAGACACACATTAAAGAATTGAAAAGTATAGCTCTAAATATTTAGGACAATAAAAATACTCTGTGTGATATTATAGTAACAAATTTATGTCGTTATACTTTTGTCCAAATCCATAGAACGCACAATGCCAAGAGTAAAAACCCTAAGGTAAGCCATAGACTTTGGGTGTATTAGTGCAGGTTCAACTTCGGTTAAAAAATGTGGTTTCATTCTTTAAAAATAGTTTATTTGGGGGCACCTAGGTAGCTCAGTGGGTTAAACCTCTGCCTTCGGCTCAGGTTATGATCTCAGGGTCCTGGGATCGAGCCCCACATCCGGCTCTCTCCTCAGCAGGGAGCCTGCTACCCACCCTCCCCCTCCCACCGGTCTGCCTCTCTGCCTACTTGTGATCTCTGTCTGTCAAATAAGTAAATAAAATCTTAAAAAAAAAAAAAAATCTACCATTCTGGAGAGTGATGTTGATAATAGGGGAAGCTGTGCGTGTGTGGGAGTGGGAGGCATCTGAGAAATCTCTGTACCTTCTCCCTAATTTTTTGTAAACCTTGAAATTAAAACCTTTAGAAAAATTAATAGAAATCTTCATCTGAAAAGGGTAAGTTTAACGTTATGCAAATTATACACCAATAAAAGAAATTGGTGGTGGGAAAAGTATAGCTTCAATTTGTAATAATTTTTATGGTCATGTTGTTAAATAAATATCTGTAATCCAGCAATTCTTTTAGCATATTTTTTTCTAGTACATTCAAGGATGATAAATATAATACATTGAAAAGGCATATAGAGTATGATCCCAGTTTGTGAAACTATTTTTATTTACTTTCCCACCACCTATGTATCCATAGATTTGTCTGTGTTCATAAAGGTATGTTTGGAATTACTCTTACCAAGTGCTAAACCTTGTTATCTCTAGCCATTTTGAGTAAATTGTTGCTTTCTCCTTGAGGCCTTCCTTAGTCAATTTAAAACTCAATCTTCACTGCACCTAGCATTCTCAATCCCTCATCCCTAATTTATTTTTTTTCTCCAGTGAACTCTATCACCATCTGACACACTATTTTATTATTTTAAATTTTAATCAACTTTATTGCAATATAATTTATTTGCAGTTAATGCACCTATTTAAGTATATGCTTGGTCTGTAAGATCCTTTTCCTGTAATGACTTTGATTTTAATGTCAGGGTAATTGTGCCCCAAAAATGACTTGGACTCATAAGATCAAATTATAGAAGATTGGTATTGTATTTTCCTTAAATATTCAGTAGAATTTGGCATAGAAGCCATCTGAATCTTGATTTCTCTTTGTGGGAAAAATTTTAGTTATGTATTTAATTTTCTTTGTTGATAGAGCATTGTTAGTTTTGTCCATTTGGTAGCTCAGATCTTTTAAGGCAAGTATATATTTTAATTTGCATGTATTATTTACTGACATGAATTTGGTCATGGTAACATTCCTTAATATCCCTTTAATATTGGGTATCATTAGTAATGATGTTCTAACATTCCTGACATTGGTAATTTGTGACTTCTCTTTTTATTGATCAGATTCACTAAAGCTTTATCAATATATAATCTTTAGAAAGAACCAGCTTGCAGTTCACTTAATACCATTTGTTCATTTGCTACTATACCAATCTTTGTTCTTTTCTTTATGATTTCCTTCCTTTTATTCACTTTGGGCTTAATTTGTTCCTCGTTTTCTATCTTCTTAAAATGGAAGCTTAGTTCATTGATTTTAGAACTGCTTTCTTTTCTAACATAAGCATTTAAGCCTTTGAATCTCCCAGGAAGCAGTCCTTTAGCTCTCTCTTACAAATCATGATATATTTTTTCATTTTCATTCCATTCAAAATATTTTCCAACCTCCCTACAATTCCATCTTTGACCATGGGTTATTTAAAAATGTATTATTAGCTTCCAAAGTTTGGCAATGTTTCAGAAATATTTCTAGCATGGATTTGTGATTTAAGTCATTTTTTATATTCTATGTGATTTTTTAATTCATTGAGAATTGTTTTATGATCTAGCACATGGTCTCTCCTGTTAAATATCATGTGCACATTTGTAGAAAATGTGTATTCTGCTGGTGGTGGTGGAATGTTGCTGTTAGCATTGTTCCTGTCTTTTTTCACCTTGCTTATTTTTTGTGTACTTCTTCCATTAACTACCAAGAAAGGAGTGTTTTCAAACCTTGAAATGTGATTGTAGATTTGCCTATTTTTCCTTCCAGTACTGTCAGGTATGGCTTCATGTTCTTTTCAAGCTCTCACTGGGAATAAACGGATGGGATGGTTATGTTTTCTTTTTTTTTTTTTTTAAAGATTTATTTATTTATTTATTTATTTATTTATTTATTTGAAAGACAGAGATCACAAGTAGGCAGAAAGGCGGCAGAGAGAGAGAGGAAGGGAAGCAGGTTCCCTGCTGAGTAGAGAGCCCGATGCAGGGCTCTATCCCAGGACCCTGGGAGCATGACCTGAGCCGAAGGCAGAGGCTTTAACCCACTGAGCCACCCAGGCTCCCCGGTTATGTTTCCTTTACTGATTAAATCTTGTTATCATGACAGCAATGCTTCTCTTCATCCCTGGTAATAATCTCTGTTCTGACATCTTTGTCTGACATTCCAACTTTAGGGTGATTAAAACTCGCATGGCATATCTCTTTTCAGTCTTTTAAGCTAACTTTATATGCAGCCTGACAATCTTTTAATTAGAGTTCTTAGATGATTTATTATTTATGGCTTTACTGTTATCATTGGGTTTTTAACCCATTACCTCGCTATTTGTACTATCTGAACCTTGCTTTTTCGCCTTTATTTTTGGATTGAGCATTATTACTCCATTTTATCTCTATTTGTTGTATTTTATTGGTTCTTCTAAGATTTACAATATACATGTTTAATGTATCACAGTCTATCTGCAAATAATACACCTTTCCCCATATAATGTAAAACCTTCTAAAAAATATACTTCCATTACCCAACTCCAGTTTTCCTTTTCTGTGCTCTTGTTGTCATTTTTAAAAAGATTTTATTTATATATTTGACAGACAGAGATCACAAGTAGGCAGAGAGGCAGGCAGAGGGTGGGGGGAAAGGAGGCTCCCCGCTGAGCAGAGAGCCCGATGTGGGACTCGATCCCAGGACCCTGAGATCGTGACCTGAGCCAAAGGCAGAGGCTTAACCCACTGAGCCACCCAGGCACCACTTGTTGTCTTGTTTTAATTCTACTACATTATAAGCCCATAACACATTGCTATTATTTTTGCTATAAACCTTTAATTATCTTTTGAAGAGTTAAAAATATTTTAAACATCCATACCAAATGCCACTGAGGGGTCCTAGGATACTGTAGCAAACTCACAGGAACACCATGGGATATTTACAATTTTCTAAGAAAATCTAATATCTGACATCCACTGGACAAGTCATGAACAACTAGGTTATGGTAGTTGATAGCTTCGATATTTAATCATGCTTCTTTCCTTTTGCAGATGTCTTATTTTAAGATATACAACAATCATCAGACAAAAAAATTAGTGTGAACCAGGCAAGGGAGGTGGTGGTCTCTGATCCGCTCCTGAAGTTTGAAAAGCTTTGCCATACCCAACAGGTGCATGCATAGGATTAGTAAGTAACTGTGGCTACTTAATTCAAATTAAAATGTTAGATTTCCTTCCAATTTACATATATTATTGTTTCAACTGGCTACTAGGTTGTTCAGATATTAATACTTCAAGTTGTGTGGCCCTGACTATTTAATAAACACAAGGGCTAAGCATTTCTTTTGGCTATGGATGCTGTGGGAAAAAGAAAAAAAATCACTGAGCCAGTAAGGATATCACAGATGAAGAGACTTTGAGAACCTCTGCCATTGAATATTATCCAGCCACTAAAAATAGTTAATTAGATGGTTTTTCAGATGACTTGGGAGAACTATTAAGTACTGTCAAGTGAGGAGAGCAAGGTTTGAAAAAGTATATATAAAATGAGTCCATTAAAAAAAAAATCCCTCCAGTTTGGGTGGATTTGTATTTGAAATAATTGCCTTTTCCCCCCTTTCCAATGCTTTTAAGGGACATGAGCATGGTTCAATGAGATAACTGAAGTTTAACTAAAGAAAGGAAAAAGGTTGTGTTAAAACTAGGACTTGCTGTGGTATAGAATGTGAGCTTAAATCATTTTTATGTAAATATTAAGAATGACCCTTGAAGCTGGAGAAATACTTGGGTTACATTATTTTAAAGAGAAGAGAAAAATATTTAAAATATTTAAATATTGGTTAAAATTGTTAAAAATAAAAATATTGTTAAAAATTGTTGTTGTTATTTTCTTTTCTTATTTAAAAGGGTAACTAGAAACTGTGACTGACCCAAAAGATAAATATATGTAAATAATCCTCCCTAGTCATGTTTACAATGTTTGATGGCTCCAGAGGACAAATTGTTGGGCCAGGAATTTCGCTTCATCTTCTTCTAAAGTACAGATATTAGAAAAGAAAAAAAAGGAAGCCCTGTCATTTTCTTGAATTTTTTTTTACACCTCTTTTCCCAGGTGAAAACAGGTATCTCTGAACTGGGTTTTCACCAGACTAACATATATCCCTGCCTTTGTCTTTTGTCTTTTAACCACTAGGAAATGTTAACCTGGGTTTTTGGGCCATGGTTTCATGGTTTCAATGAATTTTAGACATCTTCAACATGTTTCTACACATATAGCCAGATTTGTGAACACACATCATGCTCATTAAGCTCATATGATTTGTGTTCATTGATGAATACAGTCCAGTTTTACTATTGTTTTGGCAGCAATAAATTACAGAGGCATATGTCATAGAGGTCTGTACAGTAGTGCCAAATGAGAATTTCTCACTGTCTCTCAAGCTGCCTGATGTCCAAAGATAAGGCCTTTGGTGAGGACTGTGTTAAAATGGCAAACAACAGCCTTGAGTAAGGCCATGAGGAAGTTCCCATGAGAACGTAAGTCAGATTGGACCTTAGGTAAAAAGGAGGCAGCAGGAGGAGGAAGTTGATCCAAAAAGGATGATCTTGAGGCCATCCCTGCCTGAAAGCCATGTCACTAGACTCTAGTCTTGCCAGTCATTGATCAGGAGAGGATCCTTGGTCAGATGATTTTTTCCTTTCAAAAAAGATAGATTTATAATCTGTAAATATCCTCTAGTGTATTTAAATTAAAGAGCTTTCCCTGACTACATTAGCAAAGAAGAGCTCAATCCACGACTCATCTAGCTATGTCTCCTAGGAAGGACCCTAGGAGGACCTTCCCTTAAAGGATAGTGAGGAGGAGGTAGTTCTCAGGAATCATTAAAAGTCTCTCAGAGGAAAAAAAAAATCTCTCAGAACCCAGAGCCTTCCCTGTAACCATTATCATAGTCTGTAAGTGCCCAGCAAAGAGAAATAGTTCCCTGCATTTGCTCTTAAAATGATAAAAAAAAAAAAAAGGTCAGTAATGCTTGTCTATGGATTTGATCATGATAGAGATGTTTAGTGGAACAGGAAATGAAGGATTTTACTCCTTCATGTGAGGGATCCCAGTATGCAGTGTGGAATGGGTGCCTGGAGAAATGTGAACACCCAGTAGAGAGCATTGAAGATGCCAGCCCTGCAGTGTTCAAGTGAGAGCCTCTTTCTTGCCCTTTGGGAACTGCTCCTCCAGCCCTCATTCTTAAGAGCTGCATCAGAAGAGAGTGTCTGGTGGTTTCTCTTGTAGTTCTTGGATGGCAGCAGCTCTGGCCTGAGCCATGCGTGCTCACCCCACAGAGCTTCTCCAGCACAGAGTGATTCACCCAGCACAATATACCTCCTTTGCACATTCTGTCATGTGTCCTCACAGTTGTTTTCATCACCGGGGAGAGAAGTAAAAGCCTAAGATGTTACAACCTGGTTGATAACCTCAATTATAAAATGACACGAGAGTATGTGACATTCCTGAGCAGTAATAAATTGAAAAGTAAGGGGTTTGACCTCTACTGGATATTCAAAATCACAAAGTTTAAAAAAAAAATTGGTAAAAGATCATTTATGAGTGAAGATCTGAAGAGCCTTCGTAGCACCAAGAGAAAAAATACTTTCTTTCAGTAATGGGTGAAATTCAACTATTAGAGATGCATTCCTTTCCTTTGAGCCTTCTTCATGGCATATTGGGAATATTCAGAGGATGGGAATGGTGTCGGCTAATAAGGATCCCTTCAACTCTCCCAATCAGCTAGAAAACAAACAAAAAATCACTATTTCCACACTTTCTTGTTTTGCCTCTGCTCCTCTGTCAAAGATCAGTTGAATATATTTATGGGAATCTGTTCCCAATTCTGGGCTCCCTATTCTGTTCCATTAATCTGTCTTTTCTTTCACTAATACCATACTGTCTTGATTACCATAGCTTTATAGTAGGTCTTGAAGTCAGATAGCATTAATCATCCAACTTGTTCTTCTCCTTCAAATTACATTGGCTATTTTGGGTCTTCTGCCTCTCTATTTAAATGTTAGAATGAGTTCATTAATATTGATAAAATAATTTGCTGACATTTGGGTTGGGATTACACTGAATTAATAGATCAGTTTGGGAATAACAGACATATTGATGATATTGGATTTTCCTATCCCTGAATATGGACTATCTCTCCATTTACATAGTTCCCTGACTTCATTCATCAGAGTTTTATAGTTTTGCTCATATAGACCTTGCACATACTTTGTTAGATTTATGCACAAGTATTTCATTTTGAGGGGGCAAATATACATGGTATTATGCTTTGAATTTCAAAATGTTCATTGTTGGTTTATAGGAAGACAATTGACTTTTTATATTAACCTAACATCCTACAAGCTTGCTATAATCATTTATTTGTTTCAGGGTGTTTTTTCTTCCTTTCAATCTGTATACCTTTTATTTCCTTTTCTTGCCATATTGCATGAGCAAGGACTTCCAGTTTGATGTTGAAAAGGAGTGATCAAAGTATATTACCTTGTGCCTGATCTTAGTGGGAGGGCTTTAAGTTTCTCAGCATTAAGAGTAGTATTACTCTAGGGCTTTATTTTTTTTTAAAGACAGTCTTTATCAAGTTAAGAAAGTTACCCTCTGTTTTTACTTCACTGAGAATTTTTCTCATAAATGAGTGTTGGATTTTGTCAAATGTTTTTTCTCCAACTATTGATATGATCTGAGATTTTTGTTCTTTAGTCTCTTGGTATGATGGATTACACTGACTTTCCTGACACTTCCTTAAAGGAAGGGTTTGAAATGCTAGGGTCTAAGTGCAAATTTTGTCCAATTAGATGCCTTATGTGGAATTGGAAGGCAGAGTGATAAAATTCCATTTTTGTGCTCTGCTGTTTCCTGCGGGAGGGCACAATAAAAAAGCCAGGGGTTCCACAGCAACATCCCAGAACCCAGCATATTGTGGGTGCTGACATACAGTTGTGGCAGTCCCAGGCAGCAATTTCCTGACCCATAGATCACAGCCTCCATGGATTTTGTTTTATGTCTACAATTCACATGTGTGACTTTCTTAGTCTCCAACTTTCTAGTAGGTACCTCTCTCATGGTAAATCTAGCCTCTTCCTGAACTTCAAACATTATTTTTTAACATCTAATTCCTGTATGAAAATCCTTTCTGCTTAAAATACCTAGAGTAGCTTCTATTTCAAAAACTGAATAGGGACTGTCACAGATGTGAATAAGCATGCCCACAGGGGAGAGGGAATGAAGTAAGGCAGGGAATAAAATTCCTCAAGAAAGTATGAGCTCTAAAACATAGGGAGAAAACAAAGATCACAAGAAAACCAGTCCCATTTCATATGTGACTGAAAGATGGCTTCCCTGAAAATTGCTTCTTTGAAATAAGTCTGTCAGAGAAAGACAATTATTGTATGATCTCACTGATATGTGGAATTCGGGAAACAAAGCAGAGGTTCATAGGGGGAGAGGGAAAAATTGAACAAGAAAAATACAGAGAGGGAGACAAACCATAAAAAGCTCTTCATCTCAGGAAACAAACTGGAGTGGAGGGGGGTGGGAGGGATGGGATGGCTGGGTGATGGACATTAGGGAGGGTATATGCTGTGATAAGTGCTGTGTATTGTGTAAGACTGATGAATCACAGATCTGAACCCCTGGAACAAATAATACATTATGTGTTAATTTTTTTTAAGATTTTATTTATTTATTTGAAAGAAGGAGAGACCACAAGTAGGCAGAGAGGCAGGCAGAAAAAGAGGGGGAAGCAGGCTCCCTGCTGAGCAGAGAGTCTGATGCGGGGCTTGATCCCAGGACCTCGGAATCATGACTTGAGCCAAAGGCAGAGGCTTCAACCCACTGAGCCACCCAGGCGCCCCCATTATCTGTTAAATTTTAATGGTCAAGGATAGGGCGCCTGGGGGGCTCACTGGGTTAAGCCGCTGCCTTTGGCTCAGGTCATGATCCCAGGTTCCTGGGATCGAGTCCCGAATTGGGCTCTCTGCTCAGCAGGGAGCCTGCTTCCCCCTCTCTCTCTCTGCCTGCCTCTCTGCCTGCTTGTGATCTCTCTCTCTCTGTCAAATAAATAAATAAATAAATAAATAAAAATATTTAAATTAAAAAAAAAATGGTCAAGGATAGATGTTCACAGCCATAAACTCTTTCACAGGAGGGAAAAGCCAGTCTCACAGATGATCATAAGTGTAAAGATCCTAAACGAAAGGTATCACTCTAAATTTGAGGGTATAAAACATATACATTATAAATATATATGTGGTGAGTATATATAAACACATATATTGACCAGGTTGAATTTATTCTAGGAAAGGTTGGTTCTACATTATAAAAAAATTAATCAGTTGTATTTAACCATATTAGCAAGTGAATGAGAACAACCGTATGATGATATCACAGACACAGAAAAAATTCAATAAATTTCAAAACAACAACAAAAAACAAAACAGGTTATCAGTAGGTCAGGCTGGCCTTCCTCACAAAAATACAATATAAAATCATCATCATCGTCTTCCAACTAATCTCCAAGTAAATCTTACTGCCACCACAGAATGTCTTTCACCTCTTCTTTGTTCCTCTATAGCACTCCTTCAAACCTCACCATTTTAATAAAACAAAAAAATAGAAAGCATCTCACAGCTATTTTAATGTTGTTATTTTCTAGACAAAGAGGCCAAGTCAATATGATTTTTTTTAAGATTTTATTTATTTATTTTCAGAGAGAAAGAGAGCGTGTACAAGCAGGCAGAGTGGCAGGCAGAGGCAGAGAGAGAAGCAGGCTCCCCGCTGAGCAAGGAGCCCGATGCAGAACTCGATCCTAGGACCCTAGGATCATGACCTGAGCTGAGGCAGACGCTTAACCCACTGAGCCACCCAGGTGTCTCCAATATGATTTTCTTAATCTGATCTATACATGATCTAATGATTACACATGATCTAAATTTATCCCACACCTAGTAGGACTGCAGAGGAAAAAAAAAATAAATGCAACAAGGCAATTCTAAACATTTAATGGTCAACATGAATGGCAAAGTAGAACTAAAGCTTCTCAGTAATCTCCCCCTGTGCTGCCTTATCACCTGAAGGAACCTAGAATCTCTATCTCCCTAGCAGAAATTATTTCTTAATAACGTTTTGGCAAATGAAGATGCCTGACCTTATGAGGCAAAAGAAACAAGCCCTTCCCCTCTTTATCACAATGCAAAGCAGTGACAAGGAGAAACAAACCGTCTCAAACCAGTGGTCTCTGCTCAGCCTTAGAGCTCCCTGAGGAGTCTACCCATATATTATCATTTTAACTGAAGGTTTACCTGTGGAGGGCACCTATTGGGGCTGAATAGAAGGTAGGCACTGATGTCTTAGGTATGTTTGCCTACGGCTTAAAGGTGTGCTGAAGACAACTGGTCCAGGACCGAGGGGTTCCCAAGGGCCTCGAAGATTCCCTGGGATTTTTCGCTTTGTGGCCAAAGACTAACTTTGATCTGAGTATTTGACAGTTAACTTATCTCTCACTGTCTTCAGGGACTGATTACATACCTGCTTGGAAATGAAAACAGTTTCTACTTATGTCCTCAGAACCCAATTATCCAGGGACACACCCCTCACAAGATGGCAGCCTGGATCGTTGGCCTTGACCCACACAGTGGACTTGGGTGTTCACCACAGCTGTGCCTTATCAAAGAAACTGCAAGAACACCCACTCGTCAGCTGTCCCCTTGCCTGCAAACCTCCCTTAAATCAGACAAAGCTGAGAAGAGATCAAGAAACTCACTCCTCAAGTGGATAGGAGAAGAATAAATGAAACAAGATGGGATTGGGAGGGAGACAAACCATAAGTGACTCTTAATCCCACAAAATAAACTGAGGGTTGTTGCGGGGAGGGGGTTTGGGAGAAGGGGGTGGGATTATGGACATTGGGGAGGGTATGTGCTTTGGTGAGTGCTGTGAAGTGTGTAAACCTGGTGATTCACAGACCTGTACCCCTGGGGATAAAAATATATGTTTATAAAAAATAAAAAATTATAAAAAAAAAAAACTCACTCCTCGATAACTGACGTAGGTGTCACAAAAACTCATTGCTGCCACCATGACCACGCCCAAGTTCTCATTCTGTGTCTGTAGGCTCTGCACTCACATACAGCTCTAATCTGCTTGGCTGCTTTCCATTGTTGCCCTGAGCACAAGTTAGTTGAAGGTGTTGTTGCAGAAGACTGCGAGGTTCCTGACCGTTATTTGTAAATGCTCACTCGGTATCTATTTGCTCCGTGTTTACACATAGTTCTGGCCAGCCCTGTTTCTCTCATCAGTACAGATTAATTGTATAGATGTCCAAAACCCTTTTTATAGTTATTGGCTAGAATGTACAGGTTTGCATTCAGTGAGTATAGGCTATTTGTTCCTATGGCCTTTGGCAAAGCTTGGATTTTATTGTTGTTTTGTTGTTTATTTCACTGCATACCAAATTCCATAAGAGTGGGTAGGTTTTGCAAGATAGTGACATTGACATGTGCAAGAAGTGACTACTGACAACTTAATGTGAAAAGATTAAACAGAACAACCATAAAATTATATAGATATTAGACCTCACAAAGAAAGATAGCATGATACATCTAGTTTGAGGTGGCTGACCCTACCTATCTTATAGGGCCTGAGAGCAGACAGTTTAGTGCCCAGTACATTAAGTGATATTTTTATAATGGTGTCAATATATCCTCAAGAAATGTTTTATATTATGTTCAGTTTATTCTATTAAAGGTATGGGAGCATTCAATGCATTTTATCCAACTATCCATAAAAACTGATATAATTTGGAACTTGTAGGCAATAAGCTTTTGCTGTAATGATAATAATAGCCACCACTGTTGAGTGCCTCCTTCATGCTAAGCAATGTGCCAGGTGTTTAACAAAAATTGTCATTAACCCTGCTAGGCAATGATACTACCACATGGCCAGCCATGGATCTTAATGGTTTGGGAAGGTATATTCATTCTCCTTCAGCCTTGGCAATTGATTTTACTTTGAGAATTATAGAGTTATAGATTTCCTTTCTTTCTTAAAAAAGGAGAAGAATGTGTAATGATCTCATTTAATTTACCATACTAAGCTGATATAATTTGGAACTTGAAGGAATAGGCTTTCATAATACTGCTACTTCTAATGATAATAGTAAAAGTCACCACTCTTAACTATCTGCTCCATGCCATGCAATATGTCTGACCTTGAACATCAAATATTCTTACTCCAGCTAGGTAGTTACTACTATCTGCATTTTATATAGTGAGAAACACTGGCTCCAGGGGAGTACCATCTGCTCAAGGACACTAGGTGAGTGATAGAGCCAAGACTCAACTCCACTTGCATAAGAACCTAAGGCCAGATTCTTCCCAATCCCAGACCACTTTCTACCTGCAATTTATGGTTCCTGAACCATAAATTGTCCTAATGGACTCACCTCTGCAAGAAGCTTTCTGATACAGTGGGAAGGTTTTGTCTCTACCCCTCTTCTCCATGGAACAGTGTTCTCATCAGGGGAGAGGAGAGCCATTCTGCATCCTGTAAATTTGAGCCAAGGGAAATTTTTAACCATCTAGGAGGAACCCAGCCAGAGTAATTCCTTGACATCACCATCTGAGTCCATCCACCTCTCAGAGAGACCTAGCCTTCCTCCACCATACTCAGTTTTTCGCCTGACAGATGGAGGCACTCTAAAAAATGGTCTCTGGACCTTGGAAAGAACCTTACCTATAGCAAAGAAGCTCCCTGTGGTATTGAGAGAGCAGCCTCCAGAGCAAGTCCCCTCCACTCCGTAGGAAAGTCAGCTCGTTCTCTTATTTCCATACCAATGAACACCAAATTCCATTCCTTCCCTCTACCATAAATGTCTTTTGCCTTGTTTAGTGTAAAATCCACCAATATCACCTCCTAGATTCTAATTTTTAATGGCAGTTGATATGTCCCACCAAGGGGATAGGGAATCCTACGTCAAAGCTCTACAAGCTCTGATGCCTGAGTATGAATAATAATCATGTACTCTCTGGGAGCAGGGACACATCAGAGAGCTCCCCCAACCATGGGTGGTGGAAAGTATCAAAGTTCATGTGAACCTGCATATTTTAACACTTCTCTATTGCCTGCCCGACCTCAGTGAAGTCTCTACATACTGGATACAAGTTTTTTAAAAGTGGTTTATTTCAGGTAGGTTTTAATCCAATGCTCATTTAACAGTTTTTTTCTTTGTTTATTGTCAAAGAAGTCTAGCAGAGGCACCTAAAGCATGGGGCTCAAAGTCCATGTCCCAACTTTAGAGTTTATTTAATAGCATCATAAATACCTATCAAGGCCTGGAGTTGTATAATGGCAAAGCTTTCCATTTCCTGCCTCTCTTGAATTTGCACCCAATTGACACCAATTCGCTCTATAGTTCCCCTTTTTTCTGGAGCACATATGAATAGGAATATTGAAGAGCACATAATACGTTGGAAGTTTCCAAGGGAAGAACATCTTATACTTGAGATTTCATGATTCTTTTTTTATTTTTTAAAACGAATTACTTGTTTCAGGGGTACAGGTCTGTGATTCATCAGTCTTACACCCAGTGTTCTCCACAACACATAACCTCCCCAATGTCCACCACCCAGCCCCCCATCCCTCCCTCCTCATCCCCTCCAGCAACTCTCAGTTTGTTTCCTAAGATCAAGAATCTCTAGGGGTGCCTGGGTGGCTCAGTGGGTTAAGCCTCTGCCTTGGGCTCAGGTCATGATCTCAGGGTCCTGGGATCGAGCCCTGCATCGGGCTCTCTGCTCAGCGGCGAGCCTGATTCCCTTTCTCTCTGCCTCTCTGTCTACTTGTGATTTTTGTCAAGTAAATAAAATCTTAAAAAAAAAGAGTCTCTAATGATTTGTTTCCTTCTCTGGTTTCATCTTATTTCAATTTTTCCTCTCTTCCCCTATAATCCTCGGCCTTGTTTTTTAAATTCTGCATATCAGTGAGATATTTATCTTTCTTCAACTGACTTATTTCACTTCGTATAATATCCTCTAGTTCCATCCACATTGTTGCAAATAGCAAGGTCTCATTTTTTGATGGCTTCATAGTATTCCATTATATATATATAATGGAATATATATTGGAATATATTATATATAATGGAATATATATTATATATAATGGAATATATATTATATATAATGGAATATATATTATATATAATGGAATATATATTATATATAATGGAATATATATATATCACTATATATCTCTCTCTCTCTATATATATATAGATATATAGTGATATATATACCACTTCTTCTTTGTCCATTCATCTGTTGATGGACATCTAGGATCTTTCCATAGTTTGGCTATTGTGGACATTGCTGCTATAAACTTTGGGGTGCACATGTCCCTTCAGGTCACTACATTTATATCTTGGGGTAAATAGCCAGTAGTACAATTGCTGGGTCATAAGGTAGCTCTTTTTTCAACTTTTTGAGGACTCTCCATACTGTTTTCCAGAGTAGCTGCACCAGCTTGCATTCCCACCAACAGTGTAGGAGGGTTCCCCCTTCTCTGCATCCTCACCAACATCTGTTGTTTCCTGACTTGTTAAGTTTAGTCATTCTGACTGGTGGGAGGTGGTATCTCTTTGTAGTTTTGATTTGTGCTTCCCTGATGCTGAGTGATGCTAAACACTTTTTCATGTCTCTGTTGGCCATTTGGATATCTCCTTTGCAGAAATGTTTCTTCACATCTTCTGGGCATTTCTTGATGGAATTATTTGTTGTTTAGGTGTTGGATCTGTTAAATTACTTATAGATTTTGGATACTAACCCTTTATTTGATATGTCATTTGCAAATATCTTCTGCCATTCTATCAGTTGTCTTTTGGTTTTGTTAACTGTTTCCTTTGCTGTGCAAAAGCTTTTTATCTTGATGAGGTTCCAATAGTTCATTTTTGCCTTTGTTTCCCTTGCCTTTGGAGAAGTGTCTAGCAAGAAGTTACTGCAGCCGAGGGCAAAGAAGTTGCTGACTGTGTTCTCCTCCAGGATTTTGATGGATTCCTGTCTTATATTTAGGTCTTTCATCCATTTTGAGTCCATATTTGTGTGTGGTATAACAAAATGGTCCAGTTTCCTTCTTCTGCATGTAGCTGTCCAATTGTCCCAACACCATTTTTTGAAGAGACTGTCCATTGGCTATTCTTTCCTGCTTTGTTGAAGGTTAGTTGACCATAGAGTTGAGGGTCCATTTCTGGGTTCTTTATTCTGTTCCATTGTTCTATATGTCTGTTTCTGTGCCAGTACCATACTGTTGTGATGATTACTGCTTTGTAATAGAGCTCAAAGTCCAGAATTGTGATGCCACCAAATTTGGTTTTCCCTTAAAAAAACAACAAAAAAAAAGATTTTATTTATTTATTTACTTGTCAGAAAGAGAGAGCAAATGCAGGCAGAGTGGCAGGCAGAGGCAGAGAGAGATGTAGGCTCCCTGCTGAGCAAGGATCCCAATGAGGGACTTGATCCCAGGACCTTGAGATCATGATCTGAGCCAAAGGCAGTGGCTTAACAGACCGAGCCACCCAGGCATCCCCGAATTTGGTTTTCTTTTTCAACATCCCTTTGGCCATTTGGGGTATTTTCTAGTCCATACAAATTTTAGGATTATTTTTTCTAGTTCCGTGAAAAAAAATTGATGGTATTTTGATAGGGATTGCATTGAATGTGTAGATTGTTATAGGGAGCATAGACATTTTAACCATTTTTGTTCTTCCAATTTATGAGCGTGGAACACTTTTCCATTTCCATTTTTAAAAAGATTTTATTTATTTACTTGTGCAAGAGAGAGCACAAGCAGGGGGAGCAGCAGATAAAGAGAGAGAAGCAGACTGTGCTAAACAAAAAGACTGATGTGGAACTTGATCCAAGGACCATGGGATCATGACTTGAGCTGAAGGCAGACACTTAACCAACTGAGCCAATTCTTTGTGTCTTCTTCAGTCTTTTTCATGAGTATTCATGAGTTTGTTGAGAACAGATCTTTTGCCTTTTTAAAGGTTAGATTTATTCCTAGTTATCATATGGTTTTGGGTGCAATTATAAGTCGGGTCAACTTCTTAATTTCTCTTTCTTCTACCCTGTTGTTGGTGTATAGAAATACAACTGATTTCTCTGCATTGATTTTATATCCTAACACTTTACTGAATTCCTGTATGCTTCTAGCAATTTGCAGTGGAGTTTTTTGGGTTTTCCACACCAAGTATTATGTCATCAGCAAAGAGTGAGACTTTGACTTTCTTTGTGGCAATTTGGAGGCTTTTTATTTCTTTTTGTTGTCTGATTACTGAGGCTAGGACTTCTAGTACTATGTTGAACAGTGGTGGTGAGAGTGGACATCCCTGCTGTGTTCTTAACCTTAGGGGAAAAGCTCTCAGGTTTTCACCATTGAAAATGATATTCGCTGTGGGTTTTTCATAGGTGGGTTTGATTATATTGAGTTATATACCCTCTACCTCTACACTGTGAAGTTTTAATCAAGAAAGGATGCTGTACTTTGCCAAATGCTTTTTCTGCATCTTTGAGAGGATTATATGGTTCTTGTCCTTTCTTTTATTAATGTAGTGTATCACATTGATAGATTTGTGGATATGGAATGACAGTTGCAGCCCAGGAATGAATCCCATTTGGTTGTGGTGAATAACCCTTTTAATGTACTGTTAGATCCTATTGGCTAGTATTTTGGTGAGAATTTTTCCATCCATGTTCATGAGGGATATTGGTCTTACTTCCCCCTTTTTATTGGGGTCTTTGTCTGGTTTGGGGATCAAGGTAATGCTGACCTCACAAAATGAGTTTGGAAGTTTTCCTTCCATTTCAACTTTTTGACACAGCTTCAGAACAATAGGTATTACTTCTTCTTTAAATGTTCTTTAACTTCTCCTTCTATTCTGAATGACAGCCTTTTTGGATGAAGTATTCTGGGCTGCATACTTTTCTTAGTTAGCACCCTGAATAGATCATGCCAGTTTTTTCTGGCCTGCCAGGTCTCTGTGGATAGGTATGTTGCCAGCCTTATGTTTCTACCTCGTAGATTAAGGACCTCTTCTCCTGAGCTGGTTTCAGGATTTTCTCTTTGTTTCTGAAATTTACAAGCTTTACTGTTAGTGTTTCAAGGTGTTGGCCTATTTTTATTGATTTTGAGGGGGGTCCTCTCTGCCTCCCGGATTTTGATGTCTGTTTCCTTCCCTACACTAGGGAAATTCTCAGCTATAATTTGCTCCAATATACCTCCTGCCCCCCTATCTCTTTCTTCTCCTCTGGAATCCCAATTATTCTAATATTGTTTCACTTTATAGTACACTGATCTCTCAAATGTTCCCCTCATGATCCAGTAGTTTTTTGTTTCTCTTTTTCTCAGATCCTTTGTTCTCCATCATTTGTCTTCTGTATCACTAATTCTCTCCTCTGCTTCATGTATCCAAGAAGTTAGAGCCTCATTTTTTATTGCACCTCATTAATACCTTTTTAATTTTGACTTGGTTAGATTTTAGTGATCTTATTTCTCCAGAAAGAGATTCCCCAGTGTCTTCTATGCTTTTTTCAAGCCCAGCTAGTATCTTTATAATCATTATTCTGAACTCTATTTCCAACATCTTACTAATGTCCATATTGATTAGGTCTTTGGCAGTCAGTACTACCTCTTGTTCTCTTTTTTGAGGTGAGTTTTTCTGTCTTGTCATTCTGTCCAAAGAACAGATGAACAAGAGAACAAAATACTAAAGGGACAGCAAGAACCCAAGAGAAGTATAAACCAAACAAACCAGAAAAGACCTGAAACCAAGGGTGGGAGAAAAAGAATATAATCAGACAGGTGAGAAGAATAGAGCAATATGCTGGATTCTGTATGTTTTGGTCTGTTTTTTAGAAAACTAGATCCCAAATTGTAAAGAAAGAAAAAAATTGTATATGTACTAAAATAAAATTAATGGGATATACTGGGATATAATGGAAATAAAAGAAAACAAATATAATGGAAACAAAAAACAAAAGTGAGAACAAGAATAACAAAAACAAAAGGAAAGGATATAAACAGACAGGTGAACAGAACAGGACAATATACCATCTCCTGAATGTACTTTGGTCTCAAAATTGTAAAGAAAAGAAAACTTACATATACAAAAATAAAATTAAATACATTGAGAAGAAAGAATGTGAGTGTAAAGCTGAAAATTAAAAATGATTTTAAGAAAACAAAAATAAATAAATAAAATGAGAAAAAAAGAGAGAATATGATCAGGTGGGTGAATAGAACAGAGCCATACACTAGATTTTGAGTGTATTTTGGTCTGTTAGAGGAAACTGCCTCCCAAAATTTTAAAGTAAAAACATATATATATACATATGTATATATATATATATACATATATATATACACACAAAAATAAGGTTAAATACAATGAAGGGATAAAATATGACTATAAAAATGAAAATTAAAAAAAGATTCTTTAAAAAGAATTGATAAGTTGGTTGAAAAATGAAAGAAAAAGCTCTTTCAATTTAAAAATTTTTTTAAAAATGAAAATTTAATAATTAAGGTTGGAAGACTAAAGAATCATGGGGGAAGAAACAATAATTCTATGTGTTGTATTCCCCTAACACTGGGAGTTTTCCAGTCCTCCTTAATCAGTTAACTTGGTCTTGGCTGGACTTTCAGTCTGATCTTCTTAGGGAACAATCTATTGCAGTGAGTCTCAGATGTCTTTGCCCGAGGCAGAATTGCACCACTTGCCAGGTGTCAGGCTAAGCAATCTGTTCAGGTTTGCTCTTGGGAGCTTTTGTTTCCTGAACGCTTTCCATAGAGCTCTGGAGGACAGAAAAGAAGATGGCAGCCTTCCGATCTCCAGCCTAGAGGAGATGAAAGCTTGGGCCCCCACTCCTCAGTGCACCCTCAGAGAAAATCAGTTAATCACTCCTGTCTCCCTGGTCTCTGGTCACACCCCATGCTCACCTGGCCTGTGACTGAGTGTTTCTCTCTCTGGTGCATGGCCCCGTTTGGAGTCTCCAAACTCAGCAGATTCCTGCCAGTGCTCCTGATAGGTCCGTGGTCAAAGGGGCAAGACTGATACAAAGCAAAGGCCAAGCAAAGCTTTATTTTGTGCCAAGCATCGAGAATCAAACCAACCATTCAGGGCCGCCTCTTACAGAGAGGGCGACCCCTCCCCACCTTACAGGCTAGCTTTTATAGAGCAAAGGCCATGATGTTGAGCCTGGCCACACACAGGTGGCCAATGAGATTGCAACACACAGAGAAAGCTGCACAGTCATGCTATGTCATACATGGGTGGCCAATTGAATTACAGTTCACCCCATAGTAGCTATTTGAACTAACCTATCACCTTGGTCAAAATTGGCGCCCAAAAGGCACCCAAAAGGCGGGGCCTACACTCCTTGGTAGCTGGGGAGACAGTATGTGCACTCCACTGATTGGATGTCTCCACCTGGCCCAACTCATCCCTGCATTTGGGCTCTGTTATCTCCACCTGACCTGACCCGCCCTTGTATTTGGGCTCTGTTATGAGGGATTGGTTGAACACATTCTACTGGTTTCCCAGACTTGCTTCTAAGTAAGTTCCTCTGGGGTGGGAGGGCAGGGTCAGTTTAAGTTTTACTGCATAAACAACAAAATGACTGTTCAACCGAGATGGAGCTGCTCTGGCTAAATAGGCCCTTACAGCTCCCACATGGCTTCTTTCCGGCAAGGAAGGTAAGTCTTTCCAGATATGCCGCTTGTGGAAGAGTAATGGCCCAACTGCGTCACGGATCACAATTTAACATAACCCCCACCTGAGCATACTCCCGGGCTCCATCTCTGCAGCCGGCTTCCCTGCTCCAATATCCAGGAGCTCTGCCACACTCAGACACCCCCGGTCTTTCTGTGACCCTGCAGGACCTGAGGCCATGCTGTCCTTGCAAGGGCTCCAGCCTGCTTAGCCTCTGGAGCGACATCTCTCAGTGGAGCAGACTTCTAAAAGTTCTGATTTTGTGCTCCACAGCTCCACCAATTGCCAGGAGCTGGCCCTTCCCCCCACGTTTTATCTTCCCGTCACTTCAGATTCACTTCTCCACACGTACTACCTTCTAGAAAGTGGTCGATTTTCTGTTCCTAAAATTGCTGCTCTTCCTCTCTTTGATCTCCTGTTGAGTTCCTAGGTGTTCAGAATGGTTTGATAACTAGCTGAATTCCTGGGACCAGATGAAATTAAGGCCTCCTACTCCACCATCTTGGACCCTTCAGCTGAGATTTCCTGACTTCTGGACATGTCCTTCCTTGGAGGGGGGGGGGTGGTGTGAATGCAGACAGCCATACAGGCCATATTCAGGAGGGCTCACTTTCCAACAGAAGAGGCATAGAGGACAGCACCTTATATAAAGAGGAGTTGTCTTGTCTCCTCACTCCCTGACCCATACCCTTATCAGGGACTCTGTAACTTCTCCTCTATTTCTACTTTCTGCTCCAGCCCACAGCAGCCTCTTTATCCAAACTTCCAACACTAATAGTCCTTGCTTATCAGCCCAGCATTTTCTTGTTGTGGTAGAGTTAGGGTTAGACCCATCTCCTCACACCCAGAGATGTCCTCACCCTTATCTTTAGGAACTCTGAACATGTAACTTAGCAGAAAGGACTCTGAAGATGAGATTTCATTAAGGATCTTGAGGTGGACAGATTGTCCTAGATACTGTGTAGAAGTCAAATATTGAGTGACCTGGTATTAAAAAACATCTTTTGAAGATGGCATAAAGTTTAAAGCACATTTGTAGAATATCAGAATTTCTGAATCTCTCAGTCCAGTATATTTATATGACAAATATGGAAATAAGGGCCTCAGGGATTTTCTCAAAGTCACACCCTTCATGTACAGGTAAGAATTAGAGCTCTACTTCCTTACTCCACAAATTCTTTCCACTATCCTTTCCCTGACTGCTTTCCCAGACTAAGTGAAACACTCTACAGAATTAACCATAATTCAGAAGATTAAACAATGTGCAAAATAGAAAAAGTTTAATCATTTAAAGTTGTGTTTTAACACTGAAGCATCTTAAATTTTTATTTTATGAATGTTGTTATGAATTGAATTTGGTTTTATTCTTTAGCAATTTACTTATCTTAAAAGGCAGCACCAACATTTATTTTCCTGTTACAAAATTGTCAATCTCCCTAATGGTCTTCCAGGAATTTTAAATGATTTATGCCTTGTCATTGAGCCACTCACTACAAATCACATCAGCCCTGAAGCAGACAGACATACATACCTATGTCTTCTTCTAAGTCAGAGCCAGGGACCAGACCTCTTACCGGATATGATCAGAGAGATAAGCCATGTTCAGGTATCTCAGAGCCTCAGTAGTAATTAGAAAATATAATTAAGTCTAGTCAAATACTCTTACTATCACCTTGCCCATAAAACATAAATAATATCCATTTTATTAGACTTCTGAGACTATGAGAGATAATGAGTACATAGTGCCTGGTACACAGCTGGAACTCAACTGATGGTAGTTTTAGTATTTATATATTGTTTTGCTTTGTTTTGTATATAATTTTTCATCGTAACTGCACATGCAACCTCTTACAGATAATTTTATATCTAGATTGTTAACAAAACATTTTATCCTCTTCTTCCAATGTTTACAGAGATCTACCCATTTAAAGGTCTCAGCAAAATCCCCACCAGGGGGTCCCTGGGTGCCTTAGTCTGTTAAGTATCTGCCTTTCACTCAGGTCATGATCCCAGAGTTCTAGAATTGAGAGCCCCCACTGCCACCTCCCCATCGGTCTCTCTGCCCAGGGAAGAGTTTGATTTCTCCCTCTGTCCCTCTCCCTCTCTCCCTCCCCTTGCTCGTTCCCTGTCTCTTCATCCATCTCTCTCCCTCTCTCAAATAAATAAATAAAATCTTTTAAAAAATCCCCACCAAGGTTCAATACCTGCCTCTTTGGCAGCCAGTTCTGCCCTACTTCCCCCAGTAAGAGCATCATCGAACTCTAAACATGTTTTAGGAAAATGATTCAAAAGCCCTGTATCTCTTCCCATGTTTAGCAGTAAATCACTGATGGCCACAGTCGCCCAACTATGGAAAGAACCAAGATGCCCTTCAATGGATGGATAAGGAAAATGTGGTCCATATACACTATGGAGTATTATGGAGTATTATGCCTCCATCAGAAAGGACGAATACCCAACTTTTGTAGCAACATGGACGGGACTGGAAGAGATTATGCTGAGTGAAATAAGTCAAGCAGAGAGAGTCAATTATCATATCCCGTTTCACTTATTTGTGGAGCATAACAAATAGCATGGAGGACATGGGGAGTTAGAGAGGAGAAGGGAGTTGGGGGAAATTGGAAGGGGAGGTGAACCATGAGAGACTATGGACTCTGAAAAACAATCTTAGGGATTTGAAGTGGCGGGGGGTGGGAGGTCAGGGTACCAGGTGGTGAGTATTATAGAGGGCACAGATTGCATGGAGCACTGGGTGTGGTGCAAAAATAATGAATACTGTTATGCTGAAAATAAATAAATTTAATTAATTAAAAAAATCACTGATGGAAAGCTTCAGTTTCTAACATTCTTTTCATAAAACTATCAACTTTTTTTTGAGTTTAATTTTTTGGAAACATTTTAAATTCACAGCAAAATTGAGAAAAGGTGAAGAATTTTCCCGTATTCCCTTTGCACTCAAACACGTGCATTGAAGGAGATACCCCAGCATCAACATCTCCTGCAAGGATGATAAGTTTGGTACGACTGATGAACCTACATTGACATTCACCCAAAGTTCATATTTTACTTTAGGTTCACTGTGGCTATGTATATGCTATAGGGTTGGACAAATGTTTACTGACATGTATTCATCACTAGAGTATCATACAGTGTCTGATATTAATTTGGAAAAATTCTTAACCATTATTGTTTCAAATATTTCTTCTATTCCTTTCTTCTCTTTGGATATTCCCATTATGCATATGTTAGACCTCTTGTGTTGCCCCACAGTGCTTGGCCGTTCTGTTTTTTCAGTCTATGTTCTCTTTGCTTTTTAGTTTTGGAGGATTCCATTGAGAAATCCTCAAGCTTGTAGATTCTTTCCTCAGTTATGTCCAGCCTACTAATATGCCCATCAAAAACATTCTTCATTTCGGTTATGGTGGGGTTTTTAAAAAGATTTTATTTACTTATTTGACAGAGATTACAAGTAGACAGAGAGGCAGGCAGAGAGAGTAAGGGAAGCAGGCTTCCTGCTGAACAGAGAGCCTGATGCGGGGCTTGATCCTCAGACCCGGGATCATGACCTGAGCCGAAGGCAGAGGCTTCAACCCACTGAGCCATCCAGGTGCCCTCGGTTATGGTGTTTTTGATATTTACCTTTTTTTTTTCCTTCTTTCTTAGGATCTCCATCTCTCTCTTCACATTGTCCATCTGTTCTTGTATACCATCTACTTTATCCATCAGAGCCTTTAGCATCTTAATCATGGTTGTTTTAAATTCCCTGTCTGATAACTCCAACATCTATGCCATGTCTCCTTCTTACGCTTACTCTGTATATGTGTTTCTTACCACTTAGTATGCCTTCTTGATAGGCAGACGTGATGTACCAGATGAAAGGAATGGCAAATAAACCTTTAGTAATGTGGTGGTGAGGTGTAGAGGAGGGGAAGCATTCTACAGTCTTGGGCTTTTAGTGAGCCTATACCTCCGGACTGTAAACCTCACCAATGTTTCTATTTTCTTCTTTCCCCTTAGGTGGTAGAGGTGGTTAGAGTGGGTTGAAGTTGTCTATTTCCTTTCTCCCACTTAGGGAGGCTAGAACTGAATACAGTTGGGAACTTCCCTTCTCCCAGGCCACATCGGCTCTGAATATGCCCCAGAAAATCAGGTTCTGACTTGATTTATTCTAAATAGTGTCTCTGAGGCAGGCCTATTAAGAAAAACAGAAGGCTCTGATGTATTTCAAAATGGTGCCTTTTCTTCTCCTACTTCTGGAGGTACCAGGGGATTGTTCTCCCATGTTTTACTGTGAGAATCTGGTCCTACTCCTGGAAGAAAAACTCACAACTCGAGGCAAGTGGGGTATGACCGAGGGCCCCAGGAGTTTCTAATGCTCAGAGCTGTATACACTAAGCTCCCAGCAATTCATCAGTGACAGTTCCAGCTTTCCACCCCAGCAGTGACATCAGGCTGAAGTCTGACAGTGTCAGTGTCTTTCTCTGTAATTACCTGTATGCCTCTCCATTCTTGATGACAGCAATTTTCCCTTAGGTCCTTACCTCTCTTAAGGATTGTGGAAGAGTTGTTGTTGTTGTTTTTAGTCACTTCAGCCTTTTACTTGTTACTACATCTTCTGAACAAGTTATATGTAGAATGCAGTCCAATCAGTTTTCAGTTGAGATTCTCCAGGTAGTTGGACAGCTCGGAATCTCCCCCAGGCAGCAGCGAATGATTTTGTGATGTTGCTTTTGCTACTGCAGTTATTATTATGGCTTTGGTGTTGTAGTTGAGTCTCTATAATACCCAAATTGTGTAGAATTCAAGGAGAAACTCTGTAGCTGAGACCCTTATAAATGTATAGAAATTCATATAACAATTTTCAACTGGACGCAAGACACGGGCACACTCTGATAAATCATAATTTCTTATATGTCAGAGGATATATATATATTATATATCATAAATCAGAAAGCACTGAAAGCTTACTTAAAAGAATGGAAATACACATTATAGTTAGAGTTTATCAGCTTATTGTAAAATTTTTTATTTAAATTAGATTATTTCCAATTGACTCTGATTCCAGCTTTAAAGTTATAAAATAAGATCATAAAGTTGGGAAATCAAAATAATCAGATGGATATTTTTAAATCAATATATTCCTTGATTAATTCTATTAGTTCATGCACTATGTAGTCTTAAGTTTGGAGACGTTTCAGGGATGGCTGGACAAAATCTGAGCAATGGGCATACTCTGAGTTCTAACTTAGTCAGTAAATCAAGGTTGGGCTCCGAGGAGAATAGTTTTTGTATTTCACACTAGAAAAACCTAGATTTTACAAAGAACCCATGGGGTAACCTTTATTTCCCTGTCTCGTTCCTGGAAAGTTCTATCAGGAAACTGACTCTGGGAGGAATCTGTCTGAAATTTCTGCACTCAACATTTCTAAAGCCACACATAATGTTGCCTTACCTGAGTCTGGATTTTCTATAGCCTAAAATAAGAATTGTGGTAGTAGTTGTGAGACTGACTGGTGAATTTGCCAGAATCGATTCATTTCCACCCGTTCCAAAAATATTGGCTGAGTGCCCATGAGTACTCCAGACATGGTGCTGAGTGCCCAGAAAGAAGAACTTTTTTTTTTTTTTTACCTTGTCCCCTAGCTCACCACAGCTACTTCTTACAAGTTCAAAGAAGGCCTGAGGGATGAGTTCACCTCAGTCCCTCCACATCTGGAGAGACTGACAATTAAACTGAAGCTTGAAATTGCTGGAAGTCACCCTAGCACCCTCCGGGTACACACCCTAATTACTGTCACACACCACCAGCCCATGTTTGTAGCCACCAAAGATCTCAGAGTGAGGAATGAATGTTGGCTTGGAAGGCTTAAGGCACACAGGGCAGCCAGAGGGAAAGTCCTGAGCCTACAAAGTGAGGTGGTCATGAAATTGGCCACTAGAACAGTCATTTCTTACTCACACTGCAGTCCCCACTGCACTGGTGAAAGGTATAGTTGGATCACTCATCAGAAAAGTGCAGTCCCAGGATACATATATTTACAAATGATTTCACAAGGTTCTTCAGTTTAAAACCTCGAGTCTTGGAGTGGCGCCTGAGAACATCATCTACAAGAGGTTCGAGTGGCGGAGCCCAATCTCCATGCCACTCAGTCTCAGCCATGACACCCTCACCAGTTCAGCTCTGCACCTCCAAGTGGAAAGCCTATGGCCAAAGCTCAAGGCCTAAACAGCCAAGCCCCAAAGTCCCAAACTGGGTCTGAGCAGGGGATGCCTGTGTGCGGCCTCTAGGATGCACTGAGCCTGGGATCCACCACCTGGAGCCCTGTCCCTTGTTTAGCTCACTTTCCTTTCCTCTGTGCCCACGTGCATTGTATCCTACTAACCAGCTCTTCCATTGCTGGTTCCCCATCCCCCCCAACCCTGAAACCTTGCCACTATACCTACACTATACAGAGTTCTCCAGTCGGGAGCTTTTATTCTTTCATGGCAGTGCCATACCAAGGGTTTAAAAGGAGGAATGCTGAATGAGGACATTGTGGAAGCAGGGTATCCCCAAGTAGAGGCCACCAACGGGGAAGGGGAAGATATATAATCAAGAGATCAAGATCAAGAGATAAGATCAAGAATCCAACACTTAACTGACTGAGTCACCATGGACATGCAGAAGATTTAAAAAAAAAAAATTATCTATTTATTTATTTATTTATTTGAGAGAGAGAGAGAGAGAGAGGAGGGGGAGGAAGAGACAGAGGAGGACAAGCAGACTCCATGCCAAGCATGGGGCCAGAGGTGGGACTTGATCCTACACCCTGAGATCATGACCTGATGATCGAGGGTGGAGGATATTGAGGGACTTATTGCAAGGAGTTGACATATGCAATTGTGGGAGGCTAGCTTATCAAGTTCAAAATTCCTAGGGCAGGCAATTATGAAAAAAAAAAAAAGGTTGGAATCTCTCAAGCAGGAGGTGACTGTAAGGGGCCTACTTAGCCAGAGCGACTCCATCTCAGATAAACAGCCATTTTGTGTTTGTGCAGCAAAACTTAAACTGACCCTGCCCCCCACCCCAGAGGAACTAACTTAAAAGCAAGTCTGGGAAACCAGGAAAATATGGTCAACCAGTCCCTGACAACAAAGCTCAAATACAAGGAAGGGTCATGTCAGGTGGAGATAATAGAGCCCAAATACAAGGACAGGTCAGGTCAGGTGGAGATAACAGAGCCCAGATACAAAGATGGGTCAAGTCAGGTGGAGATAACAGAACCCAGAATGTAAGGACAAGTCAGGCCAGGTGGAGACATTCTCATTGGCCAGGATCAACCACATGGCCTTTGCTCTATAAAAGCTAGTCTGTGAAGCTGGGCGGGGTCGCTCTCTCTCTAAGAGACGGCCTCAGCCAGTCGGTTTGATTCTCTGTGCTGGCAGGAAATAAAGCTTTGCTTGACCTTCTGCTTTGTATCAGGCTCGCTCCTTTGATCACAGACCCCATCAGTGACACTGCATTTCATAAGTGAAATTTCTTATTCTGCAGGGAAACTTTGTTTCTGCTCTTAAAGCTTTTCAACTACTTGGATTAGACCCACCTGGACTGTAAGTCTATTATCAGAGAAAAATCTGCTTAAGATCAACTGACTGTAGATACTAATTGCATCTATAAACTACCTTCACAGTAACACCTCAATTAAAGTCTTAATAACTCAGCACTGTAGCAAGGCGCACATAAAACCATATCACAGCCATGTTTGGAAAATGCTATAGTAAAGAAAGTATAAAATACCAAGGACAGACAAAACCGGAGTATTTTTCTTAGACTAAAGGAGAATCAGATGTTTTCCTGAAAGAGATGACAATTAAGGTAAGACCTGAGAGATGAGTAGGAATTAGTTAAAGAGGTAAATAGAGAATATTCTGGGATGTGGGAAGTATAAGCAAAGACCCAGAGGCCATAGAGAACTAGAGATACAATTTTTTCTTCTTATCAGATTTTTTTCCCTTTCTTTTTTTCAGAATACCTATGAGGTGATGGTTGTTCTTTATGGCAACCACAATTTGATTCTTCTTTTCTCTTTTGTAATTATTATATTAACTTGTAATGTCCTTAGTGCTGAGCCAGATGAAACTCCATTTTCATGTTTTAATTAGCATTTCCAATTACTGGTGAGATGAAGCACCATTCATAGGTTTAGTTGACAATCAGGTTTCCTCCTCTATAGATTGCCTGTGTGTAACCTTTGCACATTTTCTATTAGGTATGTTTTTTCCCCCCTTATTCCTTATGTGTGATTTGGATATGACTAGAAATCTTTTGTCTTTATATGCATTGCAGAAAGAGTCTCCCAGAGAACAGCAGTCCATACTAAGAGGATTTTGTAGACTACAGTTTGCAGGTGAGTGCAAGGGGATTTCATTAAGTCAGAACATACTGGGGTGATCTTGATTCTGGACCCAAGTCTCACTTATAGGACGGAGTCCCTATATTAAGCAGGAACAATAGGGGCGAAGGGAAGAAGAAGCTGAAGGAGACAGCACATTTCACAAAGTACAGTATTTTTAAACAATTCAAATAAATGAGAGAAAAGGGAGCTCTAGAATCTGGAAGCTAGGAAAAGTATCCTGGTTTCCTTCTGGTACAAAACACTCATCTCGCTGAAATATTAGCAATAAGAAAGAAAAGCAGCTAAGCACATTAAAAATTATCAATGGGAACCAGGACAAATAAAAAAGAGGTGCCTGACTGGCTCAGTTGGTAGAACATGTGACACTTGATCTCAGGTTGTGAGTTCAAATCCCATATTGAGGGTAGAGATTATTTAAAAATAAAATCTTTAAAGAAAAGATTATAATCAGAAAAAAAGGGGAAAGTAGAAGCAGAATAACATTCTTTCAAGTCATGTAAACACACCAGAAAGACATGATAAAATAAAGGAAAGCTATATTCTAATATTGTAAATCAACAAGCTAAAAGAAGTTCAGAAAATAATAGAGGTTATGAAAAGACAACTTAAATTGGAATCAAAATGACTCAGAAAAAATACTATCAGAGAAAAGAAAACATGAAAATTTGAAAATGAACCTTAGAAAAACAAGGAAAAGATGGTCAGCAAACACATGAAAAGTGCTCCACATCGCTTGGCATCAGGGAAATACAAATCAAAGCCACAATGAGATATCACCTCACACCAGTCAGAATGACTAAAATTAACAAGTCAGGAAATGACAGATGCTGGCGAGGATGCGGAGAAAGGGGAAGCCTTCTACACTGTTGGTGGGAGTGCAAGCTGGTGCAGCCACTCTGGAAAACAGCATGGAGGTTTCTTAAAAAGGTGAAAATAGAGCTTCCCTATGACCCAGAAATTACACTCCTGGGTATTTACCCTAAAGATACATATGTAGTGATCTGAAGGGGCACGTGCACCCATATGTTCATAGTAGCAATGTTCACAAAAGCCAAACTATGGAAAGAGCCTAGATGTCCCTCAACAGATGAATGGATAAAGAAGATGTGGTGTATATATACAATGAATACAATGCAGCCATCAAAAGAAATACAAGCATGCCATTTGCAACAACATGGATGGAACTAGAGGGGTATTATGCTGAGTGAAATTAATCAGAGAAAGACAATTTCATATGATCTCTCTGACATGAGGAATTTGAGAGGCAGGGCGAGATGTTGTTGGTGGTAGGGTAGGAAAAAATGAAACAAGATGGGATCAGGAGGGAGAAAAAACCATAAGAGACTCTTAACCTCACAAAACAAACTGAGGGTTTCTGGAGGGTGGGAGGCAGGGATAGGGTGGTTGGGTTATGGACATTGAGGAGGGTATGTGCTATGGTGAGTGCTGTGAATTGTGTAAGACTGATGATTCACAGATTCACAAACAAACAAATAAATAAGTAGAAAGAAAACTAAGGAAAGTGTGAGAAATAAAAGAATGTTGTAGAAATGGAAACTAAACTTTCACATACAGCTTATGTAAAGCTTTATTTTAGCTTCACATAAAGAGAAGCAGAAAATGGGAAGGAAGAAAAATTTAACTTAAAAATATGAAAGAAATGAAAGAGGATTTTAGAGCAATTGACACAGAACTTCAACAAAGCATCTGTGTGTGTGTGTGTGTGTGTGTGTGTGTGTGTATTTGTGTGTAAAGTCCTGAGGAACAAAGCCAAAGCTGCTGAAGAGAACAGAACAAATATAAAGAAATAGTCACTGAAGAAAACCATTGTGAAATAAAAGGCAACTTGAAGTCACATATTTGAAGAATATACCTTATAGCTTGGAAAGCCAGTGCAGAGTTGATATTCTGGTAAACTAATTAGAACTAAAGGAAAAGAAAAATGAATGTAAAACAAATATTCAATAACAAAAAGTGTAAGAGTCTCTTTCAAAAGTCTCTCTCTTTCAAAGACTGAAAAAAGTCATGCTCCAGGATTCATTTTGAGGGGTAGCATTAGCTGAGTGTCTTCTGGGCTCCTGCCAGTCCTTGGGCAGTTGGGGCCCTAGCCTAGCCCTGGGAGCTCACCCCACGATGTTCTTCCAGCAAAGAGCAATGCAGCCAACACAAATTTGTGCCCTTTATACATTCCATTATGTGCACTCATGCTTGATCAAAATGAAGGAGAGTGAGGATCTGAGAGAAGACAACGTAATGCCTAATCTCAAGGATAAAATGATACATGAGGATATACTGCCTTCATAGGCAGTAAAAAATGAAAGGTTAAACGAGGGCTATGCCTGCTGTTGGATAATCATAACCATAAGGTACCAGGAGGGCAAATGGAAAGGTGGTAAAAATAATTTCTATGTTAAGATCTGAAGAGCTCTCCCAATGCTAAGAGGAAAAAATTTCCCTCAATGATAGATGAAGTTCCATTATTAGACATTCATTCCTTTAGTTTAAGCCATATCCTTGGCACATTGTAAATACTCAAAGTACTTGGTTATTATGACAGAAATGCTAATAGCACACTCAGGGTCCTTTTAATCTTCTCAGTTATTTTGAAAACTAAGGCATATTTGTTCCCACACTTCCTTAAAGCTGCTGTCTGACAGGAAATTTTGTCCAATTAAATGTCTTTTGTTAGATTGGAAGGCAGAACTACAGACATTTTTTTTAACACTTTAGTTCCTTGTGTGAAATTCCATTCTATTTAAAACACCTATAAGTAGCTTTTATTTTTAAAAACTGACCAGGACTCTCACAGATGTGAATAAGCATGTCTACTGAGGAGAATGGATGAAGCAATGTAAGGGAATAAAATTTCTCATAAAAGTATGAGCTCTAAAACATGTGGAGTGAACACAGCTCATGAGAAAACCAATCCCAATTTATACATGACTAAAAGATGGCTTCTTTAAAAACTGGTTCTTCTGGAAGAACTTACCAGGATATTAGGCTGGTCTTTGCCACAAAAGTAAAATAATCATATGTGGGGTCTCCCATCCAAATTCCATGTAAATCTAATTGCTATCACACAATGTCCTTAATCTGCTCTTGGTTCTTTTATATCCACCTCTTACCCCATTTTAAGAAGTCAAAAATATAAAATAGCCTTACAGCTATTTTAGTTAAATGGTACCTTTTTCTAAACATGTAAAGAGGCTAAATTCAGTAGAACTACTTTCCTAATATGATCAATACTTGATTGAATGACTAGATATGATCTAACTTTATCCCACACCTAGAAGGACTGCAGAGAATAAAAATAAAATGAAAGAGGGCCAGTCTAAACATTTCATGCTCAACACACATGACAGAAATAGGAATAAATTCCTACTATAAATTCCTACTATAAATCTCCTATTCTGCCTCATCTCCTCTAGGAACCTGATATTCCTATTCCTACAAACACAACAGAAAGCATTTCATGGCAGTATTTTGGCCAGTGAAAACTCCTGAAGTTCTGAGGCAAAAGTAACAACTTATTCCTAGGTTTGCCACAGGCAGAGCAGTGAAAAGGAGGAATCACTCTCGCTCATGGTTTCTGGGTCTCTGCTGGGCCGTTGGGCTTCTTGGGGAAATTATTCTTCACATTCCCATTGTAACTGGGAATTCCTATGGATGGTGCTTATTGGTCCTGAAGAGAAGTTGGGCACTGATTGCTCACCTATGTTTGATGACTGCTTCATGGGGTGCTAAGGACAACTGGCCCAGAGGTGAAGGGCTTCCAAAGAGCCTTTATGGTCTTCTGGGTCTTTGATGCTGAAGACAGACTCTGTGTTATAGGAGTCAGTTCAGTTCAAGATCTAACATCGGCAAGTTGATTGATTTCACACCAGTTACAAGGATATTTGCCTGGAAATAGAAACACAGTTTCTGCTTGTGTCCTGGGAGCACAATTATCCAGGGACACACCCCTCACAAGATGGCAGCCTGGATCGCTGGCCTTGACCCACACAGTGGACTTGGGTGTCTACCATGGTTGTGCCTCATCAAAGAAGAAACTGCAAGAACATCCACTCGTCAGCTGTCCCCTTGCCTGAAGACCTCCCTTAAATCAGACAAAGCTGAGGAGAAGAGACCAAGAAGAGAAGAGACGCCTGGATTGTAGGCGTCACAACAATTCATTGCTGTCACCATGACCATGCCCGTGTCTGTAGGCTCTGCACTCACACACAGCACTCACCTGCTTGGCTGCTTTCCATTGTTGCCCTGAGCACAAGTTAGCTGAAGCTGCTATTGCAGAAGACCGAGAAGTTCCTGACCACTATTTATAAATGCTCACTTGGTATCTATTTGTTCCATGTTTACACATACTTCTTGCTCGTCCTCATCAGTACAGATGAATTGTGTAGATGTACCCAAACCATTTTTATAGTTATTGACCATAATTTACAGGTTTGCATGCAGTGTCTATAGGCTCTTTGTTCCGATAGTTTGCAAAGCATTTACCTAGTTTTCCATATGAGTTGATATAACTTGGCACTTGAAAGGGTGATCTTTTGGTATCACCATAAAATGGCCATCCTCCCCTCCCTTTTTTTAAAGATTTTATTTATTTGTGAGAGAAAGAGCACAAGTAGGAAGAAAGGCAGGCAGATGAGAGGGAAAAGTAGGCTCTCTGCTGATCAGGGAGCTGGATGTGGGGCTCAATCCCAGGATGCTGGGATCATGACCTGAGCCGAAGGCAGCCTCTTAACTGACTGAGCCACCCAGGCACCCCCAGCCATCACCTGAGTGCCTCCTTCATGCAAGGCAAGGTTCCAGGTGCTTAATAAATTATCATCTTTCCTGCTGGACAGTGAGCCTGCAACGAGCCCAGGCATGCATCTGAGAGGTTTGGGGAAGGCAGATTCCTTCTGCCATGGCTTTGGCAGTTGGTTTTATTTTGAGAATTAAAGACATTGCTCTCTTAAGGCATTGCATTTAATTGATCATATTGGGCCAATGTAGTTTGATAAGTAATAATAATAGCCAATGTTCTTAAGTATCTGCACTGTGCCAATCAATGTGTCTGATTTTTAACATGAAATATCTTTACTCCAGCCAGGTAGTTACTACTATCTGCATTTTATATGGTGAGAAACACTGGCTCCAGCGGTGCATCATCTGCTCAATGACACTAGGTGAGTGAGAGAGCCAAGACTCAACTCCACTTGCATAAGAACCTGAAGCCAGACTCTTCCCAATCCTAGACAACTCCAGTTAGAGAGGAAATCCCCTTAACTGCACCCTATGGTTCCTGAGCACTGCCCCAAGGGACTCACCTCTGCAAGAAGCTTTGCAGTATAGTGGGAAGGTTCCTGTTTCCATCTTCTTCTTGGTGAAACAGTGTTCTCAGCCAGGGAGAGGAGAGCCATTCTGCATCCTGTGGTCTGAGTCAAGGGAGAATTTTAATCATCTAAGAGGAACCCAGCCAGAGTAATTCCTAGACCAGCTGAGTTCACCTCTAAGAATGACCTGGCTCTATTCCACTGCACTCAGTTTTTTTCCTGGCAGCCAAAGGTACTATAAACACAGTCTCTGGACCTTGGAAGTGTTGCAGGATTTTTTCTCTTTGTCAGTGCCCATGGTTTTTGGTCACTGTTGGGGTCCGTTATCAAAGGCATGAGACTGAGACAAAGTGAAAGTTATGCAAATCTTTATCCTATGCCAAGCATTAAAAGTCAGACTTACTGGCCCCGGGCTGCCTCTGAAGAAAACAACAACCCCCAGCTTACAGGCTCAAGAATAGACTGACCAGTCAGGTCCACCTAAAGAGAGTGACCCCTCCCAATCTTACAGGATACCTTTTATTGGTATCTCAACCCACCAGGTTTGTGTGTCTCTTGCTAATTGGCTAGTTCCATATGGTCTGGTGACTTGTTATTCAAGATTATGCCATACCAGGAACTGTTACAATAGTACCTTCTAGGAAGGCTTATTCAGCTAACATATTCAGTGTGAACAATAAGATCGTCATTCTTCCCAAGATGGAGTCATTTTGGTTTGGGCAAGACCTTCTCACTTTTACAAACTGTACTTCATACTGATTAGATGTTTCCATCTGGCCTGACTCATCCTTGTATTCTGGGCTCTGTTATCAGGAACTAGCTGACTACATTTTACTGGTTTCCTGGACTTGCTTTTATATAAGTTCCTCTTGGGGGTGGGGGGGTTAATTTAAGTTTTAACTGAGATGGAGTGCTCTAGCTAAATAGGCCCTTACATTCCCCCCTTTTCTTTGGCAATTAGTCAAATCTTTGACTTTTAAGGTTTTTTGTTTTTTGTTTTTTTAGGGCAGCCAGGAGTGCTGAGGGATGTTACACATGTCACCAAGGTGGGGGGAAGGGATGTAAGGTGTCAGCTTTTGCTTTGTCCTCAGCTAGCCTTCTGTTCCCTTATCATTTCCCCCTGAACAAATTTGACCCTTAAATCTTTAAGGTAGTTGAAGGTGGAAGGTCTCTTCTTCTGTAACTTCTTCCTTCTGAATAGGGGTCTAGAGTTGTCCCTACCTATTTGAGTCAACATTGATCAGTTGAAGAATGTGTAGGGGAGTAAGGAAAGATGGAGGCAGCTGAATCCAGTGCTGACAGTGAAGAAGCATCTCTGTGCATAGTATGGATCATCTGTAACAATATTCTGACTACAGAGGATCACTGGCAAGTGAGAGAAAACTTGTAGGAGATTTATCCATCCATTACCAGTTTTCACAATTAACTTTGTCAAGGTCCCTTTTAGAGTCTGGTTTATTTTTATTTTTTTTTTATTATTTTTTTTTTTTTTACTTGTCCAGAGTTCTGGAGCCAGTAGGCACAATGTAGTTTTTAATTAGTGCCCATGGCCTTGGCCAATGCCTGTGAGACTGAACTCAGAAATGCAGGGCCATTGTCTGACCTGATCATGAGAGTCAACCCAAACCTAGGAATTATTATTTTTAGTAGATTTTTAGCTACCACTACTGCCTTCTCATGTTTGGTGGAAAAAGCCTCTACCCAGCCTGAAAAAAGTATCCACAAAAATTAACATATACTTGTGTCCATATTTTCCCTGTTGTTAAACACCTTTTTTTTTTTTTTTTTTTTTTGCTATTCCCTCTAACTCAGTCAGATTCTTCCCTTCAAATCCTTCAATTTTCTGAAGTTTTCTCCTTATATCCGAGGCTGACTGAGTGGCAAAGGCAAGAGCATCTAGACGAGCTATTGTGCAACTTCTTTGAAGTTTACCTCAAGTTGTCTAGCTTAGGTAAACAAACATTTAAAGACAACAAAATTTAGAACTTAGTATTCATAAAGACATGTTACTGAAACATAATTTTTTTTCTAAAATAACCCTCATTTCCAGAGATAGCCAAATCAGGACTAATTTATTTGAAAAACAAGTCCAGTTTTAATAAACTTGGCCTAATTATTTACATAAGCTCAGCAAGAACAGTGAGTGATCATATAGATCTTTTAGAATCTGCTTTGCTGGAACTTTTTATAAGGAATCTCTAGGTTGAACTTATAATAGCCTCTCTAGGCCAAAAGACTTGCCATCAGACATGCCTGCAATACCTGTCTATTTGGGTGAATTCCTCTTTCTGAGGTCCCCAAAGTATCCTGATGTTCCTGCACCTGCCAGGAAGTGACATTCTTTACTCACCTGGTGAGGCTGCTGGGAACTCTGTAAGCAAGGTATCAGGCCAACAGTTCCAAGGGGCTTTACAGCTCTAGGTTTAATAAAGTCAACCTTAGTTCCTTTAAGCTCTCTGGTCATATTTGAGTATTTCTCAAATATGATACAGTGAAAGTCTTGGTAAAATAACCCATGTTTTCAATGGTGTCCTGTTACAAGGAGAACAGATTCTTATTGAACTTATGCAAATGACTGATTGCCATGGAGGAAAGAATACTTACTGAGACCTTTTGAGTTTCAGAGGGTGCAGATAGAGAGAAAAGTTGAATGCTTTGATTTGTTTACAAATGAATATTTTTACATCTCTCTAATTCACAGACATCTTAAGAAAAAAGTTTTCTTAGTCTGGAAGAGTAAACATTAGAGAACAAATAATGTTTAAAATGAGACAAAACATTAAGAGACATAACATTATAATCTTTTAGTTCATTTAGTCCCATGTTACTAATTCTGTTTAGTTTGAATGCAGCTTTTACTTCAGGAAATTCTTATCCATTTCAGTTTTAGGATTTTTAACATATAAAATACCTGTATTTGTCATGAAAGTCCTTTATATGAATCTCCTTTAAGATAAAACTTATTTTACAAGAGAATTAAGATTTTGCTCAAGATTTAAATCTTGGGGAAGTTGTTAAAACCTTCTAAAGCACATGCCTAAATAGGATTACAGACATTTAAGATTTGATAAAACAAAACATAGAAACTGGTTTCTCCGGGCAGGCAAAGAGAAAACCATTTACATTCTCTTCTTAACAGCAGATCAACTAATCTAAGAAAACTTTGTCTTTTTGAAAATAAAGAAAGCATATTTTTTATACCCGTGCCTTTTTAGTTCACATAATAGTCAACATTTACTTGAGTGGATCACCAATATAGATTTGCCATGACATAGGGCTTTAGTCTTCCTTCCTTAAATATTATGCCCCATTTCAACAGAAACATTTTTCTGAAGATTTTATTTATTTATTTGACAGAGAGATAGTACAAGAAGGCAGAGCAGCAGGCAGAGAGAGAGGGAGAAGCAGACTGCCACCGAGCAGGGAGCCTGATGCGGGGCTCGATCCCAGGACCCCAGGATCACGACCCAAGCCAAAAGCAAGCTGCCCAAACAACTGAGCCACCCAGGCACCCCTTGAACAGTAACATTTTACAGGAGAAGTTTCATTAGTCTTTTTTCCCCTCTTGTGAATAAATCCACCAAAACTGATCTAATATGGTCAAATTTTCAACATATTTCATTGTTTCCTTTCAAACCCATAAACCAAGGCAAATAAAAGTCACTTCCCTCAAGCCTTCTATGACTTACTTCATACCCTCAAGTTTATCTCCTTTCATGTTCTGGTGTAACCAGACATTTTTACTTTAAGACAAAACTACTCACTCTCTGAGGCCCTCTTTTTATGTGTGTACAGTTAATCTTAGTCTGTCCTGACCATACCTAAAATTTCTTTTCTGAAGATTTCCCTTCACAAACCTTTTACAACTTTCTTTTGCATTCAGGTTTTGATTCCTTCCAAACAACCATCTCATTTAGGAGAAAATTACCTTCTCTTACCTTCAACAAAATGCATTCTCATTCTTTAAATCTTTCTTACATATCTCCTACTTTCCTACATACAGAGTTGTTTTCCTTAATTCCATCAGTCTTAGTTAGCATAACTTTATACTCACAGAAACATCTTAATCTCTAGTGAAGATTAAATATAAACCAATTGTGAACTGTTATAACAGAATTCTTTAGAAGGCAGATTTATCAATCAGTTAAGCACAAAACATGTTTACCAACAGATTCAAATATTTTTAGTTTCTTTGCAGTAGGAAGTAAAAGGCACAAATCTATATCAAGTACTCAGTGCTTTAGCATTTTATCCCATTTGGTTAAGACCTAGATGTTCATAATTTAATTCCATTTGTCATCCAAGCCAAACTTTAAAGTTTCAGGTTACCAAAGACTTTGAAAGCTATTTCAGCAATTACTCATTAAAACTTTGAGACAGACAATTAACCATCAGTTTAGTCATCTCTTTGCTAACAGATTTTAACAAATAACATGAGCTTATTTGACCTTAAGTAAACTTTGATTAAAGTTTCACATTTACTGCTGTAACTTCAAAGACATGTCTACTTAATTAAACCAACAAACTTAGTTAAAATACTGATTTATGTTCTACCTGGGCCCACTCCATTTCAAATGTTTACCTGATACACAGGTGGGAAGATCAGGAGTGGGGGGTGTTAGGTCCATGGGGTGCTTTTCTTGTTTCTTGACAGAGAAGAGAGAAGGACCCATGATGCAGAAAGCACTGAGGATGGTCTAGAGGCCAGTTATTCAGGCTGAACCCAGGTTGGTGCAGAAACAGAAAGGGGAGATAAAAGAAAAAAGTGCTGCCAGAAGGCAGAGAAAAGAGTCCCAGTTTTAGAGCTCATCAGCCCCAAAAGAGGAGCAGATGTCATGCTTTCCTGCCAGCAAGGGGAGAGGAATTAGGCAGTCCATGTCAGGCCAGAGAAGACAGGGAATTTCCTCGAAACAAAGGGAGTTTTGGCAGCTGCTTGGGAATATTCCTTGAAGTCCCTCTCTTGAGTTAGACTAACCACAATTGGCTCCAGGTATAGACATTAACACGAGAAATGAGTAAGGGAGAAGCCCCACATCTATTAGGAGGAAGGGAGAGATAAAAGTTAGAGTCCCCATACTCTCTGCTTGCCCCATTTCTTCAAACACAACAAACAACACAACAGACAACAAAAAGAAAAGACAAAGACAACCGCAGACCCAGTGGCCCTTTCTCGACCAGATATCAAGTCTAAGGGTGTGCAAGATATAATCCCAACTCAAAAACACAACATGCCGCTGGTAGGGATTTTCTCGGTCCCCTGACTGCCTAGGGAGACTCAAACCCCCTGATGATCTACCAGTGGAGGGATGGGGCATCCCCACATCCACTCCAACCCTGTGGAGCAATACTGTGTCCAGTTTCTCCTCGGTGGCCCATACCCCTGGAGCCCCACAAACAAGATCTGACCGAATGAGATCTCGAGATCTTACCTCCGGAGGCTTTTCTCAGAAACACTGATGCTGGCTCAGTTCTCCTCATTTGATCCCGGATGAGCCTCCAAATTTTGGGGTCCATTATCAAAGGAATGAGACGGAGACAAAGTGAAAGTTATGCATATCTTTATTCTATGCCAAGCATTAGAAGTCATACTGACCGGCCTGGGGTGCCTCTGAAGAAAACAACCACCCCCAGCTTACAGGCTCAAGAATAGACTGATCAGTCAGGTCCACCTAAAGAGAGTGACCCCTCCCAATCTTACAGGATACCTTTTATTGGGTAAAACTCCAACCCATATCTTGGTATCTCAACCCACCAGGTTTGTGTGTCTCTTGCTGATTGGCTAGTTCCATATGGTCTGGTGACTTGTTATTCAAGATTACCCCACACCGGGAACTGTTACAAACAGTACTTTCTAGGAAGGCTTAGTCAGCTAACATATTCAGTGTGAATAATAAGATCGTCATTCTTCCCAAGATGGAGTCATTTTGGTTTGGGCAAGACCTTCTCACTATTACAAACAATACTTCGTACTGATTAGATGTTTCCATCTGGCCTGACTCGTCCTTGTATTCTGGGCTCTGTTATCAGGAACTAGCTGACTACATTTTACTGGTTTCCTGGACTTGCTTTTAAATAATTTCCTCTTGGGGGAGAAGGGGTTAATATAAGTTTTAACCGAGATGGAGTGCTCTGGCTAAATAGGCCCTTACAGTCACAGCACTTGTAAGAATGAAGAGATAGACCAGACAGAGTGGTGGGCAGCAAAGCAAACTTTATTGAATGATAGCAGCAAAGTGATAGTACAAGGCTCCCAAGGAGGGAGAGGACCCAAAGAGGTTGCCACTGGAGTTTCTAAGTCTAGATTTTTTTTTTTTTTTTTTTTGGTGGAAAAATAAAAATGCCTCTTTATTTTTGGATTGGAGGAATGCATACTCTATTGGAAGGCAGCTGGTGTCTGTAATGTGAGGGAATTTTGTTCTTCCTTTTTTTACATTAAAAAAAATTTTAAGATTATTTATTTATTTATTTGAGAGAGAGAGAGAAAGAATGAGATAGAGAGAGGAAGCATGAGACGGGAGAAGTCAGAAGGAGAAGCAGATTCCTCACCAAGCAGGGAACCTAATGTGGGACTCGATCCTGAGACTCTAGGATCATGACCTGAGCTGAAGGCAGTTGCTTAACCGATTGAGCCACCCAGGTGCCCCTTTCTTTTTTTTTTCCATTTATTTTTTATTATGTTATGTCAGTCACCATACATATGTCAGTTTTTGATGTAGTATTCCAAGATTCATTGTTTATGTATAACACCCAGTGCTCCATGAAATATGTGACCTCCTTAATACCCATCACTGAGTTCACCAATCCCTCCACTCCCCTCCCCTTTAAAACCCTCAGTTTGTTTCTGGGAGTCCACAGTCTCTCATGGTCTATCCTCCAATTTTTATGGGCTTGTTGGCAGGCTGTTTCAATCTGATTAACCCTCCCTGTGTCTGTCATCTAATCAGATTTTTGTCACCTATCTATCATATGGGGAAGGGTAGAGAGCTTCTTCCAGGGTGGTGTAAAACCCTTTTAAGAGTGGTTGCCTCTTAGAGTGGGGACCCCTAGTTCCTGCCTGTCTGCTTTCCAAATGTCCTTCATCAGAAGGAATTTCTCCTGGTGCCTACAGCAAAGAAGGTGTCTGTGGTGTTGGGAAAGCAGCCCCCAGGGCAACTTGACTCCACTCTATGGGAGAGTCAGCTGGCTTTTCCTATTTTCCTACCCTGAGAGTCAAGAAGACCCCATGAACACAAAATTGCATTCCTTCTTTCTGCCATAAATGTCTTTCTCATGCTTTGTCTATTCTAAAATCCAGTGATGTCATCCATTTAGTTTTAGGCTCATCTGGCTATTGGAAGGCTATAGGTGACTATAACTGGGTCCTTCCCTCCCACCCCACCCCAGCTGATTAGGCCATGATAACATGTCAGCATTTTAGGCTCTGGTTAACTGGTTTTTCCTGAGGGCAGGACTTCTAGAGAAAAAGCTCTGGAATACTAAAAATTGTTCCTTTTCCCTCCCTCTCTGGGAACATGAGGAGGTTTTTCTTTGTTATTCACTCCAGGAGGTGTCTAGATCCAAGAGGCAAATCCCACTAGTGGACTTTTCTCTCATGTGTACTGTGAGAACCTGGTCAAGTTCTTAGGGTAAAATGCAAAAGTCACATCTGTGCTGAGTCCCGTATGAGTGAGTGCCCCAGGAGTTTTTCAGTTTTTTAAAGGTTTTATTTATTAATTTGAGAGAGACAGACAGACAGACAGAGAAAGTGGGAGTGGAGAGAGGCAAAGGTGGGAGGGAGAAAGAATCTGAAGCTGACTCCACCCCAAGTGAGGACCCCAGGTTGGGGTGGGCTCAATCCCAGGACAGGGAGATCTTGACCTGAGCTCAAATGGAGAGTCAGATGCTTCACTGACTCAGCCACATAGGCACCCCTCCCCTGGAACTTTTAACTCTCAGAGTTGTCCACACTGAGCCACCTGCAGCTCACCAGTTCACAGTCAGGTTATCCTGGCCCAGCACTGGCTCCAAGCACTGAGGTCTGCCCTTGTTGAGCCTTGGTTCTGGTAAGACATTACTCCCTGTATTCAATTGTCTCTCCAATCTTAGGGGCAAAGTTTTGCCCTGTGCTAACCTCTCTTAAAGATCTAGAAAAGTTGTTCTTTTCCCCCAGTCTCTTTAGCTTTTCATTGTTAGGACAATTAAATTTTCTTTGTTAGGCAACTTCCATGTTTCCTACATGTGGAAGGCAGTGCAATCATTTTCAGTTGAGATTCTCCAGGTAGTTTGACAACTCGGGATTCCTCCAGGCCAAAGAGAATGAATTTGTGGTGTTGTGGCTAGTCTGCTATAGTTGTCATTGTGGTTTTGGTGTTTCCTGAGTCTTGTTCATACTCAAATTGTGTAGAACTGAAGGAGTAATCCCTAGGCACCATCCTCCTCAATGCATTAAAAACTCACATAAGAATTTTCAACCAGGCACAAGACTCTGGCACACCCTGGTAAATCATCTTTTTAAAAAACTTGAAATGAAAAAGTGCAGGAATCTAACTTAAAATAATGAAAAATGCAGGTTACAAGTAGGGTTTATCAGCTTTCCATGAAATTGTGTTTCCAAACAAGATTGTTTCCAACCTACCCTGATTTCTAGGTATAATGTTATGAAATAAGATCATAAAATCAAGGAACAAATGGTCAAATGACTTTTGTTTCATTTTATTTTATCTTTTTATTTTTTAGAGAGAGACAATGTGTGAGCAGGAAAAAGCAGAGAGAGAAGGAGAGTATCTTAAGTAGGCTCCACACTTGGTGAGGAGCCCATGGGGGATTTGATCTCAAGATTCTAAGATCATGACCTGAGCCAAAGTCAAGAGTCAGACATTTAACTGACTGAGTCACCCAGGGAGCCCTATTTTATTTTTTTTTTAATGTTTATTATTTTTAAAATTCTAGCATAATTATAATACAGTTTACATATTACATATTAGTTTTGGGGGTATGGATGGTGATTCAACAATTTATTCATTACTCATCACAACAAGAACCTATTCACCCATCCTCCCACCCACCTCCCCTCTGGCAACCACCAGTTTGCTCTCCTTATTTTAGAGTCCATTTCTGTTTTTCCTTTGTTTGCTTTGATTCTTAAGTTACACATAAAAGTGGAACCCTATGGTAGTTATCTTTCTCTGACTGACTCCTTTCACTCGGCCTTATGTGATCTAGACCTATTTGTGCTATCGTAAATGGCAAGATCTCATTCCTTTTTATGGCTGAGTCATTTTCCACTGTGCATATACCACATCTTCTTTATCCATTTTTCTATCAATGGACACTTGAGTTACCTCCATATTTGGCAATTGTAAATAACGTTGCAATAGATATAGGGGTGCATTTGTCATTTCAAATTAGTGTCTTCATATCCTTTGGGTAAACACGAAATAGTGGAATTACTGGATCACATGGCAGTTATATTTCTAATACTTTGAGGAAATGCCATAGTGTTTTTCCACAGTGGGTATACCATTTGCATTCCCACCAACACTGCACGAGGGCTGTTTTTTGCCAAACTCTCATGAACATTTGTTGTTTACTGTGTTTTTGGTTTGAGCCATTCTGACAGGTGTGAGATGATACCTTGATGTGGTTTTGACTCATATTTCTCTGGTGATTAATGATGTTGAGTGTCTTTTCATGTTTCTGTTGGCCATGTGTTTGTCTTCTTTGGAGAAATGTCTTTTCCTCTCTTCTTCCCATTTTTAAATTGGATTCTTTACTTTTTGGTGTTGAGCTGTACAAGGTCTTTATATATTTTTTATACCAACTCTTTATTGGCTATATCATTTGTTACTCTCTTTTCCCACTCAGTAGGTTGTCTTTTGGTTTTGTGGATTGTTTCCTTCATCGTGCAGAAGATTTTTCTTTTGATATGGCCCTAATAGCTTATTTTTCCCTTTGTTTCCCTTGCCCGAGTTCTCATATCTAGAAAAAAGCTTCTATGGCAATGTCAGAGAAACTACTGCCTGTGTTGTGTTCTAGGATTTTTATGAATTCAGGCCTTACACTTTAATCCATTTTTTAAATGAAGTTTTTTTTTTTTTACTTAATTTCTTTTCAGTGTAACAGAATTCATTGTTTATGCACCACACCCAGTGCTCCATGCAATACTTGCCCTCCATAGCACCCATCACCAGGCTCCCCCACCCTCCCACCCCTTCAAAACCCTCAGATTGTTTTTCAGAGTCCATAGTCTCTCATGGCTCATCTCGCCCTCCAAATTCCCTCAATTCCCTTCTCCTCTCCATCTCCCCATGTCCTCCGTATATTTGTAATGCTCCACAAATAAGCAAACCCATATGATAATTGACTCTCTCTGCTTGACTTATTGCACTCAGCATAATTTCTTCCAGTCCCATTCATGTTGATACAAAAGTTGGGTATTCATCCTTTCTGATGGAGGCATAAAACTCCATAGTGTATATGGACCACATCTTCCTTATCCATTTGTCCGTTGAAGGGCCTCTTGGTTCTTTCCCCAGTTTGGTGACTGTGGCCATTGCTGCTATGAACAATGGGGTACAGAAGGCCGTTCTTTTAATTACATCTGTATCTTTGGGGTAAATGCCCAGTAGTGCAATTGCAGGGACATAGGGAAGCTCTATTTTTAATTTCGTAAGGAATGTCCACATTGTTCTCCAAATTGGCTGCGCCAACTTGCTTTCCCACCAATAGCGTAAGAGAGTTCCCCTTTCTGCACATCCTCTCCAACACACACTGTTTCCTGTCTTGCTAATTTTGGCCATTCTAACTGGTGTAAGGTGGTATCTCAATGTGGTTTTAATTCAAAGGCAATGTACAGAAATCAGTTTCTTTATTATACACTAACAATGAAAACACAGAAAGGGAAATTAGAGAATTGATTCCATTTACTATAGCACCAAGAACCATAAGATACCTGGGAATAAACCTAACCAAAGAGGTTAAGGATCTGTACTTGTGGAACTACAGAACACTCATGAAAGAAATTGAAGAAGACACAAAAAGATGGAAGATCATTCCATGCTCTTGGATCGGAAGAATAAACATTGTTAAAATGTCTATATTGCCTACAGCAATCTGTATTTTTAATGCTATTCCAATCAAAATTCCACAGGCATTTTTCAAAGAGCTGGAGCAAATAATCCTAAAATTTGTATGGAATCAGAAGAGACCCTGAATTGCTAAGGAAATGTTGAAAAAGAAAAACAAAATGGGCAGCATCACATTACCTGATTTCAAGCTTTACTACAAAGCTGTGATCACCAGGACAGCATGTACTGGCATAAAAACAGACACATAGAGTACTGTAACAGAGTAGAGAGCCCAGATACGGACCCTCAACTCTATGGTCAAATAATCTTCAACAAAGAGTCAAAACTATACAGTGGAAAAAAGACAGTCTCTTCAATAAATGGTTCTGGGAAAATTGGACAGCTATATGTAGAAGAATGAAACTCGACCATTCTCTTACACCATACACAAAGATAAACTCAAAATGGATAAAAAAAAAAGACCTCAACATGAGAATCCTAGAGGAGAACACAGGCAGTAACCTCTTCAATGTCAGCCACAGCAACTTCTTTCAAGATATGTCTCCAAAGGCAAAGGAAACAAAAATGAAAATGAACTTTTGGGACTTCATCAAGATTAAAGCCTCTGCACAGCAAAGCAAACAGTCAACAAACAAAGAGGCAACCCACAGAATGGGAGAAGATATTTGCAAATGACAGTACAGACAAAAGGCTGATATCCAGGATCTATAAAGAACTTCTCAAACTCAACACACACAAAACGGATAATCGTGCCAAAAAATGGGCAGAAGACATGAACAGACACTTCTCCAATGAAGACATACAAATGGCGATCAGAAACTTGAAAAAATGTTCATATTCACTAGCTATCAGGGAAATTCAAATTAAAACCATTTTAATCCATTTTGAGTTTATTTTTGTGTATGTCATAAGAACTTGGTCCAGTTTCATTCCTTATTGCATGGAGCTGTCCAGATTTCCAATACCATTTGTCAAAAAGACAATCTTTTTCCTATTGCATATTTTTGCCCCCTTTGTCATAGATTAAGCAACCATATAATCGTAGTTTTCTTTCTGGGCTTGCTACACTGTTCCCTTGATATAAGTGTAGAGAGATTGAGATTGACAAAGTAAAGCTTGAAACTGCTGGAAGTCACCCTAGCACCCTCCAGGTACACACCCTAATTACTGTCACACACCACCAGCCTGTTTGTAGCCACCAAAGATCTCAGAGGAATGAATGTTGGCTTGGAAGGCTTAAGGCACACAGGGCAGCCAGAGGGAAAGTCCTGAGCCTACAGAGTGAGGTGGCCATGAAATTGGCCACTAGAACAGTCATTTCTTACCCACGCTGCAGTCCCCACTGCACTGGTGAAAGGTATAGTTGGATCTCTCATCAGTAAAGTGCAGTCCCAGGACACATATATTTACAAATGACTTCACAGGGTTCTTCAGTTTAAAACCTTGAGTCTTGGAGTGGAAATCATTTCTGTGAAAAGATGTGGCACCTGAGAACAGTCACCTACAAAAGGCTCAAGTGGCGGAGCCCAACCCCCATGCCACTCAATCTCTGTCATGTCGCCCAAACCAGTTCAGCTTTGCACCTCCAGTTGGAAAGCCTAGGGCTAAAGCTCAAGGCCAAGCTGAGCCCCAAAGTCCCAGACTGGGTCTGAGCAGGGGCTGTCTGTGTGCAGCCTCTAGGATGCACTGAGCCTGGGATCCACCACCCTGAGCCCTGTCCCTTGTTCAGCGCACCTGCCTTTCCTCTGTGCCCATGTGCATTTGCGTCCTACTAACCAGATCTGCCATTGCTGATTCCCCGCGCCCTGCCTCCCCAGCCTTGCCAGTATACCTACACTATACAGAGTTCTCCAGTCGGGAGCTTTTATTCTCTCATGGCAGTGCCACATCAAGGGTTAAAAAGGAGGAATGCTGAATGAGGACGTCGTGAAAACCGGGTCTCCCCAAGTAGAGGCCATCAATGGGGAAGGGGAAGAGATATGGCCCAAGACGGTGTGCCCTGAAGTGCTAAAGCTTTGGGGGACCGAGGAGAGGGGTGCATCATGGTTCCCGTCACTCGCGGCACACTTGGGGCTAGTCTGCCTGGCTGGGGTCTCCGCCTGCATCCGCAGCCCCGTGATGCAGCCTCACCAACCACATTCACAGCCCGCCCTGTGGGTGGGGGGATTTGCAGCGGGGGTCTGCCAATGCAACAGCAAGGCTTCATTTGCAGTCGCGCTGGGAGGGTGTGTAGAGGCTGAGGATTGTGCACTGCGCGCTCAGACTTAGAGATTCCGGCAACAGTGAAAAGCCTCTTTCTAGGCACTCTTTGTGCTGAAAGGCAGCAAGTCAGGACTTCAGACTTTCCAAGGGAGCTTTAGAGTGGAAAAATCAGGTGGAGGGGTCCTAACACCCTCCAGTTGGGTGGGTCCAAGTGCTGCATAATTGCGTTTTCGGGTGCGCACTTAAAATCGAAAATTACTGTAGGTATGATTAAAGCCGATCATGATCATGTTGTGTGTACATGGGATCCCATGAGAAACCCAGAGAAGTTTCAAGGATTGCCTGTCTCAGAGCGACGGGTACAAAGAACGATCTAATTTGGTTTCACTTGATAATTAGGCATGAGCTCAGTGGGAAATGGTTTTGATTCATTTTTTCTCTTTATTTTATTCAAGAAGGTTGAGAGGAAAGTCGGGGACAGAGAAGATCCCTGACTCGCTGAAACTCCCAGTTCTCCACCCGCAACAGGACAGGAAAAAGTAAGTGGGGACTCCAGCCCCACCCAGACAAAGCGGGAGACAGACAGGACCCAAGAATATCAACGGATGGTCCTTCCGTTTGTCCTCCAGGGACAATGGCCAGAATACTTGGGGCACAGCCTTCAGACCACCTCAAACAGGACTGTTAGGGAGTGCCATGGTCCTTCCTGGGTGTGGGGGAGGTCTGACTCTGCCCGAGGTACCCGGATGGTGAAGGCATCCATCACACTCATCAACATAGTCTTGTCAGTGATCTGGGTGAGGCACGCGGAGTTCTAGTTATACTGACACACGCCTTCCTCCATGGTAGGGGTTCCCTGACAGTGCTTAGAGAGCTGGAACTGGCTCCTCGGAAGATGATCAGGAAGTCGGTGGCCATCTTCTAAATTGCTTTGAGAATGCACTTCTATGTTTTGTTTGCCTTGCCCTCCAGGAAGCAGTGTTTACCGAGCTTTGTGAAAGATGATCTTATTAAGACCTGGTGCTGGCTCTGGTCTAGCCCTGAACCTGTGTACACAGGCACCCGAAGCTGGGAGGAACATTGCTCTTCTCCTGCAGCGGTGGTGGTCCCAGCTACCAGGCAGAAGACAAGCAGCGGGGCGCGGGGAGGGGCGCTGGCGGGGAGGTAGTGCCCGAGTCCCGGTGGGGATGGAGTCCAACACTGTGAACCTCCTCACGCCAAATGATGAAATAAGTTTACAAAACCAAGAGCAAATTAGTCAAACGACTATTTGAAAATCAGTATTTTTCTTGGCGAATTATTTATTAGATCGTGTTCTGTGTAGCCTTAATTTAGAGAGGTTCCAGGATAGCCGCACATAATCTAAGCAGCCCGCATGAGTGAAGGTCTAAACTTCCTAGAACTGACTCAATAAATCAAGGATGGACTCAGAGGAGAATGGTTTTGCGATTCACACTGGGACGTCTAAGAACCCGCTGCCCTGCCAGTCCACCACGAGGAGAGTGAGTCTTACACACCGGATCCCCAGTCCCCACCCTAAGGAAGGGGCAGCACCGGGAGTTAAGATGAAAGAAAGCTGTACACAAGCATCACACAAAGTAAATGGCTTTGACTGTAGTCACCAAATTAGAAGGGAAGGAGATGTGACCCAAGGCAGCTGTTCTGTATGAAATGCAAAAGCTTCTGGGGACTGAGGAGAGGGGCGCATCGTTGCCCGGATCACATACGACGTACCCGGGCATTATTTCCGCTCTGCTTGGGAGACACACATAACTGGGGTCTCTGCCTGCGCAGCACAGCCCCGTGATGTCGGCTCCCACCCACTATACCTACAATACCATGATTGCCGCGAGGACCACCGCTGCCGCGGAACACCCGCTGCCGCGACCCGCACGCTTCCCACTATGGCCACCTTGTGGCCACTGCCATGTTTGCTGCTTAGAGAGAGCATGTAGAGACTGAGGCGCACAGACTGCACTCAGACCCCGAGATCCAGGGGACAGTGAGAACCTCTTTCTCTGCACTCTTGGTGCTGAGGGAAGCAAGTCAGGACCTAGGACCTCCAAGCAAGCAGGGAGCGGAAAGATCAGGTTGGAGGGGTCCTAAAGCCCTCCATCCGGCGGGTCCTGGAGAGAGTGGAGGCGCCACTTGAGAGAGCACACTTACAACTGAGAGTGATATGATTTGATCAGATTTCACTATGCCCTGTGTGTATGCGATCCCATGAGAGAGAGACTCAGAGCATGAGCCTCATGACCCCGTGTCGATGCCCCGGGTGTTGGACCCTGGCACTGGCTTGTGATCCGAGGAATGCGCACACGTTTGGAGACAAAAGGAGTTTGTGCGAAAGCTTTGCGTGTGAGCTTAGCGTCCGCGGCGATGCTCAGTACCTTCAAGCCTGCTCCACTCTCTAGTGACGGACGGAAGTGCGGGGGAGGCGGGCACGGGGCTGGGATTGCCCGCACTGGGGACAACTTGACAAACAGCAGCCGGAAACAAGGGGCAGCTGGGCAAATGGCTCTAACGGGGTGAGGAGCCAGAGGTGATGGATGGCAGGAGAGGGAGACCCGGGGCTAGAAGTCCCTTTGGAGGCTTGGGAAGCAGCGGTGCCTAAGGCCTTCAGGCTCAGGCCCTGGAGGGCTTCCAGCTCTTCCTACCCGCGGTACAGACCACCCAGCATGAGTCCAGAAAGCCACACAAGGTGGGAAGCCGGAAAATTGTGATTTTGTCTTCACAGAATCCCTCTCTGGGCCTGAGCTCTTCTGAATCCCTCTGTAGCTGGGGTACAGACACATGGCTACTAAGGACAACATGTTCTGAAGCCAGGAATATATATGGTCCCCATTTCAAAGATGAGGTGCTGAGAAGTTAATTGCCCTTAACTGTACCCCTTGGAATTGAGTTCTATGGACAGAGTTCTTGCGATCACTCCCATTTCTTGCTTCCCATGTGCTTTGACTCTCTGTGATTCCAGCTGCCCATCAGTCACCCTGCTTGTGCCCAGAGTCAATGCTGCTGCAAGTTTTTAACTGTCCAAGCCTCACTTGGATGGGGGATCTAGGGTCAGACCTGGGGAGCTGGGACGTCTTGCTTTCTGGCTATTATCCTATAGGACTGCACCGCTGGGTTGGTGAGGGGCTCACGTTCATAACCCAATGGAACTAAACGGGTAAATTTTACCTTGACGTCAAACTGCCCTCAACTTCCTGCTCCTATTAAGGATATTTTCCTGGTCCCCACCATCCCTCTCCCTCCCTCCACTCCCATCAATGACCTCAATGCAAATACGAGTGGGATGATCCTGCGGAATGTTCTGGGTTCTGGACGTAAGTGGGTGACACAATCCATCAGGGTACGAAATCTGTTCTCTCATTGGTTGTTCAGAGCTCCAGGACCACCCCAGACCCAGAGCAGCGGGAATAAGAGCTTGCTGCTGGTGCTGGGAGGCAGCAGAGCCACTGCTCCGCTCAAGAGTCCCTGCGACTTCCACAGCGCCACCGCCTGACGCCAACGCTGCCGCCGCTGCCGCCGCCTGGGCTCCAAGCCACCTGCTGCCAGGTGAGTTCCGTGATTCCCACTTTGCTGTGTGAATCTATCTCTCCTTCCTTTTCCCTCTCTCTTTTGCATTCGTCTTTCTTGTAGCTGCTCTCCGTTACTCTACGATTCATCGCAGGCTCCTGCCTCAGGTAACACTGGCCAGTCTCAGTCCCGGGACTCCCTGCTTCACTGCGCACTGAGACCCACTTCGCTGTCCTTGCCGCACTTGTGCTCAGGACACTGGAGCTCCACAGATACCGTGTGCACAGCGGGACGCAGGGGTGCTCACGGACCTGTTTGTGCCTAGTGGTCCCTGGGAAAGCATTTCGGAACTTTGGCCAGCCTCAGTGGGTGGCAAATAGGCTCAAAGACGGAGAGGAAGGCAGCCTTGCATGGCAAGCCCCTTTAGTGAGTTCTGGGACATTTTCTGCCCTGCTTTAAGTCCTAGCCCCAATTTAAGACTCTGCTAAGCTTGGTTCTTGCAGGGAATTCTTTGCCAGAGTGCGGAGCAGGTAAGTAGAATTTGTTTCTTCGGTTTCTCTAAGACTCCATAGGTAGAGATAATTCCCTTTTTAGAGACCTCCCCATGCCCCGCCAGGTAAGAGCAAAAGCCCCACACAGGGAGGACAGTTCTGGGTTGTGATAGGAGAGCCGCTTTGGTGACAGGGTGCTCAGAGATTATCTTCCGTGGAGACCTGGCCAGGATGTGAATTTGAGAGGGTGCTCTGTGGTGGGGAGGGGGCTACTGACAGAATCCTCTTCACCCAGTTGTCCTGCTAGGATCGCTCTGCTGTTACTCTGCTGCAGAAGGTGACATTTTTCTTCTCTTACAGAGAAGCATCATGGGCATCTGGAAGTTCTCTCCTTTCCTGGTTCTCAGCATCCTGGCCCTGTACCAGGTGGGCATCCTCCAGGCGGCACCATTCAGGTAAGACAGCCCTGCCCTAGCTACCGATCCAGGGGAAGTGGTAGACAGAGGCTCAGAGCCTCTATTTGCCTTCTTCCCCTCTGTAGGTCTGCCTCAGAGAACTCACTGGAACCCCCTATACTCACTGAGAACGAAGTATGCCTCCTACTGACTGCAGTGCTGAATGACTATGTGCGCCTGAAGGTCCGTGAGCTGCAGCGGGAGCAGGAGACTGACAGCTCCAGGTGAGGCTCCCCCACCCCGGGCTCAGCTCAGGGTATCTCCTCCCTCCTGTCATGCCCAGAAGGCATATCCCAAGAGGTAAGAGAGAACACAGCTGGACAGGTGGCCAGCACACTGCCATGATTCACCTCTGCCTGGGGCCCAGGATTCTAAGGCTCCCCTGACAATAGAGGTCACAGAGACAATGGTTAAGGCTCATAGAAAAAGATCCCTTTCTGAAAGCAGTTAGGGAAGGTATGAAATCCCCTACTCTGGCCAGTGGGTTGGCAGCAGTGAGGGGACTTCCCAGGATGGGAGGAGTTAGGACCAGTAAGTGTGAAGCCGGCAGATGGACCACACGTATCTCAGGAAGTTTTAGAATTAAGCTTCTTGGACATGGCATTCATTCATTTCATATTTGCAAGGTGAAGCCAAAGGCCTTGCAGAGGGTGGGGTTGGGTAGGGCACTGTCTGAGGTAGGTCTGGGGTCTTAGAGGTGTAGGCTCTGTGGAGACACACACATTGTCATGGGGCCAGATGCACTGCCCCTGCCTCCCCTCCCTGTGTCCCCTGAGCTTGGAGCACACACCAGTCCCGGGCTGGCCCTGGTCCCTCTGGGTCAGAGGCATGAGATGCACAAGCAGCTATCCTGCAAATCTCAGTGCAGAGCATGACGACTGATGTATTGCAACATGAGGAATGCTAGAGAAAGCTACTCCTTCCCCACCACAGCCATTCCCCACCCTGCCCTGGCTCAGGAAACTTCTAGGTTCTCCTAATGGAGGATTGAGTGCTGCATGGCTGCCTGCCTGCATCCCCCGCCCCCGCCTCTGCTCCAAGTGCCCCCTCCCTGGTCTAACCTTCTGCATGATACCCACAGGGGCAGACCCGGGCTGTGGTACCACCTGGCATGTCTTTTCCCTGCAGCCTGGACAGCTTCCGAGCTAAGCGGTGCAGTAATCTGAGTACCTGTGTGCTGGGCACATACACGCAGGACCTCAACAAGTTTCACACGTTCCCTCAGACTGCAATTGGGGTCGGAGCCCCTGGCAAGAAAAGGGTCATGGCCAGCAGCTTGGAGAGAGACCACGGCCCTCACACGGGCATGATCCGGGATGCCTACCAATCCCCCCCCTCAGCTTTCTAATTTCCTTTCTTCCTTCCTATATCATGATACATGTGGTCCTCTCTGGCTGCTGGTGTCAGTAGCTTCCTTTGTGGCAGTGGATGTCTGGAACCTCAGATGGGAGGAGAGCAAGATGTTCAGGCCAGAAGAGAACCCCCCGGAAAGAGATGAGGGGGCAGCCTTTGACTCCCCTGAGGAATCATAGCCCAGCTTCTCAGTCCTGCTTATGAATGTGTTTGTCCCTGGGGAATAAAAGTGCATTTGTAAGAAGACCTGAGCAGTGGTGGTTATTGCCCTGGGCCACAGCACAGGCTTCTCAGACTCAGAGATCTGTGCTTAGAAGGAGCCTTAGCCCCGTGGTAGCTGGATCCAGGGCATAGTGAGTAGTCCTGTGACCAACATCCAGTAGCTGGACAGGATCCGTGCAGAGCAGGTAAGCATCTCTGGGACCCAATGTTATACTTCCTCCTCCAGGTGAGTCTGGGGAATTTTCCTATTTCTAAGAAGGGATATTGGGTACCATTGAGTGGGCTGTGGCTTCTAGACAGTCCTTGAGTTGGGGTCAGTGTGGGGCTATAATCCTCTCTCCTAAGCCTTGCTTGCTTTTTAGTTTACTTATACAGGATAAGCTGTTACAGCTCTGTGTTCCCTGGCCACTCACCCAGAGCCACTTTGGGCTTCCTCACACCCCTGGGAATGTCTGTGGGAGTGATCATGACATTTTCCCCATAGCCTGTGTATTTCTGCAGTGAACACTGTGATTAGGGGAAAGCTGTACCATTAACAGGTGCCTCTCAGAGCAATCATTTTCCCATGACTACCCCATGGGGAAGACAGAATCTCTCTCTGACAGCCTCTCACTGATGGGCTCCTTTTCCTCCATCCTGCACACCAGCATCACTGCCCAGGAGAGCCCCTGCGACACTGCCCCCTGTGTGACCAAGAATCTGGAAGGCTTGCTGGCCAGAGCTGAGCGCATGGTGAAAACCACATTTGTGGCTGCCAGTGTGGACCCCAAAGCCTTTGGCCATCGCCACGAGGAACTTGGAGCCTAAGAGCTGAAAGGGATCCAGGAAGAAGGTGAGAAGGGAGGATGGGGACCCAGGTAGCGAAGGGGTGCAGTCCACACATTAAGCCTCTGAGAGCCCACCTATTAGAAAAAACCCACAAGGGAATGTCCCCATCCCAGCATCTGCAGAGAGAACAGGGAAACTCCTGGAATTTAGGGTCACTCCCCTCTATTTGAGCAGTCTCTCCCTGTGAAAAACTGAGATCATCTGCCAGAAAAGATCAATCTGTTTATTTAAATGACTGTCCCTGCATTTATAACTGTGATTCTTCTACCTTTGAGTTTGAAAGGTAAGGACGTGCTTTGGGTGTAAACACTATAGTGTCATGTACGTCTGAATTCAGAGCCAACACTTGGGATCATGAACTGATCTATTAGCTGTACGACCACGGGCCAGACATGTTTTCCAAGCCAGTTTCTCCATCTGTGAATCAAGGGCAACAATATTATCTACTTGCTAGATTAATATAAAGACTGAATGAGATAATAGATGTCAATATTTTCACAATTAATACGTTACTAAATTATGGCTATTTTTTTTTCTAGGTCACCATGAACCGAATTCTCTTTCCTTTAATTTAAAATGAATGCAACTCTTAGGATAAGGAGCATGGAAAACCCACACATCTGCATGCTTAATATTAAAAACATTCTTGCCTGAAATAAATTAAATCTAAATAAAAAGAATAAAATTATTGCAAAATTACCTAGTGTGCGTCTTTTTGTATGACATCATGTCTGTATCTGGTAGCAAAGATGGGCCCTGTGAGCCAACCCATGGCTGTTGGGAATCCTGCAAACCCTCAGGGGGACGGGGAGTAGCTGCCTGGTGGGTGTCTGGGGACACATAATAAATGCGGGGCCTGCATGGAACTCTGTGAAGAAACGTTGTCACTGGTGAACTTCATCACGATAAGAAAGGGTTTTTGACACATTTGAGAGGAGTCCCTACTGCTATTTATGGTGTTTCTTCCCGGAAAGCCTAAAGACCTGTGAACCCTTTGAGGAGGCTGACCTTGAAGCAGAGGCAACATGCTTGGGATGGGATGGGTCCTCAGTATCCCTTTCTGGAATTAGAACTCTACACCTCTCAAAGACAATTCCCCTTTATTTGCAGAGTTCCCTGGTCCCCAGCCCCAGAGATTGTCTGTGCACTTCCTCTTGACTCAGGTTTGCCCTTGCCCAGCCCTGCCTTTCCTCCCCATCAGCACCCCTCCTCCTCCCCATAGCCTGCAAAGCCCTTAAGAAACAGTGGCTCAGAGTCTGAGATGCTGCCACAGACGGACAGGCCAGGAAAGGTCAGCAGGTACCATTCAGTCCAACTTTTCTTATCCTCTGGGGTGCGGAGAAGAAAAGCGTGTGGCTCTAAAGCCTGTAATATGTTTAACAGAAACATTCATACCTTTAACGAGTACTCATGGAGTGGCTGCATGCCTAGGTGTCCTTTGCTCCTTTGGCCTGGACTCCAAAACAAGGTCTGTGGACCTAAACCTGACCTTTGGTCTAGATCCACATGCAGCCAACATCAGCTGAGATCACCCGCATCCCTACTACATGCCCATGCCCAAGAAAATAAGCATTTGCCTTTGTAAGCCAAGAGGGTTTTGAGGTTGTTTGTATGTAATATTGCTGTGGCTAAAGCTGACCGGTATATAGGCTTCGGAAGTGTTATAAAGTGAATGTGTTCCCTCATAAACTCTAACCCCCAATGTCACTGTGTTTGGAGACAGGGCCTATAGGGAGCAGCTAAGATTAAGAGAGATCCTAAGCATAGGGCCCTGATCTGATAGGACAGGTGTCTTATAAGAACAGAGAACGATCAGAGATCCCTCTCTTTCCCTCTCCACGCACACGCATAGAAGGGGCCTGATGGGGACACAGTGAGCACATGGCCATTTGTAAGACAGAAAGCGAGACTTCACCACACGGCAACGCTGATGGGACTTTGATCTCACAAGCCCAGCATCCAGAACTGAGAACAATACGTGTCTGCTGCTGAGCCGTCCAGCCTGTGCTGTTCGGTAATGACTGCCAGACTAATACAGGGGTCATTAGTTGGTGGAACTATTTTTGGTACCACAGCTTGTTTTTCCTCTCACTGAGACTTTGGGCTTTGTGTCGATTTGCTCAATGTCCAAATTAGCAATTTTATTCATTTCTTTTTATGAGTTCATTTGCATTTTGTCTCCCTAAAATCGACTTAAGGAATATTCATTGGTTCAATCTCCTGCTGCTGAAACTGGATCATCTGTACTGTAGATAATGAAGTGGTTTTCTCTCGTGCTGAATACATACATCACACTATAGAGCCATGAGTATAGATATATGTACCGACCTGGAGAAACCTCACATGTAATACTGAGTACAAAATAAAGCAAGTTTCGAAGGACAGATACCAGATGATACTATCTGTTTTGCATTTAAAACATGTCTAACACTACTGTACAAAACCTATAGATGTATACAGCCATTCATAGGGAGAATAAACATCACATTCTAAAAAGGGCGGGAACAAAATGTCAATAAGAAGGGTGTTTAGTCGGCACCCAGGATGGTTTTGTTTTATTGTGTAAGCCGGGTAGTTGGAATATGTGAATGGTCACGATATTTGTGTTTAGTAGGAAAGAATTTCATGAGTCTAAGTCTCTTACATTAAGGCAACTGTTGTCAATTTTTTTATAAACATATATTTTTATCCAAATGTATAAATTTTAAATACCCAAAGAGGATCTGCTGTGTTCAATGGAAAGCATGAAAAAAAAAAAATATCCAATGAATGCATAATTGAGAAAAGATGGCAGTAATAAATACATAGCTTTAGAATAGTGGTATATTAAAGTCACCAATTGAGAGCCAAGACTATCTGCTGCATCTTTTTAAAGAATACCACAATATTTTTTCCACAAGAGAAATATTTAGAACAGAAGGACTCAGAATTGATTAAAATAAATGGGTAGTAAAAGATAAATGACAAATATGAACAAAAATAAATTGAAATAAGGTCATAATCTGGGATCAAAATTGAATTGAAGGCAAAAAAAAATTTATTGGAAAATGGAAATTTATTTTTAGTGTCATGTGATGGGAAAAGGAACCCAATGTCAAGAAGATGTATTGGTAATACACACACATGCACCCAACAACATGGCCTCAAATTGTGTGAAACAAAACCCGACAGAACTGCAGGTGAAATATGTGTATCAAGAATTCTTGTTATGGGCGCCTGGGTGGCTCAGTGGGTTAAGCCGCTGCCTTCGGCTCAGGTCATGATCTCAGGGTCCTGGGATCGAGTCCCGCATCAGGTTCCCTGCTGAGCAGAGAGCCTGTTTCCTCCTCTCTCTCTCTGCCTGCCTCTATGCCTACTTGTGATCTCTCTCTGTCAAATAAATAAATAAAATCTTTAAAAAAAAAAAAGAATTCTTGTTATGGAATTACTGTACCCTGCTCAATAAGCCATTAGCTTTTGGAATCACCTTCAAATGCATGTTTCAAAGCTGGCTCTGCAAATACCCCTGACACTATGATAGGTTTGAGAAAACACAGTGTTTACAACCACAAAGGTGTGATAGAGCTTATTAGTAATAAGATTATGTCTACTTTTCCCAAAACCATTTATGAAATAAACCAGCATGTATCACATTGATTTTAACACCAGCCTTATATGCTAGTCTCCTTCTGGCCTTCTTTTCTTCTCCACTGATAACTCTCTATATACTAGTACCATGGTTTCATTACGTGTAGGATAAAGGTACTTCAGCTTCTCTTTTTCAAAATGCTCTTGGCAATTTTTCCACATCTATTCTTCCAGAAGTTAGTTAGAATAATTGTCAATTTTTAAAAATCCTGTTTTGATTTTGTTTGGCATTGGGCTTTCCAGGAAGACAACTGTATCGTCTCTAAATAAATAAATAATCTTTGTACATATTTTTGTTCTTTTTGTATCATGTAGAACTTCTTTACAATGTTGAGGCAAAAATGATTACAGTTATCCCTGATGATGAAGGGTATTGATTTCAAAAGGAGATTCAGTATCATCCTAAGAAAATATCTTTCTTCTTATTGTATATTAAGAGAGTTTTTGAAAATCATAAATGAATACTAAATTTTACCAAAATATCTTTTGGCACTAATGATGATCTTAGGGCTTTTCTCCTCTGACTTACTATTATGATAAGACATTTCCAGGCATAGAAATTCATAATAACAATTAATATTTTTGAGTACTTACTACATGTTAGGCTGTAGTAAATGCTTCACAGAGTTAATTAATTAATTAATTAATTAATCTTTATAATGATTGCATAAATAGACAGTTTCATAGTTCCATGTTACAGATAAAGAAACTGAGATCAGAGACATTAAACAGGTTAACCAAAACCATATGGCTATCAGGTCCAAATCAAGATGTAAAACTATTCGTCTTTCTAGGCTATCTGGCTCCAGAGTCAGGGGTCTTAAAGCCCTATACTTCTTTATTTTTTTCAGTGTTCCAAAATTCATTGTTTATTCACCACACCCAGTGCTCCATGCTTCCTCAATACCCACCACCCCCATCTAACCCCTCATCCCCCCCTCCAAAACCCTCAGTTTGATTCTCAGAGTTCACAGTTTCTCATGCTTCATCTCCCCCTCCAATTTCCCCCAACTCACTTCTCCTCTCCATCTCCCAATGTCCTCCATGTTATTCCTTATGCTCCACAAGTAAGTGAAACCATACAATAATTGACTCTCTCTGACTATACTGCTTCTTGATAAACTCTACTTGGTCAGACAATAGTGTCAAAATATCCATCCAAATTCCGGGTTCTTCTGACTTATTAAGGATTTTGTTCTACCACTGTTAAGTTTAATATTGGAGCTATGCTAATATCATCAAATGAATTAAAGCAAACTTTTGAATTTTTAATATATTTCAGGTCGGTATAAAAAGCAATAAAATCTATCTAAGCTTTAAGTTTCATATAATTTACCTGAAACTTATTTACAGAGTTCCTCTAGGTTTTAGCTTTCCTCACAGAGGTCTTAAGGTTTTCAATTTCTGCTATGGTTATTCTACTCTATTGTTACTCTATCTGTGCTTGACTTACATATATTTCTGTGAAATTTGTTTTTTTTTTTTAATTTTTTGCATGCATTAGCAAATTGTCTTTTTTTATAATTTAAAATCTTCATATTTGACATTATATCTTTCTTTTCATTCTGAAAGTAATATATCTGTATCTTCCCTTTTTCTTTCCCTCACTTACTTTACCAGAAAGTTCTAATTGAACTTTTCAGGAAAGAGCTTTAATATTTTTCAATTCTGCCATTTCTTCTTTTTTACTCACTAATTTCTTTGCTGACCACTTAACTCCTTCTCCCTCATAATTGTTGAAAAGTTCGTTGAGCTAATCTCTTCCTAGATTTCTGAGTTGAATTATTAAATTAAATTGCATATATTCTCTTTGTCCTGATCATTTGTATTTAACAACCTCTTCCCACTTCCACTGACTCTTCCTGATCCAAGTCTCCATCATGTTTTATATGAACTAAAACAACAACCTCCCAACTGATCTCCTTGTTTCTACCCTTTTCATGCAGACAATTCTGGAGTGATCCTTTTAAAATATAAGTCAGAGTGTGTCTATCCTCTGCTCAGAACCTTCCTCAGTTTCACCTTCTCACTCAGAGTAACTGAGCCTACTCTGCCTACAATGCCATGCTCCCAGTGTCTGCATGACTGACTCCTTCCCTTCCTTCAGAATTCTGGTGAAACATCATCTTCTCAGGACTATCTACCTTGAGTACTGTATACAAAATGACATTCCTCTCTGAACATTCTCCATCCACCTTATCAGCCTTATTTTACCCAAAGGATTTATCACTGTATGAGATAATATATTTATGGGGGGGGGGGGTGTTCAATGTACTTCTACCAGCATGTAATTTTATGAAGGAAGTTAGATTTTTTTTCCATCTGTACCTTGGGGCATAGGGTACAGTGTAACCCTTCAATAAATATTTGTTGAATGGATAAATAAATTAGGAAACTGTCAGGTTTTTCTCTTTCTTTTTTTTTCTTTAAGATTTTATTTATTGATTTGTCAGAGTGAGAGAGAGCAGAAGCAGGAGGAATGTCACACAAAGGGAGAAGCAGGCTCCCTGATGAGCAAGGAACCCAATGTGAGACTGGATCCCAGGGAACTGGGATCATGACCTGAGCTGAAGGCAGATGCTTAACCAACTAAACCCCCCTGGCATCCCATCTTTGACTTTATCTTTAACCATACAGCATGTTCTGAGATGTGAAGTTGCCATTTAAAAAATTGCCTAATTTTTCTTTTGATATCTTTTTTAACTCAAAAGTAATTTAGTAGAGAAATTTAAAATTTTAAATAGCTTTTAAAATTACTCTTCAGTTATTTACTTCCAGGTTTTTTTGCACTGTGGTTTGATAGAAATGGTCTTTATAATTTTGTGCTTGGGAAATTTGCTGAGATTTTCTATAGGCTTACTATGTGATCCTTTGCCACAAATGCATTAATGATAACAGAAAATAGAGTACTTTTCCTAAGGTAAAAATTTTTATATCAATATCTAAGTAGCTAGCTATGGATATGTAATTAAAGCAAATAATTATAATATTCTTATATATTATTTTTACCTGGGTAGTTGATCTTGCAAGGAAAAAAAGAAGACAATACATTTTCTAAGTATTATTTAATTTCTGTGAATCCTCCTTTATATTCCTAAAAATGTTTAGTTTACATAATATAATTTTTTTCTTACTTTAAAAATCACCATTCATTTAAAAATTTTTTAAAAATCACCATTCATGGGGCGCCTGGATGGCTCAGTGGGTTAAGCCTCTGCCTTTGGCTCAGGTCATGATCTCAGGGTCCTGGGATGGAGCCCCACATTAGGCTCTCTGCTCAGCAGGGAGCCTGCTTCCCCCTCTCTCTCTGCCTGCCTCTCTGCCTAGTTGTGATTTCTGTCTGTCAAATAATAAATAAATAAAATCTTAAAAAAAAAACACCATTCATGAGGTAAAAATTATATAACATTAAATTATACACACAAGTTATATTTCCATGAGTTTTAGCAGAATTGTTCCATAAAACCTATTATAATTATCACCACAACAAAAGATATAGAATATTTCCATCATCCCAGAATGTTTCTCATACCACTTTGAAGTCAATCTTCCCCAAACCCCTATACCTCATACAATCACTGATGTGATTTCTATCACTGTGGATTCATTTTTCCATAGACAAATGATATGTCCTCTCTTGTATCTAGCTTCTTTCACTCAGCATAATGTTTCAGAGATTTATTCACATTGTTGCATATATTAGATATAACTATCTGGGGAGGTTAAATGTGTATTAATTGGTTATTAAAGCTCAAAAATTGGAGTGAAAGAGTTAAGTAATATCCCATTACATACCAAAATTCACCAGGTGGAGACATGTATTATTTCTAGTTTGGATTGTTATGTATGACACTCTTATGAACATTCTTGTACAAGTGTTTCTTTGACAGGTTGAAGACATTTCTCTTGCATAAGTAGCTAGAAATCACATGGTAAATGCCTGTTTTAACTAAACTGACTGTGCTGGTTTACAAATGGTTATGCCATATTATACTCTCCCAGCAGAAATTTATGATCATTTGCCCCATTTCCCACATCCTTGACAAGACTTGATATTTTCAATGTTAGCCATTCTTCTAATACTATAGCAGTACCTCATTACAGATTTTCATTTTTATTCTCTTAATGATTGGTGATAACTGAGGACCTTCTCATGTACTTATTAGTCATTTTTTTTACCTTCTTCTATAATGTTCTAGTTTCACTCCTTTGCAGATTTTCATTTTTATTCTCCTAATGATTGGTGATAACTGAGGACCTTCTCATGTACTTATTAGTCATTTTTTTTTTACCTTCTTCTATAAAGTTCTAGTTTCACTCCTTTGCCCATTTTTAATTGAGCACAGTATCATCTTGAGTTGTAAGAGATCTTAACATATTCTAGGTACAAGTCCTGCTCCCTTTGGGGGTACTATTTCACTCAGCTGCTCAGACTTCTCTCTCTATTGAATCTCTCCTTCTGTGGGAATCCAGATGCCATGAAATGAGGCCACTCAAGCAGGCTATGGAGGTGTCCATGTGCCAAGGAAAGGTCTCTAGCCAAGAGGCAGTGAAGATGGAGGCTTGTCAATGACCAAGTGAGAGAGCTTAAAGGTGGCTTCTGCAGCCCCATTTGAGCCTAGATCTGACTCTAGAGCCATCTGAGAGCTGGACTGCAACCTCAGGCAAGATCCTGAGCCAAAACTACCAGCTGAGCCTCTCCCAGATAGCATACTCTCTGAATCTGAGTGAGGAAGTAAATATTTGTTCTTCTGAGCTACTAAGTTTTTAGGTAATTGGATACACAGCTATGGATAACTAATATCCATCCAAACCATGACAATTCTACTCAACCCTAGTTTTGGGAAAGCCTATTCAGTGGAGTTGCTAGACATGCAGACCTGAGTTCACGCTGGAAGACACAGTTCCTAGAAAGGATGCACTCTCAGAATTGTTTCCCATGGTTCCCAAGCCCCAGATCAGATTAGATATAATGGCATAAGCTTCTTTTACTCCAAACAAAATTAGTCCTCTATTATTTCTTGTTACTGATGCTTTTTATGAACATCACTTATCTTTCTCTGAGTTCTTAATGTTCTTCATCCTATAGCTATTGGTTCACATTATTCTTTCTGCCTCTAAGATTTTCATGGTGGGTAGAATCCACTAAGTCCACATAGACCAACCCACATTGTTAAATGTCTTCTGTAACACCCCAAGTATCCTAGCTTATTTTTGAAATTTTGATACCACTATCTTCTGAGATAACTCATTCTATTTTTGGATCACTCTGACTCTTAGAAAATGCCTCTGAACAGAATTCCCTTGCTCTGGTCTCCTGCTTTACTTGCTTCTCAAAAGATTCATCCTTGGGCAGATTCTCCAGGGAGCATTGGCTGTGACTGGGAACAAATGTCTCAAGGAATGACTGGTTAGCAATTCTTGGGATTTAAAGCAAATTATATTCTATTTACTGAAAATCTCCTAGCCAAAAATAAATAAATAAGTAAGTTCCTAGCATGACTTGACCTGAATTTCTTTTATATATATATATATATATAAAATATATATATATATATATATATATTTGTTGTTGTTCTTGTTGTTTATTTGACAGAGAGAGATCACAAGTAGGCAGAGAGGCAGGCAGAGAGAAAGGGGGAAATGGCCCCACTCTGAGCAGAGAGCCCAACACGGGACCTGATCCCAGGACCCTGAGATCACAACCCAAACCAAAGACAGTGGCCCAACTACTGAGCTACCCAGGTGCCCCTGAATTTCTTTTTTTTTTTTTTTTTAAGATTTTATTTATTTATTTGACAGAGAGAGAGATCACAAGCAGGCAGAGAGGCAGGCGGGGCGTGGAGAAAGCAGGCTCCCTGCTGAGCAGAGAGCCCAATGTGGGGCTTGATCCCAGGACCCTGAGATCATGACCTGAGCCAAAGGCAGAGGCTTAACCCACTAAGCCACCCAGGTGCCCCTTGACCTGAATTTCTAAGAGCCATCTCTACCTGGATCCATCCTAGACAATTAACAATTCATTCTCAAGAATGTTCCTGGGGTAGGAAGTAAGACTCTTCAATTATTTGGATCCTCAGATATTTCTGTTCTTGGGGAAACTTGTTTGGATATTCCTGTAGCAGCTGTTTAATGTAAGCAATATGTAGAGCTAAGAAAGGTCTTGTCCTTGTCTCTAACAGGGCCCTGAGCCAAGACTGTAAATATGGGCTCCATCCCTCCGATTCAGTCTTGCCAGGACAATGATAAGACTAATTGTTTTCATAAAGAGGGTAGTTTTAGACTTCCTGGAGAGCTTAGCTTATATGTAGATCAAGGAAAATTGTAGGTATCATTTTGTGCCTTCATAAAGATAGTCAACAAAGCCCTTAATATAGTCCACAAAGCTATATATGATGTGGCACCTAACTATTGTTCCAGCCTCACTTCTCACTATGCTCTCCCTCTTACTCTGAGCTCGAGTTACACTGGCATTCTTTCTGTTTGTCAGAATCTGCATGTTCTTCCTACCACAGGGCTTTTCCACATGCTGTATCCATGTTCCAGAGTGCCCATAGCTTCCCTGTTCTCAATTCTAACCCTTCTTTCAGTTCCACTAAGCATTGCTTCCTCAAGGAAGTCTTCCCAGACAAACACCCACTGAGTCTAGGTTATAATTCTTTATTTCATTTCAAAGACTAAATACACCTTTCTTTCACCTCACTCTTCCAGTTGTAGTTTACACACTTATTAGCATGATTATTTGATTAATGTCTATCCCCCTTAGACTTAAATCTCCATTCACATAGTAGCTGCGTCCATTTTGCTCTCTGTCGTAGCACTTAACAGAGTGTCATGAGGTCACAAGAGTAGGACCCTCATAATGGGTTATTGCCATTATAAGAAGAGTCACCAGAGAATTTGCTCTTTTTCTTTCTTTCTCTACCATATGAGCACACAATGAGAGAAGGTGGCCACCTTCAAGCCAGGAAGAGAGAATTCAAGAACCTGACCATGTTAGCACCTTGATCTCGGATTTCCAGCCTACAGAACTGTGAGAAAATACACATCTGTTACTTAAGCTTCCAATCCATGTATTGTGCCATAACAGGCCACAACTAATAGAGTGGTGATACAAAGATGAGCAGGAAAGGCATGACCCCTATACTCATTGGTGGATAAATTGGGAAGATTGATATCAAACATTAATATAAAATGTGATTATTAACAGTAAAGTACAGTGCAGCATAGGTATATGTGAAGAAGATACAGCCTAGTCAAGAACTAGGGAAAGAGCGCCCTTAAGAAAGAACATTTAATTAGAAATCTGAAGATTAAAACACTGTGGTGAGCAGTGGGGGAATTAAGGAGCATTCAGGTGTATAGACCAGGAGCACAGGCATAGAATCAGTGACATGATGGTGCCTACTCATACCAGCTAATGCAAGCCATTGTTGACATCTCTTCCAAGCTCTGTGTTCAGTGATATCTCATTGGTTGCTGGAAACCAGACATGCTGGGGATATATACACAGCGAAAATTTTGCAAAATTTGCAAATCAGGACTATTCTTCCCAGAGAGCCATCATTTGTAAAATATTTACCACACCTAGCTGCAACACATGTTCAAGAAACGGGGAGAATATTAAAGTTGGAGCACAGAGAGTAAAAGACAAAGTGGAAAGACATGAGGCTAGAATGTGACTTAAGGATGGTGCCTGATCATTCATATATATATATATATGAAGTAAGAGTGTATATATATATATACACTCTTACTCGGTTCTTGCAAACAAGTGAGAATCACTGGGTTAGATTTAGCGGACTTTTTAACCTATGGTAAGGACCTTTTAATCTATAATACTGTTACAGTAATTCAAAGAGTAGGACAGGATTCTGGGAAGATGACAGAGTAGGAAGCATTGTCCATTAATAGGGAATTGGCTGAATAATTTATAATACATAAATATAATTGAATATAATGATGAAAATGAGGAAGATTTAGTCAGAAAATGACATGGAAAATATGACAAAAGAATGTATGAGAAAAAAATTTAAAAATATAAAAAGTTAATGATCCAATGAATTGACTTCACTGACCTTTAATATGTCATAACTCTGTAATTAAAAAAGAAAAAAACTTGGATTTAGGATATTCTTTATAGAGGTTCTATTTATGATAAATGTCTGCTTTCTTTGTATCTTTTGAAATATTTTATGCTCCTTCAGCATGCATGTGCATGTACCCATGCATATGTTGAAATTTTATTTTCCTTCTAACACTGTGAAGATGCTATTCTACCATCTTCTGGCTTTCACTGATACTTTTACAAAATCAGGTATCTGTTTAAGTGGTATTTGTTTGCAAGTCCTCTGTGTTTTCGCTCTGGTTGCTTTCAAGATCTTTATCCTTGGTCTTTCACAATTTTTGTTAATTGTATCTAGGTTAGCTTCTTTTTATTGATCCTCTTTGAGATTCCTAGGACTTCTTGAACTTAAAAATACAAGAACTTTTACGAGTTCTGAAAAATTTGCATCCATTAGCGTCCCAGGATTGCCCCTCATCCATCTTCTCTATCCTTTCCTCCTGGTACTTGATTAATTACCTATTAAACGTCACTCCATCTCCCAAGCTTCTTAACTATTACAGTATTTTCTATTTCTTTGTTACCCTACTGTGTCTAGGGAATTTCTTTATCTTCCTGATAACCAATTCTATCTTCACATTTAATACTCTATTCTACCCATCTACTGATTTTTTTTTTTTTTTTAGTTTTAATTATTGTGTTTTCTTGCTGCTGCAAATTCATATGCTGAACTTGTAACCACCAATAGGACTGTATTTGGAGAGAGGGCCTGTGAGAGAGTGATAAAGGCTGAATTGAAGCCAGAGGTAGAGTCCCTAGTCTGACAGAGTTGTTTCCTAAACACCAGAAACACTAGTGCTCATTCTCGCTGCCATGTGCGGACACAGCAAGAAGATGGCTGTCTGCAAACCAAGAAGAGAGCTCTTACCAAGAATCAAATTAGCAGACACTTTAATCTAAAGTTCCCAGCGACCAAAACTTTGAGAAAATAAATTTCTGTTGTTTAAGCTAACCAGCCTGCGGCATTTTGTTATGGTATCCCAAGTTGACTAATAAAACTCTTAACATGATTTTTTAAATTAATTTTAAAATATTGGATAAATGTGTTTTGAAGCAATAATTTCTGTATTTGCATTCTTTGTGGGTCTGATCCCTTAGTTTCTTATTTCTGGTGACTCTTAATTATGATGATTTCTTTCATGTGCATCTTGTGATTTTTTAAAATATTTAGTTTGTATTCATTGGTATTTAACCAACAGGAATTTTTATTGACCTGGGTTTTTAAATCTCCAAGAAACAATTTACATTCTGCTGTTTGATGTCTGGGGACTTGACCAGTTGATGATAAATTTAAACTGAATTTCCTGTTTGGTTAAGGGAAATTTTCTTTGTTTTTTCAGGTTAGCTACTCTTTTTTGAATCTGTTGAGCTCCCACAAATACTGGATGATATTGTTGATACACATATACTAATCAACACTAATCAGTGTTGGAAACTCATGTGGTATCCCCCAGTAAGTATATAGGTCATTATTTGATTTATCTGAATGAGGAAGATTTCTCTAAGTAAATAAAAAATATGTGTGTAATTCTGGGTATGAAGAGTAGGCAGGCATAGACCCACAGTAGATGTTCCAACAAAGTGTGCCAATGTGCCTCATAACCTGAAAGCAGAAGTAAAACATTGTCCTTGAAATTTTCAAAGTTTGAGGTTTCAGATCACGTATCTTTTATCTTTTTCTTGGAGGCACCGTAATCTTCCCACCCTAGGTCTTTTTCATGAATCATAAAGGGAAACAGCATGCCAAGTGTAACCTCTATATTTGACTTATTAAACATGGTATACATCCAAATTTTCTCTGCATTAAAGTTATTCAATTTACTCTAATGGCCCTCTTATTAGAGTTATGTCTAATCATAACAGACAACAGCTGTAAGTCATTAGCTTGAATTATAATGCTTGTTAATTTTCATCATTAAAGACTTGGACTTAGAGAGAAGGCCTCTGAATTTTGCCAATCTATCGCAAAATGGCTGCTTTTCATATGAGAAAACTATAAACTTAGAAAATTATAAGGAAACATAAAATAAGAGAAAAAGGAGAAAAAGTTAACTGATCATGAGTGATGATCCAAAGTGGTTCCATATTGGTCCACCTCTACACCCTGATCTCCGTCCCTTCTTCCTATCACAATTTATTGGTCTTAGGATAATGGCATAGAAAAATTTGTTGTTTAAACTCATTCATAAGTAATACGATACTGAGGGGCTACAGTAGCCACTTTAGAATTAGGAGATTAGGAGGTTTGACCAAAGGATGATCTTCAATCTCTGCCCAAGGACATTCCTATTTCCCTAATCAGAAAAATAGATTTGCTCTTGTCCTGCAGTGCTGGTTTACAACCTTCTTCTGGGACTCTGTGACTTACAAGAGTTTGTGTCCCAGCCTCACTGAGTACTCCTAGTTGGCAGCCCACCTTAGCTGACTACAGGTTCTTTTTTATCTTATTTCCTGCCTCTCTCTTAATTCCGTCTAAATCCTCTCTGTAGCATGGTCATGGTATACTGATTCTGCAGTAGAATATCAAGCTATTGTACTTTTATAAAGAAGTCATATCTCTTTGTAATAAGTTACAAACACAATGCAACTTCAACAGAGTTTTTTGTTGTTGTTGTTATAATAACAAGAGTTCTAGTTCATTTTGTAAATAAATGGTTAAGAGGTCTAAAATGAAGTCTGGGGTAAAAATCAACTCTAATAGCTTTTAAAACATATTTTTTACAAGCAATAATTGTTAAAATACTGTGATTCTGATATAGATAGAAACTTATATCCGAGGAACTGAATGAAAAGGCAAGAAGAAGACTTAATTATTTAGATAAATAGGTAGATAGATAAAGTTAAGTAGAGCTAAGGGGTGACTTTGGGACAGGACTGACTGATCCATTAGACACAATAGGCACAGATTAGTGGCCCATAAAACATATTTTAATTAAGGTGTTTTAAAATAAGAAAAAGGGAATCCTATAATAATAACTCCAGCCAAAATTATACTCATCTTTATTTAAAAAGAAAAAAACACAGAATGCAATTTCTGATATTTCTTTAAAGATTTTTTTTTTTATTTATTTGACAGAGAGAGATCACAAGTAGGCAGAGACAGGCAGAGGGAGAGGAGGAAGCTGACTCCCTGCTGAGCAGAGAGCCCGATGCGCTGGATCTGGGCTGGATCCCAGGACCCTGAGACCATGAACTGAACTGAAGGCAGAGGCTTAACTCCCTGAGCCACCCAGGTGCCCCACTAATATTTTTTTTAATGGAGGAGAAGCCCATGAATGAGAAAGTGCTTTGAACCCAAAATAATCACAGTGGGGTCCTGGTCTGGAGAGCATTAACCTTTCTCTATTCCCAATCTCCATTAGAGTCACCCCCCATCATAAAGCTACTAAACAACATGCAGTGTCACTGAGAACAGTGTGCATGCTGGAGACATGCAATTTCAGGATAAGGAGCCTGCCCTCCCTTTGAACAAGATTTTTCCCTAAGTCTCTCGCATACAGACTCTAAAGCTGCACTGGATTACGGTACGGAGAAACATTAAATTATATCTAAAGTGTGTGTCTAAAATTCAAAATTTATTAAATGACTTTATGGTCAACAATTGCACGTAAGAGAATTGAGAGTTTTTATACGCACTTAGCCAATAGTTTCTAATCTTCGAAAGAATTCTGAAAGGAAAAAACCAATATACAACCTCAGTACAGGGACCAACTAATCATAATGAAAAAGAAAACAGCAGGAAGAGTATTTCTCTCAAACGTTAGAGAAGTGGATTATTAGTTATAATATATAAAAATTTTAATTCTAATATATGCAAATATCATAAATGTTTCCTTAGTGGCGAATAACATAAACAGTACAGAGTATACACAGTAAGCATAGGGGAAAGGGTTCTGCCTGTAACAAAATGCAAATTAAACAACAAAGTATGTTTTTATATCTTTACCTGGCAGGAAAGATGTAGTAATGATGAGGGAGCACGAGGCTGGCTGAAGACAAAGCAAAAGCTGGCGCCTTGTACCCCCCCTCCATCCGCTCCCCTCAGTCCTATGTGTAGCATCCCTCCGGCAGCCCTGACTGCCATGAACAATAAGCAAATAGTTAACTTGCAGAGCTCACAATCCTGCTAGATAGGAGTCTCCCTTGGCTTAGAAATGTCCTAAATCTCACTAACAAAGACTATTGATAGCAGGATTGTGACCCCCCACCAAAAAGTCTCCCAACTATCTTAATGTTAATGGCTGGTCTAAAGACAACATTGATCCAGCTGCAAGGGCAAGGCCTCTGGTAGGCCTCCGATATCCTGGCACCTTGTAGGCCCTCTTTAGCATATGAAAACTCCATTGAACCTCCCTTCCCCTCATGTTCCCCCAACCGCAGGGTACATAACCTGCCATCCCTCACAACCCCGGGCAGCAGCAGCTCTTCCTGCCCACGGGTCCTGTCCCAGTGCTTTAATAAACCACCATTTTGCACCAAAGATGTCTCAAGAATTCTTTCTTGGTCATCAGCTCCGGACCTCAGCCCACTGAACCTCACCTAGGTTCTAGAACTTCATCAGTAATAACGCTGGTGCCATCATTTAAGGGGAAACTGATAAAACTTTCTGACAGTGGATGTAAACCAGGAACATGGCAGTATATACTAAACCATAGAGAGGTTCATGCCCTTTGACTCAATAATCTCATTCATTGTAATTTAGATGAGGAGATAGTTCACAAGGAGGGTACTTCTCTTCACTGCAGCATCCTTTATAACAGCAGAAATTGAAAACAGCCTCCATGTCCAACAACAGGGACAGCGAAGGCCGTGACATAAATTGCAGTGCTTTAACTGGATAAAATACTCTGCAGCTCTCACAGTAATTATGAAGAATATGAGACAGTGTAAGGTGTTGTTCAAAATACTGTTTGCTAAACAAAATGTCCAGTTATAGAGATGTTTGATGATAGCTCTGTAAAATATACCAGTACGCAGACAAGGACTTTGGGGTGGGCAGAGGAAAAGAGATTGTGTTTGCTCCTGCTCCTTCTCTTCTAATCCTGAAGCTGGTGAGGTTTCTTTCAGCATGAATGCAATCCTCTACCTCCATTGTTTCTCTCTTTTCCCTTGCTCCTTCTCAGTGGCTCACTGAATGGATTGCTGCTCCAGGGCACCCATGTGACTTAGCATGTTTTGTATTCAGTGCTGGGATATGGTAAAGATGAAGACTATCCCTTCTGCTCGCTGAGCTCACGGTTCATATGCAGATGGATGAGGAAATATGTGCGATACAGTACAGAAATCCACAAAGTGAAATGCAGTACAGAAGTCCATAAAGGGAAAAAAGGAAACTAAGCGAGAACCAGAACCCTTAAGAGTCAAATGTCTCACCTCCTCAAAGGCATTTTGCATTTAGAAGGTGCTTTGGGAATTTGCTGCCTTAGTTACCTCACTTTCTGCTACAGGACAAATTTCCCTTGTGCTAGCTCATCCCCCTGAGGTAAAAATCAAGGTTCCACCTCCACACTACCCCGCCATCAGCTTTTCTATAAACTCTGCTTCCTTTTCCGTCACAATCCCTACTTGTTTCTCATTCTACACACGGAGTCATCACTGCTTAGCCCTCGGCCAGTCAAGCTAGTTGTGATCATTAAAACCCCAAGAAAAGATGGAGGGTTCCTGCAATCCAGGTGGAGGAAAAAGAAATTGCAGAAAAAGGATGAACTCAAGTGTACCAGCGCAGAGACATGCTACTGCGTCTAGAACATGGTGAACACAGAAGGTAATGGCAGAAGTTGAACCTGGACGTGTAGACAGGGGCCCTACCACGTGGGGTCTGTGGGTCTGCATAGAGTCTGAAGTTTATTCTAGGTACAGTGGGAAGGCATGGAGTGGGGACACCGCTCTGCTGTTTCTTTTCTCCTCCCTAGACTGCTTGCCCAGCATCTTCATGAACCCTGATCCTCATGGCAATAATAGGAAAGGAGTAGATTAGGTGATGATATCCATTTTACAGATGAGGAAAATGACACTGGACGAAGGCTACATGACTGGTAAGGGAAAGAAGAGTGGTAAGTAGGAATTTTAATTGTCCTGGGAACTCAAGAGATAGAAGTTTTGGCCCTTTCTTTGCCACTAATCCATCCATCCATATAGGTAATTTCCCTCTTGGCTTGTTGCTCACCTGAGAAGCCGTGCTCTGCAGGGGCCCTTCCAGATCTCTACTCTGAAATAATAAAATCTCACCATTCCCTTTCGACCTCCTCACCTGCAGCATCCTAACCCTAATGTACAGGCCACAAGCCGGACTGATTTAATCCAAATCTGGAGGAGGTGGTAAAACCCAGGTACCAGCATTTCGTGAAGTCCCAAGAGGTTCCAATGGGCATTCCATGTTGAAAAAAGTAACAGCGAGAAATTCCTGGGGGGTTGCGGGGGGAGGCATGAAGCCCATCCAGATTTACCTCGCCCCATACCTCCCTCCTTCTATCACCTGTTCCCCAAGTGCCTGCTCACTGCCCTAGGGCTGCTGTTGAAGATGCTGGAAGGTCACACCCCTTAACTGCTTTCCACATTATTTGCTGTCCAACCCCGACACTCCACCTTGACAAGCCTAATGGATTCTGCAGATTAAATAATCCCAGCCATCTGGAGCTGTCCTGGGATTAGCCTGCCAGACAACCCTTGCTCCTGGTTCTAATTAAATAATTAACTGTAAATAGCTTCCCTTTCCCCCAGGGCCCAGGCTCCTTCAGCCACATGTTGATGAGCAAGGGTGGTCTCCAGTGGCATGCAGGAGCAGAAAGGAGCTGCTCATATGGAACGGTGGTTGTAGCAGCCACAGCAGCCATTGGGTCTAGAGAGACACAAAAAGCTCCAGGTCTTCCTTGTCAACTAACCACTCCTGATCTGGGAGGCCCAGCCAGGAACCATGCAAGAAATGTTCCAGGGTGGGATTTTCCATTTGGAAAGGCCCCAGGTGAAGTAATAGAAGACTTCCCTTTTCCCTGTTCACTTCCTCCATCCCAACTCCCCAAATTTCATCTGTTCTAGTACCCCCAAAGGATTCCTCATAATCTTAATCCTACTGAATTTAAGAGAGAAGTTATCACTCTTTCAAACTCCTCCTGTAGGCTCAGGTATCTTCCACCAGGGTATGGGAGGGTTCAAGTTCAAGGTACCTATTATCAACTCTCACTGGTGCCTTCCTGTGACCGAGGACTCCAAGTGAAGGAAGTATATTATCTTCCAGGGAATATTATCCATGCCCCTTAACTCTTCCGTCCTCAAGTATGCTGCACAGGGTTATCTTGTTCATTTATACAATATTAATTCACTTATTTTCACCAGAAACAAGGTGAATCCTGTGTTTCTTAGACAAACTGCATAGAACAGGACCAGAGATAAATATGGCATTTAGTGTGACTTTCACTATAACTGCAGTTCGGATGCTATCAGTATATTACCCTCCCCTGTCAATATGTTTGTGTTTGTTTTCATTAGTCACTGGAGATCATATCAGTTGCAATATGCTTGGAGGAGATTTCAAAGGAAAGAGAATTAAATTGTGGCTGAGGCCCTTGGCTGATGTACAAATATATTGGGTGGACTGGGCTGTCCTGGTCAAGGCCAGAAAACAAGAAAAAAACACGACAATGAGAACAGTGTGTGTGAGCACCCAGGGGTGGTCTTGGCCCCATGGACTAGACCAACAGGAAGAAAAATTGTTTCTGGGCATAATGTGCTGCTGAAAAGTGGAAAATCCCAAACTAGCAGCATATGTCCCACACTGGGGGAAATACAGGAGGGTGTGAGCACATTTCATAGCTCCCCCAAGCACCTTAAGACTGAATCTCAGAATAGAAAATCTGCCCTGCAATTAGGAATAGGACATTAGTGGCTCCCCATTGCCCGGAACTGTAAGTTACAACCAAGACAGGCCCACTCCCTAAGAGGAAAGACCATTACCCTCTCCCCCTGCTGTCCCCCTCCCCCCTGGAAACATTACTCATACCTAATCTGCAGGTTGAGAAAAACAACCATGATGATTCACTTCTAAATCATGTTTACTAATTGGAATGCATCAGAATCATTAATTATGTTGTCACAGAAAACACGGTGAAATTCACAAGTCACAAGATAAACTCCACCTGTTAGAAGGGAGAGGAGGGACAATAAAGTAACCTCCAAACTGAGAAGGCACTTTGAAACCAAAACATGACACAGGTCACTCCATACCTTTTACACAGGGATTTCTTCAGGGTCACTTACTGACAGGGTAGTTAACGGCAGATAAACAATCCAGGCACTACACAGCTGTTCTCTGCTCACTCTGGGCCTCAATCCACAGCTTTTAAAAAGCAAGGGGGCATTATGACAAAGTCAAAAGGTATTTCTCTAAGGCGGTGCCATCCGTACACCAGTTCTATCACTACTGGGTACCTAAAATACTGCCTCTGAGTGCCATCTTGGGAAGATCAGAGCAAGCCTCCCTGTGGCCGATCGGGGCATACATTAACCTCCATGGGGAACTGGAACACAAAGCCCTGAGAAGAAGTCATTGCAGGGACGTGCACATGATGAAGGACCAAAGATGGAAGTCTACATTTCAGCACTCCTACAACACCTAGCAAGGCATACAGAGCCCCCTCACAACCTAATTTCAATCTACCTTTCAGTCTCCTCTCCAGCTTGTAGCCAGTCTTCTCCCTAATGTCCATTCTGTTCAGGAACTATGTGGTTTGGGTGATTTGAGCCCCCTCCCCCAGCTGTAAAGGTGATATGACAGATTTTAAACATCACAAATTCAACAGATGAGGACTTGCTTTGCCCAATATAATGCGATAGAAATTACGTCACACTCCTTTCAAGAGTAGATGTCAAGAGGCCTTATAGCTTCTGTTCTTACCCTCACAGAATGCTAGGCCCATGAGAGTAAACCCAAGCTGGCTTGCTGGAGAGGATGCACTGAAGAGAAGGGGACCCAGGCAGCCCAGACAAGCAGCAGACCTGTGACCGACACCCTCCAGGGTGACCTGAGCTGACTTTCCAAGTGATTCCAAGCATGTGACTGAACCTGGCCAACTGTATGCAAGAGAGTGAGCCGTCCCTACCCAAATTCCTGACCCACAGAATCATGAACAGATACCGTGTTGTGGTTTTGAACTACTAAATTTTGGGGTATTTTGTTATGGAGCAAAAGGTAATGGAAACTGTGGACTAAGCCAATCAGGGCAAATCCTTCCCTCCTGTCACAGTGGGTGCAGAACACACGTCTGTCATCAGTGCAGGGCTCAGGGAATCAGTGAGAACCTCCAGGCTCCAGCTGGGAACACCCAATCAAAGCTGTTCTTCCCTACTCTGCCTAGTGTGTTGTGGGGCAAAGCTGGAACTCTGGCAGCTTCTTGGGCTACCTTAAAAGGAACTGAGGAGGAAATCATGTGAAAAGTCTACAGAAGACTGCACAAAAATGAAGTCAGAGCCTTGATCAACGTCTCTGTCACACTTCACTGGACCTCACATCACCTGCAGACTTGTAGAATTATACACGTCATAAATCTTCTTGGCTATTTAAGACACTGGACCTAGGCTTTGGTGATTTGCAACTGGAAATATCCACCTGACACATTCCCAAAGATGGAAGTCTACATTTCAGCAGTGCTGTGCTCCTTCTGAAAGCCATAGGGGAATCCTTCCCTGCCTCAGACTTCTGGTTTGCTGGCATCTTTGGTGTTCTTGGTGTTATAGATGCATCACTCCAACCCTCCATCTTCCCATGGTCTTCTCTCTGAGTCCCTTTCTATCATCTTCCCTCTGAGCATGTTTGTCTATGTCTAAATTTCCTCCTTCCATAAGGACACCACACTAATGACCTCAGTTCAACTTGATGACTTCTGCTAAGACCTTATTCCCACATAGAGTCAATTCTGGTTAAGACTTCAACACATCCTCTTTGGGGAGACACAACTCCATACATAACATAACATATATATACATATGTTATGTGTGTGTATATATATATAATATATTATATATATATATACATATAACATATGGCATATATATAACATATTATATATATACATAATATACATATTATATATATACACACATAACATAACTCCAGCCACAGCAGTCCCTGAGGCAGCCATGCAGGATACTACGCAGGGCTCTGAGGGAGACACTGTGTATTTATACTCTGTGCCATTTTACATTCTCATAATCTTCTCAAACTTTCCATCTTCTTCTTCTCTCATAGATTTCAAAGCACCTACTCTTGCCTTACTCCTTCCTCCATAAGAAATAATTTCTCTATTGTGTCTCTTAGTACTTATTCATAACTCAGATAAAACACTGCCAACACCTCAAAGATTAAATCTGTGTGTGTGTGTGTGTATACACTATATCCACACTAGACTAAGTATTGTCACTTTGACCTAGTGTAATGCCTGACATATAGTAGATATTCAGTAAAGTGAGATAAAATAAAATTATATAGCCTAACACCTTGTACTAATTGTTAGAGGACATTATTTGTTAAATAGAAAAATAGGTTTTCTCATCCATCCTTTAAAGGACAATGACTTGGCAAACCACTCAAGATTTGAGGCTCCAGACTATGACAGTGAAATGGCCTTGGAAATGTGTGGGAGGTGGAGGGATTTGAACAATGACTGGAAATCACCCTTGTCCTAGATTTCCTCCCTTCTACTTTTTCCTTGAAACTAGCAATCCCATCATTTGAATGCTTAGATATCAAGTGTACCATCTTACAATTTTTATTATAGTCTTTTGTGGTTTCTAATTTTTGTTCATTAATGCTTCTCTGATATCCACATTGGATAAGGGTTGAAATGAAAATGGCAGAACAGCAAAATCCCAAAGAGGAAACATGCAGGGTGTTAACCTGTGTAGCTGCCACAGGGTTTGTGCCTGTGTTGGGGGGAGGGGAAGGGACGAGGTTTAATACTGACATACAGGAAATGACCCTAAGAGGGAGGCACAGTTGATAAGGGGGATGGAGAAAGAGAGTGATCATCCTCAGCGGAAGTTCTCTTCCAACCTAAACCAAGGCTCTCCTGTTCATTGGCTGTTCTAGGATCAGATGTGTATCTTGCTTATATGAGTTTAAGAAATAACTCCAGCTCCCTCTTCATGCTTAACAGAGTCTCCAGTACTTTGCCTGCTCTACAGGAGCCTGAATATCAGAACTCTTTTACAAAGAAACCACTGTGCTTAGCCCATTAGGCATACAATAGGGAAACACTCATCCAACAAACAAATCTTAATATACATCCCATGGAAGTGTTGTGAAGATTAATGATACAAGGCATTTTGAGTGCCTGGTAACATGGTGGTCTTTAGATCCAATTATTGTAATAATCTTCATTTTCACCCTATAATAGATTTGTATATATAAAACTTTCACCAAGTGCCTTTTCAGGTCTCCTTCTTGAAATGGATTGTATTGGCAAGCCCTGGTAACACTGAGTTTGACCATCTTACTTGCTTCGGCCAATAGAATGTGAGTGGATATAATGTATGTCAGACCTAAGGCTTTAAATGTGCCTGAATTTTTTTTTTCCCCAGGCTTCTTGGGGCTTTCACCCTGTGCCATGTTTCAAAAAATCATGTTTCAAGAAGTCTTTGATTCTTCAGCCTGGGCACAAACAAACTCAAGTGAGATCAGCCAAATGAAAACTCTGCAGAGTCATCAGCAAAAAAGATTACTGTTCATGTAAGACACTGAGATTTCTATGATTGCTAGTTATGCAGCATTATTGCAGCAATAGTTAACTAATACAATGACTATTATTGTTATCACTATTACATCACTATCTCTACTGTAAGGAACATTGCAGCCTTCAGAATCTCTGTCCAGCAGGGAGCTCAGGATAGTACAGACTGAAGACAAACCACCGAGACTCACAGAATGTCGTATTTCAATCCATATATTGAAAAACTGATATCGAGATCTAGAATCAATTGCCTGAAGTCTCACTACTTGTTTGCTGACAGAACTGCAACCAGCATGTGCTTCTGTGGTAGAGTGTCCACAACATACCTCTGTCTGTCCAGGATGGTCCCAGTCCACACCTGTTACTCCTCAGTAATTATTAATAGCTCCCATAGACCCTGAAAAAAAGTTCTTATTTTACAATAAATTATATAGTTACCCCACTAACATACTAACATTCATAAAATTTTGTTTGGAAGTTGTCAATGAAGATGATTTAGATTCTAGATAAGATTTTTAAAATAAGGTATAAAAAATATAACTCAGACTGGATTAAGTCATAAAAGAGATTGATTAGCTCATGAAGAAAATGGCAAAAAAAAAAAAAAAAAAGAGTGGCTTAACTTGTCTGATCTATAAGCAACTTTCCCCAAAGACTGACTCCACCTCACTTTGGCAAAGTGATTAGCTGCAGTGCTTCCTCATTCCTATCACAGAAAAAAGGAAAGAATGTCTCTACTATCCCCCAGAAGAGCAAAGACGTATATTTCCCATAGGCTCCCAGCAAATAAATCCTTAGGCTCTTTGACCCACATTTGATAGCATGCCCATCCCTCCACCAAACTCTGAGGCCAGAGAGCAGGGGTCATGCTAATCTGGAGCCCATGTCCTGCCTTACAGTCCAGGGTTGGAGTTAACTTTCATCAAAAGGGCTTGGGCTGAGTAGGGTTGCTGTTAATACTGAACAAATATCAGGAGAATTGGCAGGAGAAGGGGAAATGGATATCAGGGAATCACCGCTTGTCCATTTAGCACAGAGCTTGTTGTCTTCAAAAGATAAATTGTGTTTCTGCCTTTAAACCATGAGTTTAGGGAATCTGGGATCATGCAATCCCAGGGAGTGGTCAGCTGGTTTTTGCCAGGAGTTCCCAACATCCGACCATCAGATGGCTAAAGCGCACAGTGGGACTGAAGGGTATTTTCCTGTGTACATACCATCTGGGCTAGAATGAAACTGGGTCAGAGCATGAGACACCTCTGGATTTGATTTCCAACTCTACTACTTACTATGTAACCAAGTGTGTCGCTTAACCGCTGTATAGGTCTCTGATTCCCTGGGGCAATAATGCCTACTTCATCATGTTTTGAGAGAATTAAAAACATAAAGCTTTTACATTTTCTAGTTCAATGCTAAATCCAAGGGTAATCAATGTCCTTTCTTTGAGCCTTAATTACTTGTTCAGACAGAACAAAATCAGAACAAAAACTATAACAGCCTAAGGCATTGATCTTTACCAAGGAGAAGATACCATTATCTGAGTTTATGAGACACAGCTTGGGTCTACCTCCCTCTGGTCTCTCCTGCAAACATGCTAACAAATTCATAGCATTTGGGGGGTCCGTTTTCTGGACTTGCCTGCCATCCCTGTCAGATTCTTTCCTTAGTGCCTGTTAATTAATGATGTTGCAGTCTTCTTCTGAATCAGTTTCTTTCAGAGTCCATACCTTGGTCTCTTACAGATGCCAAATCCCAAGCATTAAATGTGAGATTACTTGTTTTGACATATGGTCCTGCACAGAGGCTCACTTTAGTCCTCTATGAACTTGGCTCATCTTCCTTGGCTATCCTTCCTCTTGATGGAGAAGGTCAAGTGGATTACAGAGAGTGAAGTCCTTCTGTAAAATTCAAAGCACTGTGCAGAAAAGGGTAGCATTATATATGCACTGTTAGAGGGGCAAGAGTTCGTGGACCTCAAATCAGACTGGCCTCCTTCCTCCCTTCCTATACTCCCTGTAAGTGGACACTGCAACCAAGCCTTGGATGACATCTTTTTTTTTTTTTAATAAATTTAGATTTCAGAGGAAGTGCAAAGATAACACAGACTTCCATTTACCCTTCCCTTCACCAGCTTCTCGTGGTGTTACCTTTTGACATAAACATGGCCCATTTATCAAACTAAGAAATTAACATTGATACAAAATAATAACTAAACCATAGACTTTATTTAGACTTCATCAGCCTTTCCACTAGTATCTTTTCTGTTCCAGGATATCACACTGCGTTTAGTTGTCATGTCTCCTTAGTCTTCTCAGATTCTTTAACAGCTTCTCAGTATCTCCTTGTTTTTCATGACCTTGATGCTTTTGAATACCCTGGTCAGGCATCCGTTAAATAATTTGTGTGTGTGTGATTTGATAAAGGTTAGGGATCTTGGGGGAAGAATATCCCAGAAGAGAGGTGTCTTTCTCATTGATTGTATCAGAGTCCATAATGTCAATATGTATTCCTAGTGATATTAACCTCGAGGTTTTGGTTAAGATAGTGCCTACCAGGTTGTGCCTATTAGCAAAGTTACATAATTTCCCTTTCCATATTCTGTCTGTTACATAAGAGTCACGAAGTTTTGCCCACACTTAGGGCCACATAAGTAGTTCCTTACTTTCTGCACTGTACGTTGCTCCAGACTCATCTGTATGTTCCCTGCCTCAGTCCTAGTATCAGCCATTTCTGCAAGGATTCCTGCTTCATTTTATTGGAGGGTTGTATTTAGAAACATCATTAGCCATCAGGGAAATTCACATCAAAACCACTTTGAGATACTACTGTATACCAGTTAGAATGGCAAAAATAAACAAGGTAGGAAACAAATGTTGGAGAAGCTATGGAGAAAAGGGAACCCTCTTACACTGTGGGAATGCAACGTGGTATAGCCACTTTGTAAAACAGTGTGGAGATTCCTCAAAAAGTTAAAAATAGAGCTACCCTATGGCCCAGGAATTGCATTACCAGGTATTTAGCCCAAAGATACAGACGTAGTGAAAAGAAGGGGTACATGCACCCCAATATTCATAGCAGCAATGTCCACAATAGCCAAACTGTGGAAGAAGCTAAGATGCCCTTCAGCAGACAAATGGATAAAGAAGATGTGGTCCATATACACAATGGAATATTACTCAGCTATCAGAAAGGATGACTATCCACCATTTGCATTGAAATGGATGGAACTGGAGGAGATTATGCTGAGTGAAATAAGTCAAGCAGAGAAAGACAATTGTCATATGGTTTCATTTATATGTGGAGCATAAAGAATAGCATGAAGGACATTAGGAGAAGGAAGGGAAAAATGAAGGGGTTGGTGGCCAGAGGGGGAGACGAAGAATCATGAGAGACTATGGACTCCGGGGAAAAAAACTGAGTGTTTTTTGGCGGGGGGGGGGGGGGGGGGGAATGGTTTAGCCTGATGATGGGTATTAAGGAGGGCAGGTGCTGTAACGAGCACTGGGTGTTATATGCAAATAATGAATCATGGGACACTACATCAAAAATTAATGAAGTACTATATAGTGGCTAACATAGCATAAAAAAAATTAAAAAGAAAAAAAGGAAACCAATTTCTAAGTGCTAGGTGTGCTACATCTTTCAGTCAGCTTAAATGCCAAAGAATACAGCACAGCTTTGGGATTGATTCCCTCATCTCTTTATTCTTGGTCTTTCCCCTGAACAACATCCTACATAAAATCTCTCCAAAATCCCTTCATTCATTCATTCGTTCACTCACTCATCCATTGAACAACATTTATTGAGCTCCTACCTACCATATGTTAGATACTATTATACCTGACACTGGAAATGAGGTTGTCATTTAGACAGCCTAGGTGCAAATTGTCTGAAGGGAGAGTTCTGCCATAGTGTAAAAAAACAGACGGGAATTAGGCAAAGAGAGAAGGGTTGTGGGGTTAGATAAAAGAATGGATAATAAACGCATGTTTCTCCAAGGATGTACCCACAGGGACACTTAGAGAATCAGGTTATTTAATCAGATAATATAATTTTATATTTGTGAGTAGCTCCATTCTCCCACAAGGGAGGAATAGAAAGGGAATTTATAAAATCCTAACCATCTAATAATATTACATGGAAGAAATTAATGGCCAGAAAAACAAAATGCCAAAACCAATGAGGAACACAAACCAACTATGTGTCCTAGAGCAAATGCCTGGAATTCAACTCAAAGAATACGGAGAATAGCCCCCATGTGATTGTTGCAATGCTGTGTGCTGGGGATGGAGAAGCAACCAGGAAAGATTATGTCTCACACTCAAGCACATCCAGCCAGGGGTGCTGAGCTTTATAGAGGGGAATTCGCATGGAGCTAGAGGGCATATAGCAAGGGATTTAACCATCTCCAGGGTCCAAGAAAGTGGTCCTAATGATGAGGATTGGAGGAAGAGAAGGAACTGATGAAGAGAAGAAACCAAGATCTGGATGCTAGATGAGCTGCATCATGTGATTGGCTTAAATCTCAAACAACTCATCTATTACCATAGTTTTGCAATTAATTCCCTGATCCCTTCACTATTCCTACTCTTTCTCCTGAATAGAATCATACTATCCTCAATATTCATACATTCGGAGGTGCCTGAGTGGCTCGGTGGGTTGGGCCTCTGCCTTTGGCTCAGGTCATGATCTCAGGGTCCTGGGATGGAGTCCCACATTGGGCTCTCTGCTCAGCAGGGAGCATGCTTCCCCCATCCCTACCTGTCTCTCTGCCTACTTGTGATCTCTGTCAAATAAATAAATAAAATCTTAAAAAATATATAATCAGGGGCACCTGGATGGCTCAGTGGGTTAAGCTTCTGCCTTTGGCTCAGGTCATGATCTCAGGGTCCTGGGATCGAGTCCCACATTGGGTTCTCTACTCAGCAGGGAGCCTGCTTCCCCCCCCCCACCTGCCTCTCTGCCTAGTTATGATCTCTCTCTGTGTCAAATAAATAAATAAAATCTTTTTAAAAATATTCATACATTCATTCATTTACGTATTCAACATCAAATAAAAAGAGAAATAAAAAGTATTCTGACACTATACAGATTATATAAACATACAAATTCTGAGCAGGAATCCAAGCCTGCTTTGAATAACATTCTTTAGTTTAACTGGATGCCTGATTATTACATCCTAACAACCCACAGGGTCTTTAAATAAATGCTGACATGTAATACTGATACAAGAGTTCTAAAGCATTAAGCAATGTACTCTTCTGAAAATCTTTTTATTCACACACACAAAAAAATCCCACAAAACTCCAAAAGTTAGTGAATTAAAACAAAAACAATCATTCTGCTAGCTCAGAGATATAAGGTTTGGCAGGGCTTGGCATTTCCTGGGGTGCATTGACTGAAAGCATGAGGACCCATTTCCAAGTTGACTTAATCAACTGGTTACTGTTGGTTGTCATTTGGGAGCATAGCTGGGGCTGAAAGCTGGAAACCCCATGTTTCTCTTGCGTGGGTCTCTCTGGATGGCCTGGGCTTTCTCATGCAATGAGAAATTCCAAAGACAGAAATCCCCAGAGTCAGAGCTAGGACAAAGCTGTATTGCCTTTTATGACAGCCTCAGAAGTCTCATCATGTGCCACCTGCTGAATTGTATCCCTTGACAAAGGTCTAGCCAGTCTAAATGGAAAAGGAATAAACTCCATCTCTTAATGGGAATATGGCAAGGTTGTTTTTTTTTTTTTTTAAAGCGGGTAGGATGGAAAATAATATTGCAGGCGCTCCTGGAAAATACAATCTGCCAGCCAAGAGATAATTTCTTCAACTCCAAAGAGATAATTCATAGTAAAGTGGTATTGTCGAAACAACGATATCCAAGTTTTGTTGTCTTTTGTTGATCTGATTCTTATTTTTTCTTATTTATTTTCATTTATTTTCAGCATAGCAGTATTCATTGTTTTTGCACCACACCCAGTGCCCTATGCAATCCGTGTGCTCTCCAATACCCACCACCCGGTTCCCCCAACCTCCCCCCACCCCTTCAAAACCCTCAGATTGTTTTTCAGAGTCCATAGTCTCTTATGGTTCACCTCCCCTTCCAATTTCCCTCAACTCCCTTCTCCTCTCCATTTCCCCTTGTCTTCCATGCTATTTGTTATGCTCCACAAATAAGTGAAACCATATGATAATTGACTCTCTCTCCTTGACTTATTTCACTCAGCATAATCTCTTCCAGTCCCATCCATGTTGCTACAAAAGTGGGGTACTCATCCTTTCTGATGGAGGCATAAAACTCCGTAGTGTATATGGACCACATCTTCCTTATCCATTCGTCCATTGAAGGGCATCTTGGTTCTTTCCACAGTTTGGCGACCGTGGCCATTGTTGCTGTAAACATTGGGGTACAGATGACCCACAGCAAATACCATCCTCAATGGGAAAAAGCTTGCAGCCTCCCGTTGAGATCAGGAATACGACAAGGATGCCCACTCTCACCACTCTTGTTCAACATAGTATTAGAAGTCCTAGCAACAGCAATCAGACAACAAAGAGAAATAAAAGGTATCCATATTGGCAATGAAGAAGTCAAACTCTCTCTCTTCACAGATGACATGATTTTTTATATGGAAAACCCAAATGACTCCACCCCCAAACTATTAGAACTCATACAACAATTCAGCAACGTGGCAGAAAGTCAATGTTCAGAAATCAGTGGCTTTCTTATACACTAACAATGAAAATACAGAAAGGGAAATTAGAGAATCGATTCCATTTACTATAGCACCAAGAACCATAAGATACCTGGGAATAAACCTAACCAAAGACGTTGATCTGATTCTGAAAAACTATTTTACTAGCATCATCAGTTTGTCTTTATTTCTGAAACACTCAGTTTAACTCCCTATTAAGGCTAAAAGCTGTGGCAGTTACATGATCGCCAGTTTTCTTTAATGGATGAAAAACAATTTATTTTGTTTTCCTATTCATCTTCCATTTAATTTAGCACATAGAAATTATTAACTATTATTATTATTATTCCATATCAGACATTGTATTTTCATTTGAAGAAATCTAGATGTAGAAAGGTGAAAACAACTTTTCTAAATCACAATTGAATTAAATTTAAATTTAAGCAATTTTTCTCTAAAATCACAATAGTGTCACACCTGGGACTTGAACCTAAATCTTGTTCTAAACCTAGGTTCTCACCATTAATTAAAACCTGTCAGAAGCTTGAGTCATGATTTACATGTCAAGCATATAAGTAGAAAAATCCTCAGGTTCTGTCTAAGTGTGCTGAGATACCCTCCCCCAAAAACTGTATGCTAAGATCTTTCATGCCAGGGATGTGAGTTGATAGAAATTTACATTTGAATATAACAATGTCTATTGTTCTGTGTGAGAGAATACTTGAACTAAAAAAGCAAAATCTAAAGATCCAATGTGGAGAGAACTAAAATATTGTGTTGCTCTTTCTCCATTCTTCTACCAATTCAATTTCATGAGTCTATTACACATTGATTAAATGGCATAATAAGATAAGGAGTTCGGAGATAAAAGGAAACACAGAAATCTTGCTAATATAAAACAAATTACAGGATGCTTCCAGAAGGAAGCTGATCTTGATCAGGGAAATGAAAAAAAATGAAAGATATATTGTGAAGATGACAGTCTAGAGTTCCACCCAATACTGGCTGTGCATCAAAATCACCTGGAGAGTATAATAACTATTCAACACTCAGACCTGATTTCTGGAAATTCAGACTCATTTGGCATAAGGTGGGGCCTGGGAATGTGTTTTTATCACTACCCACATGTTAATGTAATAAGTATTTTGGAAAACATAACTTTAAGGCAAAACTCAAGAGATTGTTTTTACTTCAGTTTTTACCATGTATTTAAACTATTGATGTCATTCTCTCTGCCATCGTCCCTCCCTCCCGCCTCCTCTTCCCCCTTCTCCCCCTTCCCCTCCTCTCCCTCCCCCTCCTCCCCCTCTTTCCCTTCCCCTCCCCCTTCCTCTCCTCCTCTTTTTGGAATACCTACAAGGCAATGTCTGTTCATTATTAGAAGCCAAGATTCTGATTCATTCTGTCGCAATTATCATATTAGATTATTGTAATATCTTTTGTGGTGAATCAGATGAAACACCATTTCCATATTTTTATTAGATTTAAAAATAGAATATAATTACGGTACTTGATGTGTTAAATTTGCACTTCCTTTAAATATCAAAGTTTTGCCACTGAACTGCAGCAGTAGTATTTGGTTGAACTTTTCATTTTAGTAGAGAAATGACTGAATCCTAGAATCAATTTTTTTTCTTTAAATGTTTACTACATCTTTGAAAACAGGATAGATACTCCAATAACTTATCATAAAGATGAGTTCTTCAAAAGCTATCCTGTTACTACTGGGCATTTGTTAGAACTTCTTAGAAAGCTTTTACCCCCTTCCTACTCCAACCCCATAGTAAACTAGGCAGGGTTACCCAAAATGTATTGAGAATTTTCATAATGGTTTCTTATGTCCTTGGATCTCAGTAGAAATTCTTTACTTGTTTTTTGAGCATATACTCCATTCTAGGCACAAGAAATACAAGGGTAAACAAGAGAGATACCATTCTTGCTTTAATGGTGTTTAACAATCTGATGCAAAAGAAAACAGATAATTTTATCATATGAATTATAACTGCGTCCAGCAAAAGTAGAAATAAACTTTCTTAGTAACTTCCCCCTGTCCTGCCTCATCACCTGAAGGAACCTAGATTCTCTACCTTTCTACAGAGACAGCAGAAAGGATTTCTTGGTAGCATTTTGGCAAGTGAAAACTCCTGACCTTATGAGGCAAAAGAAACAAGCCCTTCCCCTCTTTATCACAATGCAAAGCAGTGACAAGGAGAAACAAACCATGTCAAACCAGTGATCTCTGCTCAGCCTTAGAGCCCCTGAGGAGTCTACCCATATATTATCATTTTAACTGAAGGTTTCCCCTGTGGAGGGCACCTATTGGAGCTGAATAGAAGTTAGGCACTGATGTCTTAAATGTGTTTGACTATGGCTTAAAGGTGTGCTAAAGACAAGTGGTCCAGGGCTGAGGGCTTCCCAAGGGCCTTGAAGATCTTCTAGGATTTTTCGCTTTGTGGCCAAACACTGACTTTGATCTGAATATTTGACAGCTTATCTCTCACTATCTTCAGGGACTGATTATATACCTGCCTGGAAATGAAAACAGTTTCTACCTGCATCCTTAGAATCCAATTATCCAGGGACACACCCCTCACAAAATAGCAGTCTGGAATGCTTTACTCATCCATTCACAGTGGACTTGGGTCTCTACCATGGCTGTGCCTCATCAAAGAAACTGCAAGAACACCCATTCGTCAGGTGTCCCCTTGCCTGCAAACCTCCCTTAAATCAGACAAAGCTGAGAAGAGATCAAGAAACTCACCCCTGGATAACTGATGTAGGTGTCACAAAAAATCATTGCTGCTACCATTACCACGACTGAGTTCTCACTCCGTGTCTGTAGGCTCTGCACTCACACACAGTTCTAACCTGCTTGACTGCTGCCCATTGTTATCCTGAGCACAAGTTAGTTGAAGGTGTTGTTACAGAAGACCGTGAAGTTCCTGACCATTATTTGTAAATGCTCACTTGGTATCTATTTACTCCATGTTTACACATAGTTCTGGCCAGCCCTATTTTTCTCCTCATCAGTACAGATTAATTGTGTAGATGTCTAAAACCCTTTTTACAGTTATTGATTATAATTTACAGGTTTGCATGTAGTGTCTATAGGCTCTTTGTTCCCACAGTTTGCAAAGCATTTTTTCTAGTCTTCCATACAAGTTGATAAAATTTGGCACTTGAAATGGTGAGGTTTTGTTATAATCATATGAAGAAGATGCTTAACTAACTAAGCCACCCTGGTGACCCCACTGCAGCATTCTTTGCAATAGTTAAGACAAGGAAGCAACCTAAGTGTTCCACAGTGGATGAATAAATTAAGAAAATGTGGCATATATGGCCAAAAGAATACTATTCAGCCATAAAAAAGGAAGAAATCTTGCTATCTGTGACAACGCGGATGGACTTTGAGGTCCTTAAGCTAACTAAGTGAAATAAGTGAGAGAAAGAAAAACACCATACAATCTGCCTTTTATTTTGAATCTTAACTGTTGACAATGAACTCGGGTACAGAGAATAGATTGGTGGTTGCCAAAGGAGGTGGAAAGAATGGGTATAGTTCATGAAAAAATAAAACTTCCAATTAAAGGATAGAGGCAAGATGGTGGAGGAGTAGTGGACTGAAATGACATCATGTCACAGGATTTCAGCTAGATAGTTATCAAACCACACTGAACACCTAAAAACTCAATGGGAGATCAAAGAGAAGAAGAGCAGCAATTCTAGGAATAGAAAATCAACCACTTTATGAAAGGCAGGATGTGCAGACAAGTGAATCCAAAGCAACAGGAAGATCGACTCCAGGGGGAGGGGCCGGCTCCCAGCAACTGGCAGAGCAGTGGAGCACAAAATCAGAACTTTTAGAAATCTGCTCCACTGAGGGATATCGCTCCAGAGGCTAAGCAGTGGGGTCCCCTTGTGGGGACAGTGTGGTCTCAGCACTGGCAGAGTCACAGAAAGATTGGGGGTGTCTGAGTGTAGCAGAGCTCTGAGGTATCGGAGCAGGGAAGCCGACTACAGAGACAGAGCTGAGGAATGAATTTTCAGCTCCGGGTTACTTTAAATGATGATCCAAGGTACAGCTGGGCTGCTGCTCTTTGAGCAGGGACCCCTCAAGAGGCAGATCCAGGGAGACTCAGCTTTTGATAGGGGTTACATTAAATGTGTAGATTGCTTTAGGTAGTATAGACATTTTCACAATATTTGTTCTTCCAATCCATAAGTATGGAATGTTTTTCCATTTCTTTGTGTCTTCCTCAATTTCTTTCATGAGTACTTTTTAGTTTTCTGAGTATAGATTCTTTGCCTCCTTGGTTAGGTTTATTCCTAGGTATCATATGGTTTGGGGTGCAATTGTAAGTGGTATTGGCTCCTTAATTTCTCTTTCTTCTCTCTTGTTGTTGGTGTATAGAAATGCAACTGACGGGGCTCCTGGGTGGCTCAGTGGGTTAACCCTCTGCTTTTGGCTCAGGTCATGATCTCAGGGTCCTGGGATCAAGCCCCACATTGGGCTCTCTGCTCAGCAGGAAGCCTGCTTTCTTCTCCTCTCTTTCTGCCTGCCTCTCTGCCTTCTTGTGATCTCTCTCTCTCTCTCTCTCTCTCTGTGTTAAATAAATAAATAAAAATTTAAAAAAAAAGAAATGCAACTGACTTCTGTGCATTTATTTTATATCCTGACACTTTAATGAATTCCTGTATGAGTTCTGTTTTAGAGTGGATACTTTAAAGTATCATATAATCTGCAAGGAGTGAGAGTTTGACTTCTTCTTTCCCAATTTAGATGCCTTTAATTTCTTTTTGTTGTCTGATTGCTGAGGCTAGGACTTCTAGTACTATATTGAATAGCAGTGGTGGTAATGGACATCCCTGCCATGTTCTTGATCTTAGCAGACAAACGCTCAGTTTTTTCCCATTGAGAATGATACTTGCTGTGGGTTTTTCATAGATGGCTTTGATGATTTTGAGGTATGTACCCTCTATCCCTACACTTTGAAGAGTTTTGATCAAGAAAGGATGCTGTACTTTGTCATGTGCTTTTTCAGCATCTGTTGAGAGATTCCTATGGTTCTTGTTCTTTCTTTTATTAATATGTTGTATCACATTGATTTGCAGATGTTGAACCAACCTTGTAGCCCAGGAATAAATCCCACTTGGTCATGGTGAATACTTCCCTATTAAAATACCATCAATTTTTTTCAAATAAATGGAACAAATAATCCTAAAATTTACATGGAACCAGAAAAGACCCTGAATAGCCAGAGGAATGTTGAAAAAGAAAGTCAAAGTGGATGGCATCACAATTCCAGACTTGAAGCTCTATTACAAAGCTATGTTCAAGACAGTATGGTACTGGCACAAAAACAAACACATACATCAATGAAACAGAATAGGGAGCCCAGAAATAGACCCTCAACTCTATGGTCAACTAACCTTTGACAAAGCAGGAAAGAATGTTCAATGGAAAAAAGACAGTCTCTTCAACAAATGGTGTTGGGAAAATTGGACAGCCACATGCAGAAGAATAAAACTGGACCATTTCTTTATACCACACATGAAAATAGACTCAAAATGGACCTCAGTGTGAGACAGGAATCCATCAAAATCCTTGGGGAAAACATAGGCAACAACCTCTTCGACCTTAGCCACAGCAACTTCTTCCTAGAAACATCGCCAAAGGCAAGGGAATCAAGGGCAAAAATGAACTATTGGGACTTCATTGAGTTCAAAACCTTCTTCACAGCAAAGGAAACCGTCAACAAAACTAAAAGACAACTGACAGAATGGGAGAAGATATTCACAAATGACATATCAGATAAAGGGCTAGTATCCAAAATCTATAAAGAAATTACCAAACTCAACACCCAGAGGACAAATAATCCAATCAAGAAATGGGCAGAGGACATGCACAGACATTTCTGCAAAAAAGACATCCAGATGGCCAACAGACACATGAAAAATTTTTCCACATCACTTGGCATCAGGAAAATACAAATCAAAACCACAATGAGATATCACCTCACACCAGTCAGAATGGCTAAAATTAACCAGTCAGGAAATGACAGATGTTGGAGAAGATGCAGAGAAAGAGGAACCCTCCTATACTGTTGGTGGAAATGCAAGCTGGTGCACCCACTCTGGAAAACAGGATGGAGTTCCCTCAAAAATTTGAAAATAGAGCTACACTATGACCCAGCAATCACTCTACTGGGTATTTACCCTAAAGATACAAATGTAGTGATCCAGAGGAACACGTGCACCTGAATGTTTATAGCAGCATTGTCCACAATAGCCAAACTATGGAAAGAACCTAGATGTCCATCAACAGATGAATGGATAAAGAAGATATGGTATATATATACAATAGAATACTATACAACCATCAAAAGAAATGAAATCTTGCCATTTGCAATGACATGGATGGAACTAGAGGGTATTACGCTGAGCGAAATAAGTCAATCAGAGAAATACAATTATTGTATGATCTCCCTGATATAAGGGATTTGAGAGATGGGGGGGCTTTGGGGGTAGGGAAGGAAAAAATAAACAAGATGGGATGGGAGGAAGACAATCCATAAGAAACTCTTAATCTCACAAACCAAAGAGAGGATTCCTGGGGGGAGGAGGGGTATGGAGAAGGACAATTCCCAAAGGTTAATGTTATGGACATTGGGGAAGGTATGTGCTATGGTGAGTGCTGTGAAGTATGTAAGCCTGATGATTCACAGACCTGTACCCTCTGGAGCAAAAAATATATTATATGTTAATAAAAATAATTAATAAAAAATAAAATAATTTTTAAAAAGAATGGATTTTGTTATAAGCACTTTCCTTTTCCTTCTTACCCGCACTCAATGTCCCACAGAGACCACTAGCTTGAGAAGAATTTCAATTAAAATTTGCAGTGAACATAATCCTGGGGAAGGTAAGTTCCTGAGAATAAGGTAGTTCCATGCCCTTGACTTCAGTTTTCAACCCTCAATATTAATCACATTTCCTGTGATACATACATGCTTACAGAACTGTTCTTTACTTCAGAAAACTGTTTGTAGTGGTATGTCCATTGGGAATTATTTGACCGATGTTTGCATTTTTTAATAAATCTAAATCTCAGGAAGGTCAGGGCCATGACTGATTTTGTTCACCATTACATTCCTAGCAACTAATCTAGTAGGTGCTGAATTATTTTGTGATGAATGACAGAAGGAAGAGGCAAGTCCAGAGGCCAGATTTCTGGTTGTGTTGGTATTGTCTTGTGTGCCCTTGGATAGAGCATTACACTTCCTCTGATTCTCAGATACCACATTTGGAAAAGAATCCTCAACAAGATGGTCATAAAGGGTTCATCCACTTGAGACTTCTAAACTATTTAAAAAGAAAAAGAGAGAAGATGTCAAGATTAGAGGATGGTCCAGAAGGAAGCTGAAGGAGAGGCAGTGGCATCTCCAGGACATGGCAGGAAAGATTCCTGGGAGAAATGTGATCTGGCTTCAGCTGTCTAGACTGGAAATTTTGTGAAGAAAGTAAGTTTCTCATTGAAACCCTCCTTTTCCTTTCTGTATCCCTTTCTTGAAATCCCACACCTACCACCATCATCATCACCACAGGAACAGCTCCAACAAATTGGTGTCATTATGTATCCCATTCTGTTTTGCCTCTAACATAATGTTGGAATTAACTCATGCATGGATAAGCATGTTTTAGAAACGTCCTCTCACTGTACTTTCCTGTTTTCAGGGTTTGCATTTGCCAATGTAGCTTTTTCTAGGGAATGTTTGATTAGTAAATTATTTGGTAAAGCTTGAACTTAAGGCAAATTGAGTACCTTTTTTGTTTTAGTGGTCAAAGAGACTTTTATAAACCTCCTCATATACCATCTAGAGGCTCCACTGCTTTGCCAGTCCCTGCTCAGTGCCTGACTCCCAGTGCCAGGAAAATCCAAGTGGGCAAACCTGTTCCTACATACCACTTTGTCATAAAAATCATCATTTGGGTACTTTATCTCCCGGGTTTGGGACTAGCATGAGGAAAGGGAGGCATTTTCCTTGGGAGCAAAATTTAAAAGAATCTCTAAATCCCAATAATATTTTAATGTAACACTTCAAAAATCAAACTCAATGCTAAAATCTATGATGAACAAGATATAAATTTTTTAATACTCCAACATCAGATATATTGCTTTTTTTCTTTGTCTTAGGCTTCAGTATGGCTTGGCTTGGCACTACCTCGACTCTTCTTTCAATTCTGATGAAACACAACTCACCTCAAATCCTTTGTGTCTGGCCTGCAACTTGGGCTGTCTCATGAAGTGACAGAGGCTGGTGACAACCTTAGTATAGGACAGAGGCAGCTGCTGTGCCTGGCCCAGGCTCTGCTTCGGAAATCCAAGATTCTGATCATGGACGAGGCCACCGCTGCCGTGGATCTGGAGACTGATCGCCTCATCCAGACAACCATCCAAAAGGAATTCTCCCACTGCACCACCATTACAATCGCTCACAGGCTGCACACCATCATGGACAGCGACAAGATAATGGTCCTAGACAATGGGAAGATTGTAGAGTATAGCAGCCCTCAAGAACTGCTGAGAAAATCGGGCCCCTTTTATTTGATGGCCAAAGAGGCTGGCATTGAAAGTGTGGACAGTACATCATTCTGACAGTAGGTCCCATGGGTTGGGAAAGGACTATAGGGATCATGTCTGACTTTTTGTGAGCGCAGTCACACAGAAGTGTGCAAAATGTACATTCTAAAGCAGGATCATATTCTATCCAGCCACAGTAGAACCTCCCAACCCCGCTGTGATGATCCCATTTTGATTATACTTCCTTCCTACTTATTTTCCCAGAGATAACTCCTATCCTGAATTTTGTGATAATCATTTTCTCTTGCTTTTCACTTTAGTTTTACTACTTGGTATGTACCCTTAAACAAGGTGCATCTTTTTCAATTTATGTAAATGGCCTGACTCAAAAAAAAATTTTTTTTTTGCACATAATGGAATGTGCAAAGGAGGTACATTGGTGTTGGCTACATTACTGTGCACTGGGGTAGGACTGTGTTTACCCAGGGCCGAGGCAGGGTCTTAGCTGCCCATGAACTGACAAGGAGCCCTTGAGACACTCACCTGACATTTCCCCTCAGGATGAGATATTGAGGGACAATTCCCAAAGATTAAGAAAAAGGCTCTCACTGGAGCACAGTAGCACCGTTCTCTGTTTGAAACCATTATTGTACACACAGAAATGTCAGAGTCACATACAAGATTTTCATATTTCTCTGAGTACCCATTTTACCCTATATACTGAAGATGGATCCCTGCCAGGAAATAGTGAAATCTTTCATTTCTTGTTTCACCAAACATTCCTGTCATATTAAAATCCATAGACATGGTTTATTTATGTGTTTATTGTTTTCTATCACTCTAGGAGCAAATGTGGAGAGGAAGAATAAAGGAAGCCATTCCTTCTTGCTAGGCATTAGTGCTTATAGTTTCTTAGGAGACTATAATAAATGGTAACAAGGAAGGATCGTTATTCCGAGGGGTGTTTAGTGATTTTTGAGATCCCTCCCTACCATCTCCCAGTCGTGGGGGAGAAAGCATCTCATCAGTGCTGTTAGTCTGTCAGGTCTCCAGGTCGCCTCTAAGGAAACAGCTGGGGGAATATGCCCAAGAAAGAATGTTCCTTACTTTAAGAGAATGGGAGGATATTTTTGGAATAGAAATTAATCCTTTTTGAAAATAAATGATGGAAGGGGAACACTTTTGAACTGATTACCAATACTGTGTAACCAGTTGTGACCAGAGAGGACATTACAAACTTGATGATGGTGGGAAATCAGGCAGGACTAACCTCAACCATCCAGCAGGTGATATTTCCGTTTCTTGCGCCTCAACATAACTGTGTTCCACCTGCAGTCCTATATCTAACCTGGGTCGTCTCCACTTGTCTCTGATAAAAAAAAAAAAAAAAAAAAAAAATGGGGACTAAATCTAGCATAATTTCTCACAATTATTTTTCCATTTACTAGAAGAACACAGAATAGAAAGATAGGTAATCTGAGTTAATCACATAAATGTGACAATGTTCTTAAGGAATCACACACAAAAATGCCTCATAACATACTATAGGTATATGTGTGTGTGGGGGGGGTATTTTCCCCTACCCTTCTAGATTCTTGTGGCTCTTCAATTAATTAAACTGACATAAGATATATTAACAGGGAAAAAAACCATATTTGGTTTCATATGTATAGGACACCATAATAATATGAGATCCAAGAGCAAGTCTGGCAGTTGAGTCATATAGGTCAAGCTAAGCTAGAAAATGAGATAGGGGCCGGGGACTTCAAAGAAGAGGAGGGTAATTTACAGAACTTTAAGAGCAATTAGATTCTTGTTATGCTATGCAGAGACAGTGGGACACTGAGGACTTGAACACGTCTTGCTTACCTCCCCCCAGCATACCACACCTAGTCTGTACTCTTTCTATTTATCTCTGGTGATAGCCCCCTTCCTAGACCAGGCTGTCTAAGTTATTTTAGGCAGTTAAGGGAGAGGTAAAAAGCTCTTCCTGAATCTTCTGAACCTTGACTGTCTTCCGCTCAGAATAACTCACATGCCAAAATGGCACATTTTGGTGAGGCTCATTTCTGAACCCCTTCAATAAGGAGGAAGAAAATCAGATGAGTAAAACATGCACAACAGTAAGATTATTTTCTTTTTATATTGATGCTCAATTGTCTCATGGAGATTCTGAAAATTATTAGGTTCAGCGAAAGACTGCAGTGCTGATAACCTCTTCAGTTTAGGACCTGGTTCCTAAAAAGACACCTTAATAAAGGGCCAGCCACAGGGAGGGAGGATTCACTAGCCCAGTGAGGGAGGTTATGCTGACATGTCTTCCATGACCTTGATGTCAATCCTCTGTAAAAGGCCTTCAGGCTTGGTGTCCGACCAGCTGTAGAGCAGAGCCTAGATCCAGAAGGTCACACCCACCTCCTCACAGCAGATTCAGCACCAGGCAAATCCAGAAGTTACTGTCCTAAGGAAGGCCAGGACCCTCAATCAGCTAGCCAATGGCCATGAAACTGGAGTATCAGGCCGGTGGGAGTGCCGGGAGGCTGAAGAGTGAGCTGGTCCCAGTGCAGCGGGGATTTGCAGTCCCAAATTGGGCCCTCCTGGAGCTGAGGCGGGCGCAATGGTCCATGGAGGCACACACTTTCCACTGCTGTTCATGCTGGCCGCCTCTCCAAATTCAAATGAGAAAGCTGAGCCAGTTTATGGCAAGACACCAGCCCAAGAGACTGTGGGCCACAGCGGGAGGCCCAGGCTTTCTTCTGGGGTGGTCCTGATGGTTGCTGCTGGGCCTGAGCTGTTGGGAACCCCCTTCCGTGTACCAGCGACTTGGAGGGAAATTTGCTTCTGAGTTGGAGATAGAAGTTGTTGAAGCTGCGCCCCTGCCAGGGTAACCCTGCCAGGCCAGGGCCCTCACCTGCCTAACACCCAAGTAGATCAGTGTTCAAACTTCCCACCAGAGAGGACACCTGTGTAGGGCTCCCGCGCCTGCGCAGTGGGCCTGGGGCAAGGAGCTTGAGGGAGCTGAGGCTGTGCTCGCACTTGCACAGTAGGCCCCAGGTCCCCCAGAGCGCCTGGTTCCCTGCCTGCGTAGAGATGCCTAGGCCAGGCTGGGAGCCAGTGTGAAGGAGATAGGCACAATGCTCAGTTCAATGAGTCACGGATCCTGCTTCTTGTTCTCCCTCCAGGGCTGCATGCCTTTGTAAGTTAGATCCCCCCCCCCCCCCCAGCTTCTTGGGAAAGTGAGGCGTTGGGATTCTAGAATCAAATTAATGTTTAAGGGGACATTCTTGGGTGTTTGCATTAAAGGTTTAGGTGTTTCCTTTGGGGATTAGAAAACCCTAACCCTGTTAAGGTCCGTGATCAAAGGAGCGAGACTGATACAAAGCGAAGATCAAGCAAAGCTTTATTTCGCACCAAGCATCGAGAATCAAACTGACCAGTTGGGGCGGCCTCTTGCAGAGAGAGAGAGTGACTCCCAGCCTCACAGACTTTTATAGAGCAAAGGCCATGTGGTTGAGCCTGGCCACACACAGGTGGCCAATGAGATTGTAAAACACAGAGAAAGCTGCACAGTCATGCTAGGTCACACACGGGTGGCCAACTGAATTGCAGTTCACCCTATAGTAGCTATTTGAACTAGCCTATCACCTTGGTCAGAACTGGTGTCCAAAAGTTGCCCAAAAGGTGGGGCCCAAGTTCCTTAGGGAGATAGTGATGGATGTCTGCACCTGGCCTGACTCATCCTTGCATTCGGGCTCTGTTAGCTCCACCTGACCTGACCCACCCTTGTATTTGAGCTCTGTTATCAGGGACAGGTCGACCATATTTTACTGCATAAACAACAAAATGGCTGTTTAATCCGAGATGGAATCCCTCTGGCTAAGTAGGCCTTACAGGCCCCAAGCCAAGATAGGCTCTGGAAAATAAGTATGAAAGAGCAAGTGAATTAATGAGTAAAAATTGGTGCGGAGTCCCACAGCGCAGTGAGCAGTGTGGGCCTGACTGGCCAGGAGCATCCTTAGAGCAAACACTGGGACTGCGCTGCCGGGGGGAGGCCAGCCTCCCTTCCAAGGTGCCCTGACCTAAACTCACAGCAGTCCCGCCGACCTACCTCCGGCCTTTGCAGAGAAGCAAAGTGCAGCACAGAAATGCCGAGGGACTTGCACACAGCCGGGCCGCTGCTCCCTGCAGAGCAGAAGGCCAGAACTCCAGCGTGTGATGGGAAGCGTGTGGTGACCTCAGAAGGAGACAGAAGTTTCCAGAGCATTGGCGCTGGCTGAGCTCACCTGTTCTGTATGGAATCCATTCGTGCCTTCATGCCTGTGAAGCAACAAGCCAGGCTTTGCCAGGTGCTGAGGATGCGGTGAGGAAGGCAGACACTGCCTGATGTTAGGGAGCTAGAGCCCGGGGAGAGCGCATGACTCTAAATATCGATCACAAATTGTGAGTGCTTTGAAGGAATAGTATAGTGTTGCTGTTAGTCAATTGTAGGATTTCAGGGCTTAAGTCTTTATTTAAACCAGTGTTTACAGGAATTATCCTAGGCTTCTGCAGAAGCTTACTAATGGGTTGTATTGCTAGAGGAAGCTGGACTTAAGTAAAGCACACATAATTCTTAGGTTTTATTGTCCATTTTCCAGTTCTTCCAGAACTACTTCTATTATTTCCATTTAATACATTTGACCTCTGGTGTATTTGTCTCCATAATTTTATGGAGGACTCATAAGATGTGAAATCATAAGAGTAGAGGTTGAAAACAGAGACTAGAGGTTGATAAAATTTGACCTCTGAATCTTAATTTTTCTTCATGTGCATAATGAGAACAATAACTGAAAACAGCAAAGTGCTATTTAAATGTTCTGGGTTGTTAATTATAGAACAGATTTATTAGGCCAACAAATTTTAAAAGTATTTTTAAACCAATTATTTGAAATCATTTCTTGCAGGAAAGGAAACTAAGTTTTTCACATACAAATGTTTGCACTGAAAGGAAGTCAGTATTTACTATGAACAGTCTTTTGGGGGAGGGTGTAAATTTCCTATCATTAGAGATTACAAATTATAAATGTGTTGGAAGACTGCTATTTTGGATAGGATCCAGTACAATGGACAAGAATTTGACACAAATAATCAGTTTTATTGCTGGTACAACTATTTGAGGAGACCATGTTTCTTTTACAAAGAGGGCTCTCTGCTGGAGTGGTAAAATGGAATAGGACTAAACTGTATTATTAGGTATAAGAAGGACAGAGGAAAAGGAGGAGATGTTGTTTGTTTGGCTCTGCCTTACACTAAAGTTGATAACCTCCAAACATAACTCTTTAAGCTGTACAGCATTTGATCTTTATCCTAGTTGTGAAACACCTCTAAAGGACTCCCATTATCTTAGAAGCAGTTCCCAATTCTGATGAAGTCTTGAAGTTAGTATTAGTTGTTAAAATACTTACTTTTTTTTTTTTTTTTTTGGCAAGTGGGAGGAAAATATTATCTCCTGTACTCTGTTGTTTTCTTTTTCCTCTCCTGTACTCCTGGAAGGTTGTGGAAATTTGCTTATAGGACTGACTTATAAATAGAAGTTTACTTTCCACTGTTTTACTTCATAATTTGGAGATGTGTGCTCACAGAAAAAAAAAAAAAACTTGGACTTTAAAACTGCTTATGAGAAATGAACATCACTCCAAATAACATCTACTTTTATGCAGTCTGTGACTTCAATTATCCTTAATAAGTCTTGAAAGGAAGACAGCCAGTTTTCAGGCAGTTGCCAAGGGCTAGGAGAAGAATGCAATGGAGAGTTAGTATTTAATTGATACAGTTTCAGTTTGCAAAATGAAAAAAAATATGGAGATGGATAGTGGTGGAGGTTACACAACATGATGAATGTGTATAACACCACTAATTGTTCATTTTAAAATGCTTAAGATGGGAAATTTTATGTTATGTGTATTTTATCATAATAAAAAATTGAGGAAAAGAAAGGGATAATTATCATTGTTAGGTGTTAAAAATGAGTTATCACTGATCTTAATCTTTTTCTTTGGTATAAAAAGAAGGATTAAAACACTTTAATACAAAAACAAAAGGCAACAAAAAGGATCCTTCTTTTTTTTTTTATTTAAGGTCTTATTTATTTATTTGAGAAAGAAGGCAGGGCGGGGGCAGAGGGAGCTGGATCTCAGGACCCTGGGATCATGACTTGAGCCATAGGCAGACGCTTAAATGACTGAGCCACCCAGGTGCCCCAGAGATCCTTTTTGATCTAAACTCTGATTCTTCATCTAAAGGATTGACCTTAGCCCCCTTTTCTTATTCCTGATCTCTTCTCCTTCCAAGCTTGTGCACAGTCTCAAACTTGTACATTTAATGCTAACAGCTTGTATAAGGGATCTGTACATCACTCTTTTCTGTAAAACACAGGTATTAAGTTATTATCATCCTCCAACTGCTGAGGGCTGTGTGAGGCACTCTGGAGACTGGCAAAGAAAAAAGAGATAAATAACCCCTGTCTTTAAAGATACTTAGAATATAAGAAAGGAGACAGAGGTGTTAACGATCATGTATTCAGAGCTATAATAAAAATGCTGTTAACCTTGCTGCTCGAAGTATGGTCTTTAAATCAGCAGCATTGGCACCATTGGGGTGTTTGTTCCCGGCCCGTATCTTCTGATTTAGAATCTATATTTTAACATAATGATATGACTCATAATGTGGTGAGTCATCTAGGGATGCCAGTGCTGCTAGTGCATGGATCACATTTTGAGATATGAATTTGTAGAGTACAAAAGAAGGAACAATTCTGCCTGAGTGAAGAGTGAGGGTGTCATTGCAGGCATCACAGATGGGTTTCCATGTGCACTGGGCAAAGAAGGATAGAGAAGACTTTGCTGGGTAGATGAGGGAAGAGGACAGATGGATGGACAATCCAAACCAAGGAAATAGCACAAGACTTAGGGGTATGAACAGTACATTTGGGGAATAGTGAGGAGTAGTAGTACTGGGGAAATGGCTGAACAGAAGTTGAAAATATAGGCTGGAACCATACTGTGAAAAATCTTTTATTCTACATCAAAGACTATAGACAATAAGAACTTCAGGAGATCTTTGGGTACAGTAGCAACAAGATTGTATTGTCTCATTTGAGTGGAGAGGGTGGACTAAATGGGAGAAAGCCAGACCATGTAAGAAGCCAGTAGGAAGTTATTGCAATAATTCATGCATGAAATGAATGAGAGCTGGAACAAAAGCAATAGTTACGGAAATGTTGTTGTTGTTGTTTTTAACTGCTGAGTTTGTGCTAATTTGTTAGGCAGCAATAGATGATAAACACAGATGTTAGTACCTAGAAGTGGTGTCATGCTGTAATAAATACATAGGAATTTGAGAGTATTTGAAGAACCAGGCAATAGACAGTGGCTGGAAGAGTTTGAAAAGCATGCATGAGGGGCACCTGGGTGGCTCTTTGAGATAAAGCCTCTGCCTTTGGCTCAGGTCATGATCCCAGGGTCCTGGGATGAAGTCCCACATCAGGCTCTCTGCTCAGTGGGGAGCCTGCTTCCTCCACTCTCTCTGCCTGCCTCTCTGCCTACTTGTGATCTCTGTCTGTCAAATAAATAAATTTAAAAAAATAAATCCTGCTGTTCTGCTTATAAAAAAGAAAAGAAAAGAAAAAGAGCATGCATGAGAAAGTTCAAACTGCACTGAGCAGACTGTAGTTGAAATCTGGACTTTAGGGACAGTGCTGGTGAGGACTTGGAAGAAGGCAAAGAATATGTTCTTGGAAACCAGGGAGGGAGATTTCTTACTATATAATGACAGAAACAGCACAATTGTCTCCTGTGCTTATGTTAAAAGGAGAAATTTTAAGTGATGAACTTTGGTAGTATATTTAAGATTTCCAAGCAAAATGTTGAAAGCACTACCCAGGTTTTCTTGTTTATAGTAAAATATGAGGAAAGAGAGAGAAATTGAAGGAAGAACTCTTGAAACACTTGAGCAAAAAGGAACCCAAATCTGATTTTGAAAAAAATCTTAGTATCTCTAGATAGCAAAAGATGCTAAATTTAAGAGATTCATTCTTAGGAAAACGTGCTCTAGAGAAAAGGCTGGAATCATTACAGCATTTTTGCTAAAACCTAAGAAAGATTAAAAGAATCAGAGTATTCAGTCATACTGTGTTCTTTCAAGAGATTCAGAGTCTGCCTCCCAGATCATTTCAATCAAGTCAAAGGGTCTCCAGGAGACTTAAGAATGTTCCTTGAGGTGCCTGGGTGGCTCAGTGGGTTAAGCCTCTGCCTTCGGTTCAGGTCGTAGTCTCAGGGTCCTGGGATCGAGCCCTGCATTGGGCTCTCTCCTCAGCAGGGAGCCTGCTTCCCCCTCTCCCTCTGCCTGCCTCTCTGCCTACTTGTGATCTCTCTCTCTCTGTCAAATAAATAAATAATTTTTTTAAAAAAATCATTCCTTAACTATTTCAGCAGGAGCCAAGGACAGAGAATGAACTTTCTTGACAGGATTTATGGGTGTATCTTTTGTCTAGTGGAGTAAGTCCCTATGAAACCTTGCAAGACCTGCAAGGTTCTTGAAAAAACAAAAAAGTTTTAGCAGAAACACTACCAGTTTGGACTAAAAAGTGCAAGAAAAGTACAAAATTAAATGAGGCTCTTAGGCCCACAAATTCTACTGGCTAGAAGCCGACTTATAAAACCCCAGAGCTGCAAATGTGTTATCTTTCATGAAAAAGGAAGGATGATTCAGAGGGCAGAGCTGAGAGCCAGGGAAGATTGTTCTCAGGCCTTGAAACCTAATCAAGAGACATTTGCCCAGTGGATTTTAGAATTACCAGATACCAATTACTCCTTTTAACTTTCCATTTCCTGCCCTTTTTGAACCAGAATGTCTATAGCTATTACCTTATGTCTGTCCCATCATTGTATGTTGGGTGTATAAGGGGCTGTCTATTTAGTTTCACATATACACAGATGGAAAGTAATTGCCCCAGAAGTGGTACATAATGGACTACATCCAGGAACCTCATCTACACCTGGAATTTATTTGGATGGAATTTTGGACATTGAGCTCATGAAATGAGATTCTTGGAAACAGGGGAAGGCAGTTAATGTATTTTTGCCTGTAAGCAGGGCATGAATCACTGATTCTACTAGCAGAATCTAGGTAGAATTCTGATATAGTCCCCAAGATTCCCATTTGCAAGTATACCACTGCACAGTCCCTTTGACTTGACTAAGGGAAGTATTTATAAATATTGTGGATGTCACCTCTATGATTAGGTTACCTTAGATGGCAAAGTAAAAGAATTTTGCATATATAATAGAAGTCCCAAATCCATTGATTTTGTGTTGATCAGAAGTGAGATTATCATAGGTGGGTTGCACTTAATTAGGTGAAAATGCTTAAAAGAGAAACTCTTCTTTTCAAAAAAGAAATATTTCACTGCTGGCCTTGAAGAAGCAAACCACCATGAATTCCGGAATGCCTGGGTGGTTCAGTGAGTTAAGCGTCTGCCTTTGACTTAGGTCATGATCCCAGGGACTGAGACCTGCATCTGGCTTTCTGCTCACCTGGAAGCCTACTTCTCCCTCTGCCTGTTGCCTCCCCTGCTTGTGCGCTCGCTCGCTCGCTCTCTCTCTCTGTGACAAATAAATAAAATCTTTTAAAAAATGCAAAATGCCATGAGTTCTGTGACTGTGGGGAAATACATTCTGCTAACAACTAACATGCGCTTAGAAGAGGACAATGAGCCTTAGATGAGACTGCAGCTCTTGTCTGTACCTTGAATGAAGCCTTGTGAGACCCTGAGCAGAGAACCCAGCTAATTATAATTTACATATATAAACATATATAGTTAAAAATGTATATTTTTATCTTATAAATAACATCTCTTGCAGCTTCTGTTTTTCTTTTTCTCTGGAGAACCCTGACTGATGCACCGGTTGTCATGCATACCTGTACTCTTCCACTTTATATTCACTAGAGTCTTAGCCATTAGCTATGGCTTACCATAGATGGCCCCCCTTTTTATTTTATTTTTTAATTAAAAAATACTAGTCTCTTAAATCATTTAAAAAATAAAATTGAAGTTATAATTCATTGTTAAAATTATACTATCTTTTATTATTGTGCATGCATATACCTTTATTGAGATCTTTTTTTCTTCATATGGTGTTGAGTTACTTTGTAGTGTCCTCCTATTTCCCTCTGCAGGACACCTTTGATCATTTATTACAGGGCAGGACTAATAGTAATGAGCTCCTTCAGTTCCTTCAGCTTTCTTTTTCTCCCCTCTGGATATGTCTTAATTTCTCTCACACTTTTGAAGGACAGTTTTGCTAAATACCAGATTCTTTGTTGACATTTTTTTCATTTTTTATTATATTCAATTAGACAGTATAAAGTACATCATTCATTTTTTTTAATTTAATTTATTTTCAGTGTAACAGAATTCATTGTTTATGCACCACACCCAGTGCTCCATGCAATATGTGCCCTCCATAATGCCCACCACCAGGCTCCTCCAGCCTCCCACTCCCACCCCTTCAAAACCTTCAGATTGTTTTTCAGAGTCCGTAGTCTCTCATGGTTCATATTCCCCTCCAATTTCCCTCAACTCCCTTCTCTTCTCCATCTCCCCATGTCCTTTGTGTTATTTCTTATGCTCCACAAATAAGTGAAACCATATGATAACTAACTCTCTCTGCTTAACTTATTTCACTCAGCATAATCCCTTCCAGTCCCATCCATGTTGATACAAAAGTTGGGTATTCATCCTTTCTGATGGAGGCATAATACTCCATAGTGTATATGGACCATGGTCGCCAAACTGTGGAAAGAGCCAAGATGCCCTTCAGTGAACAAATGGATAAGGAAGATGTGGTCCATATACACATTATTCAAATTTTTTTTAAGATTTTATTCATTTATTTGACAGAGAGATATCACAAGTAGGCAGAGAGACAGACAGAGTGAGTGGGGGGAAAGCAGGCTCCCTGCTAAGCAGAGAGTCCGATCTGGGACTCGATCCCGGGACCCTGGGATCATGATCTGAGCTGAAGGCAGAGGTTTAACCCACTGAGCCACCCAGGCGCCCCACATAATTCATTTTTGATATAGTATTCAATGTTTCATTAGTTGTGTATAACACCCAGTGCTCATCACCACACATGCCCTCCTAAATATCCATCACTTTGTTACCCCATCCCCCTACACCCCTCCTTTCTGTAACCCTCAGTTTTGTTCCCAGAGTCTAGAGTCTATCATGGTTTGTCTCCATCTCTGATATCTTCCTATTCAGTTTTCCTCTCTTCCCCTGTGGTCCTCCATGCTTTTTATGTTCCACGTATGAATGAAGCCATATGATAATTGTCTTTTTCTGCTTGACTTATTTCACTTAACATCATCCCCTCCAGTTCCATCCATGTTGGTGCAAATGGTGCATATTCATCCTTTCTGATAGCTGAGTAATACTCCTTTGTCTATATGAACCACATCTTCTTTATCCATGGAATCTGTTGAAGAACCTCTCAGCTCCTTCCATAGTTTGGCTATTGCGGACATTGCTGCTATGCTGACAATTTTTTTTAAAGTAACTTTTATACGTCATCCTATTGTCTTCTGGCCTCCATTTTTTTTTCTTTTTTGAGTATAGTTGACACACGTGTTACATTAGTTACAGTTATACAGCATAGTGATTGGAAAAGTTTATACATTATGCTATGTTCACCACAAGTGCAATCACCCTCTGTCACTATATAATGCTATTACAATGTCATCACCTATATTCCTCATGCTATGCCTTTTATTCCCATGAGTTATTCATTCCATAATTGGAAGCCTGTACTTCACACTCCCTTTTACCTATTTTGCCCAGCCTCCGCCCCCCTCCTTTCTGGCAACCATCAGTTTGTTTGCTATATTTGTAGGTCTGATTCTGCTTTTTGTTTTTTCATTCTTTTTTAGATTCCAGATATGAATGAAATCATTCATTTCTCTGACATATTTTACTTAGCATAACACCCTCTAGATCTACCCATGTTGTCACAGATGGCATAATCTCATCTTTTCTAATGATGTGTAATATTCCATTGTGTATATACATTACATTTTCCTCATCCACTCAGCTCAGCAGACAGCTTGCTTTCATACATGGCCTATTGTAAATAATGCTGCAGTAAACACAGGGGTGCATGTGGCCTCCAAAGTTTCTGAAGAGGAATATATTCTATTTAACAATCCCTTGTATGTGACAAGTTGCTTCTCTCTTACTGCTTTAAAAATTCTCTCTTTGTGTTTCATGTTCAAAAGTTGGATTATAAGATGTCTTGATGTGGATCTTTTGAATTTATCTTACTTGAAGTTTGTGGAGCTTCTTGGTTCTGTTAATGAATGTCTCATCAAAGTTAGAAAGATTTCAACCATTATTCCTTCGGGTTTTCTCTTTGCCCCCTTTCTCTCTCTCTCTCTTCTTATTCTGGGACATCAACAATGTGCATTTTTGTGTTTTGGGTGGTTTGCCACAGGTCCCTAGGCTCCACTCACTTTTCTTCAGTCTTTCTTTCTGTTTCTCAGTTTCAATTATTTACATTTTCATATCTTCAGGTCTACTTATTCTTCCTTTTTTCATGCTCAAATATTTTTGTTTTGTTTTGTTGATCCTATTTATTTATTTAGTTGATACAGAGAGAATGCAACTGGGGAGGAACATCCGAAGGAAAGGGAGAAGTGGACTGCCCGCTGAGCAGGGAGCCCGCCCGACATGGGGCTCGATTCCAGGACCCAGAGATCATGGCCTTAGCTGAAAGCAGATGTTTAACTGACTGAGCCATCCAAGCTCCGTTGCTCAAATGTTTTTGAATCCCTCCATTGGATTTTTCTTTTCAGTTATTATATTTTTCAGCTCCTGATTTCATTTTTTTCTATTTTATTTATACATTGTTTTCTTGATTTCTTTAACTCTTTGAGCATCTTTGAGACAGTTTTTTAAAAGTCTTTGTCTATTAGATTAACCATCAGGTCTTTTCCAGGGATAGTTCCTATTGTTTTATTTTTTCCTTTGAGTGGGCAACACCTTCCTATTTCTATGTATGCCTCGTGATTTTTTCGTTGAAACTAGACTTTTGAATCAATAATGTGAAAATTTTGAAAATTAGATTCCCTCCCTTCTATAGGGTTAGCTGTTTTTGTGTTATTCTTGTTTATCATTTTTGTTATTTTGATTGTGGTAGGTTGTCTCTGTGCCAAGGACCAGTTTTAGTTGTAAATTTAAGGTCTTCTTAGGTCTTTTCTAAGCCTTTCCCTGGGGATGCACATTCTCTTACTTTCTCTCATACTTAGCTCTTGTTTTTTTTTTTTTTTTTTTTTTTTAATATCCTGGCATTTATGGTTGGCTCCCAAAAGGGGGAAAAAAGAAAAATAAATTAATGGGAAAAAGGCAACTGGCCCATTAAATCCACTGGAAGAAACTTTAGCTGGAGATGCATGTGGTTTGAAACAGCAAGGGGAGGTATACCAATAATGACTGCCTGACTGTGTGTGTGCCCTCGGTGAGCAGAAGCAGCCATCAGGTAACATGTTTCCAATATTTGGAGAACAGGATTCTTTTAGCTTACTATGGTTCCCACAAGCTGTGTGCAAGCTGCTCCAGGAACATCTGCACACTTGCCTGCCATAAGGCTATAAGGGGAGGAGGTGGATAACTGCTATTGCGATAAGAGCTAAAATTGACCAAAATTAACTGCAGTTTACTTACCAAGACTTCTCTGGGATATTGGAAGCCTTCAGTAGACTCCAGGGTTTCAAAATAGACAGATTCTGCAAGTACAATTTTGTCTAGGTAGGAGGATGATTCCTCTTAGTTCTTACTATGCCATCTTTCCCAAATCCTCCCCCCACCTTTGATCTTAATATAGATACCAACCTCTTACTGTTGCCTACAAGACACTCTATTACCTTATCATTCTCATCCTTGGTTGTAAAAACTGAGCGTATTTTTTTTTTTTTAACTGATGATCAGGTGCCATCCATAAAAGTCTATTTTTAGCCTCCTCTCTTTCCACATTACCTTCTGCTCTCTGTCTCAACTTTGCTAGACTCTGTTTCTTCACCATGCTCTACAGTTGTGTGTGGTAAATATTTAACAACTGGTGGTTGTCAGGAGAAAAAGGGCCTGATTTGTAGTGTTTACAAAATTCTTCCATGTAAAAATACTCCCACTGTGTCTGGTTTCCAGCCCCCAATGAGCTATTGCTGAATGCAAAGTTGGGAAGAGATGCTGACGATGGCTTATATAAACGATATGAGCAGGCTCTATCATGCCATAGATACTATGATGGCACCCCTGGGCTTCATGCCTCAAAGTCCCTCAGTTTCCCCACTCCCCACCATAGCCTTTCAATCTTCAGATCCTTAAAGTTTTCTTTCTTTCTTTCTTTCTTTCTTTCTTTCTTTCTTTCTTTCTTTCTTTCAGTTTCTTTCTTAAGGCAGCTCTTCCACTAGTTCTGGCTAAGCTACATCTTTGTTAAATATACCTGTGCTGCATTGTACTTAACTATTTTTCTTGTATTTTGTTGGGTTTTTTTAAAGATTTTATTTATGTATTTATTTGAGAGAGCAGGAGAGAGCACAAGTTGGGGCAGAGGGAGAGGGAGACAGGCTCCCTGCTTAACAGGAAGACCTACATGGGCCTTGATCCCAGGACCTCGGGATCATGACATGAGCCGAAGGAAGACACTTAACTAGACTGAGCCACCCAGGTGTCCCTGTTAGTATGTAGTTTATGATAATGTTTGATATCTTCCTTATTTATCCACTGATGAAAATAGGGACCATGTGTTTCCTGTTTACCTCTGTATTGCCACTGTATTAGTTAGAGCCTGCCCTGGCACAATACATAGACTGGATGGCTTAAACAACAGACATTGATTTTCTTAGTTACTTAGGCTGGAAATTGGAGTCAGGGTAACAATACAGTCAGGTTCTTATGAGCTCTCATCCTGGCTTGCAGGGAGCTGCCTTCTCATTGTGTGCTCATATGGCCCACAGAGAGGTGGAGAGTGCATGCAACTCTGTGGTGTCTCTAGAAGGCTACTAATTTGGTTACAAGGGCCCTGCACTCATGACTTCATCTAAACCTAATTATTTCCCAAAGACCCCATCTAAAAATATCATCGCATTTGCATTGGATGAGGCTGAATTATTTGATCACTCTTGGAATCAGCTAAGCTTAGCAACATCTCCTAGGTTTCACACCTATCTTAGAGAAAGGCCAGCATTCCTTGTCAGCTCCCTGGGTCTGGTGTATGTGACACTGCTTTCTGGTTTCTCTAGGCTTCTGTGGAGTTACCTTTGCATTCCTAGGACATACCCTAGGCCCAGTATTCAAGAGGTTAAACAGCAAATAGCCTTACTGATCTTTCTCTGATTTGGCATCACTTCTTTTCAAATCCTCACCTCTGGCCCCTGGATGTTCTGCTACTTCCAGACATCCAATCATAAGTGATTGAGGAGACACTCTCCAACAAAGGTGGTCTTTCCCATTGATGCTCTAAAAAAGATCTGGCTACCTTACAGGTGTCTGGCATCCACCTGCCACTTTATAAGCTCATTTCCTATTGAGTTTTAAAGCTCTCAACATTCTTCATGAGATCTTCAGTAAATTCCTTTATTTGGACAGAAGGACCAAATTTTCTCATTTGCAGAGAAGAAATAATTGACTAGACCTAACCCAATGACTGATGAGCTCATCCAAGCTCTCATTATTTTTTTCTTCCCGTTATTTTGTTCTTTTGACATAGTCCTATACATTTATAGAGTTGTAATATATGTCATTCCTAGGAAAACTTTCCTATCTGAATTAGATTAGGATATAGGCTCCTGTGTTACTCAAAGTGATGAAATTCTAGAACATAGGTGAGGTTCAGTGGGGTGAGGTCCAGAGCCAATGACCAAGAAAGAATTCTTGAGACATCTCTGGTGCAAAATGGTGGTTTATTAAAACATGGGGAGAGGACCCATGGGCAAGAAGAGCTGCTACCCTGGGTTGTGAGGGATGGCAGGTTATGTACCATGTGGTTGGGGGAAGGTGAGGGGAAGGGAGGTTTCAATAGAGCTTTCATATGCTTAAAGAGGGCCTACAAGGTGCCAGGATACCAGATACCAGAGGTCTTGTGGTGTTGATCAGGGTTGTTTGTCTTTCCCTTTTTAGCAAGTCATTAACATCAAGATAGTTGGGAGGTTCCTAAAGAATGTCACATTTGTCCCACCCATGAGTAGTGGGGATGAGGGAGAGATTGCAAGGTGTCAGCCTTTTGCTTGGGGTGAGGGAGAGATTTTGAGGTGTCAGCCTTTTGCTTTGTCCTCAGCCAGCCTTCTGCTCCCTCATCAAAAGAATACTTTTAATCAAAATGAGTTATAATTGCCCCCTTCCTTCATGCCATAAAAACTTATTGAGCACTGGAGGAGTCAAGATGGCGGAGAAGTAGCAGGCTTAGATGACATCAGGTAGCAGAAGATAGCTAGATAGCTTATCAAACCGTTCTGAACATCTACAAATCCAACAGGAGATTGAAGAGAAGAAAAGCAACAATTCTAGAAACAGAAAATCAACCACTTTTGGAAAGGTAGGACCTGCAGAGAAGTGAATCCAAAACGACGGGAACATAGATCACTGGGGGTGGGGGGCGGCGGTGGAACAACGGAGCACAAAATCAGGACTTTAAAATGTCTGCTCCACTGAGGGACATCACTCCAGAGGCTAAACTGGGGTGAAGCCCACGCAGGAACAGTGTGGCCTCAGGGCCCGTGGGGTCACAGAAGGATCAAGGGGTGTCTGAGTGTCACAGAGCTCGCAGACATTAGAGCAGGGAAGCTGGGTACAGAGACAGAGCTGAGGAGTGAGCTCTCAACTCGGTGATACCTTGAACCATAATCTGTGGCAAAGGCCGGTGCTCTGTGAGTGGGGTCCCCACAAGATCTGGGGAGACTCCGACCTGGAAGAGTTCAGGGATCTGTGGGGTTCGGAGACTCCAGGTGGAGCTGTGTGCCAGAGACAGAGAAGCTTGGTCACAGGCTGAGTGAGCTCCAAGCACAGCCGGAGGCCAGGGAGACGGGAGTGATTGGGTGCTTTTCTCTGAGGGTGCACTGAGGAGTGGGGCCCCAAGCTCTCAGCTCCTCCAGGCCGGAGATTAGGAGGCCGCCATTTTTATTCCCATCCTCTGGAACTCTACGGAATGTGTTCAGGGAACAAAAACTCTTGAAAGCGAACGTGAGCAGATTACTTAGCCTGGCCCCTGGTAAGGGCAGTGCAATTCTGCCTCGGGCATAGACACTTAAGAATCACTAAAACAGGCCCTCCCCCAGAAAATCAACAAGAAATCCAGCCAAGACCAAGTTAATCTTGGGTAGTGTCTGTGGAGTAGACTAGGGCCCCCGTGCCCAGCCCAGGGGCCACTAGGGAAGACACCAAGACCCCATTAACCAGGGGAAGAAACACAGCCCTTTTCTGTCACAGGAGGGGGTCAGTGAGGATAACCACTTCAGCTTGTGTGTAGATGGTTAGTTGAGGGACCAGGGATATTGGGATGCTTAGGAGGGTGTCTGAGAACTTGGGGGTTTTTGACAGAGTGCCATTGCATCAAAAGAAACCTCCTGGAGGAGCATGAGTAGGGAAGGATGAATTAGTCAAATTGCATAAGGAGGGATTTGGGGATGAGTAGCAGAATGGGAGTACTGGGGTTTGAGGATCAACAAATAGGGGAACATTCTGTAGAGTGACAGGTGCCAATAAGGTAGGAGTGGTTGTGTTGAAAGGGTGTGGTAAGGGTACCGTGATAAGGGGGTTGGCCCCAAGAGCTGCACAGATGAAGCAGTGGGACAGGTTGCTCATACCAGAAAGATTGGTCAGAGTAAGGCCTTGTTGAATAAGTCTGAGCCAGGAAAATGGGTCAGAATCCTGAGAGGGAGAGGGGAGTAGGGCGTTTTGGATTGCTTGTTCCTGGGCCTGGGTGAAAAGGTAGGGCTTGCAGAAAAGTGAATCCAAAACGAGAAGATAGACTGCAGACAGGGGAGGGCTCAGAAGAGGGTCAGATAGGGCAGATAAGATAGGAGGGGTGGAGGAGAGGCAGGCAGGTTGTGATTGAGTAGGAAGGGCCTGCCGTACAGGAACTCAAAGGGGCTGAGTCCTGAGCCATGAGGAGAGGCCCTGAGTTGGGTAAATGCTAGTGAAAGAAGGGTTGGCCAAAAGAGGCAAGTTTCAAGAGTGAGTTTAGTGAGCTGCTCCTTGAGGAGGCCATTACCCTCTCGACCTTACCCGAGGAGTGGGGATGATAGGAGATATGGAGTTTCCAGGTGATGTTGAGGCTCTCGGAGACTTGTGTGATGATGGAGATGAAGGCCGGTCTGTTGCCTAATTGTAGGGTTTGAGGGAGTCCAAATCTTGGGATGATGTGCTTAATGAGAACCGTGGTGACAACATCTGCTGTTTCCCTAGCAGTGGGGAACAGCTCGATCCAGCCTCTGAAGGTGTCCACAAGAATTAGTAGGTATCTGAAGGTTTTGTGTTGTCGAGGCATGTGAGTGAAGTCAAGTTGCCAGTCCTCGCCTGGCTGATACCCGCGGAGCTGATGGATGGGTTCTGGTCTAATTGGTATTGTGGCCAAGAGACAGTACAGTAACGTCGCTTTTGCAGGTCCTGCTCCAGTTCCAAGGTTTTAAGATTGGCCAACAGGCACCCCAGGGGTGTTTTAGGGTCGAATTTGGATTGGGAGGTCCCCATGATTCTTTGCCGGGCAATCTGAGGGCTTGAGGAAGGTGTCTCCTCATCCACCACTGGGTTGCAGAAAAACTGTGTCGACTACCATAGAAGTTAGGACGTGTCCCAGCCTCTCAGAGTCAGGGAAGTCAGCTGGTGACCAGCAGGGTCAGCCCTGACACAGCCGCGATTAGGGCAGGGCTTTCCAGATGGAGGCACGGAATCGGAAGAAACTCACCATGGCTTTGGAATTGGCATTCGGAGAGGCAGGTCCAGGTCCAGTTAGTGAGAGGAGAGAGCCTCCCCACCAGGGTGGGGGCTCAATCCCCTGCTGGGTTTGGCACCAAATGAAAGGTTTTACAGGTGAGATAAATATGACACCAGGCGAAGGAGACACAAGGCAAGTTTATTAAAGGCATCCTCAGGCAAGATTGGACAACACCAGAGAGGAGTCAGGGAAGTCACGCTGGGAGGGAGTCAGGGGAGTCTTTTATCAGGCTAAGGCAGGGCATGGGTTCACATCCATACATGGTAAGGTATTTGGTGATCAGAGGGTATGGGGGAGTCCTAATTCTCCTGTTTCCTGCACAGGTATTTGGTTACTTATGGTGACATGTCCTCAGCATACATCCTTTCGGGGGAAGAGCCAAGGGTTAAGGAAGGGGGCGGCCTGAAAGATGTCTGCCTAGTGATCATTTCTATTGTTCCTCCTGCATTCCTGGAGCCACCAACCTAACATAATTATTATACTCATACTTTATCCTTCATTGTATCTAACTTTATTTTTTGTATACACACAGGGTTTTTTCTTCTAAAAATTTGGAGTACAAATTCTTCTAATAGATCAAAATACACCCTAAATCTAGCACTGGGCTTGTTCTAGTCTCCAGCCTGAGCAAATTCTCTCCACTTTCTTTTTCTTTATTCTCCCAACCAACTTACCTTAGCAACCTTTTTTTTAGAAATCAAAAAAAATTTTTTTTTTCATCTTTATAGTCATATTCCATCCCTCCATTGTGTTTACCCTTATATATGTTTTTCTTTCTTTAAAATTTTGGGAGACAGTTTCTTCTAAGAGACAAAAATACTTCCAAAATTATGTGGCTGACCCTGTTCTAGTCACCAGTCTAACATATATATATTTTTTTCATTTTTATATTTTTCCTTTACTTGTTTTTTTCTTATTTTTTTCTGAACTTCTTTTTACCCTCTTTCTCCCCCCTCACCTCACAATTTGGAGTCTCTTCTGACTTGATTAAGCATATTTTTCTGGGGTATTTGCCACCCTTTTAGTATTTCATTTGCTCCTTCATATATTCTTATCTGGACAAAATGACAAGGCAGAAAAACTCACCACAAAAAAAAAAAAAAAAAAAAAGAACAAGAGGCAGTACTGAAGGCCAGGAACCTAATCAATATGGACATTGGTAATATGTCAGATCTAGAGTTCAGAATGGTGATTCTCAAGGTCCTAGCCAGGCTCGAAAAAGGCATGGAAGATACTAGAGAAAACCTGTCCGGAGAAATAAAAGAACTAAAATATAGCCAAGTGGAAATTTTAAAAAGCTGTTAATGAGGTGCAATAAAAAATGGAGGCTCTTACTGCTAGGATAAATGAGGCAGAAGAAAGAATTAGTGATATAGAAGACCAAATGACAGAGAATAAAGAAGCTGAACAAAAGAGAGACAAACAACTCCTGGACCACGAGGGAAGAATTTGAGAGATAAGTGATACCATAAGACGAAACAACATTAGAGTCATTAGGATTCCAGAAGAAGAAAGAGAGAGGGGAGCAGAAGGTATATTGGAGAGAACTGTTGTAGAGAATTTCCCTAATATGGCAAAGGGAACAAGCATCAAATCCAGGAAGTGCAGAGGAGCCCCCTCAAAATCAATAAGAATAGGTCCACACCCCATCATCTAATAGTAAGATATACAAGTCTTAGCGACAAAGAGAAAATCCTGAAAGCAGCCCAGGACAAGAAGTCTGTAACATACAATGGTAAAAATATTAGATTGGCAGCAGACTTTCCCACAGAGACCTAGCAGGCCAGAAAGAACTGACATAATATATTCAGAGCACTAAACGAGAAAAACATGCAGCCAAGAATACTATATCCAGCTAGGCTATCATTGAAAATAGAAGGAGAGATAAAAAGCTTCCAGGACAAACAAAAACTGAGAGAATTTGCAAACACCAAACCAGCTGTACAGGAAATATTGAAAGGGGTCCTCTAAGCAAAGAGAGACCCTAAAAGTAGTAGACCAGAAAGGAATAGAGACAATATACAATAACAGTCACCTTACAGGCAATACAATGGCACTAAATTCATATATCTCAATAGTTACTCTGAATGTAAATGGGCTAAACACCCCAATCAAAAGACACAGGGTATCAGAATGGATAAAAAACCAAAACCCATCAATATGCTGCCTACAAGAAACTCATTTTAGACCCAAAGACACCTCCATATTTAAAGTGAGGGGGTGGAAAACAATTTACCCTGCTAATGGACATCAGAAGAAAGCTGGGGTGGCAATCCTTCTATCAGATCCATTAGATTTTAAGCCCAAGACTCTAATAAGAGATGAGGAAGGACACAACATCATACTCAAAGGGTCTGTCCAACAAGAAGATCTAACAATTTTAAATATCTATGCCCCTAACGTGGGGGCAGCCAATTATATAAACCAATTAATAACAAAATCAAAGAAACACATCGACAATAATACAATCATAGTAGGGGACTTTAACACTCCCCTCACTGAAATGGACAGATCATCCAAGCAAAAGGTCAACAAGGAAATAAAGGCCTTAAATGACACACTGGACCGGATGGACATCACAAGATACATTCAGAAAATTCCATCCCAAAGCAACAGAATACACATTCTTCTCTACTGCACATGGAACATTCCCCAGAATAGATCACATCCTGGGTCATAAATCAGGTCTCAATTGGTATCAAAAGATTGGGATCATTCCCTTCATATTCTCAGACCACAATGCTCTGAAGCTAGAACTCAATCACAAGAGGAAATTTGGAAAGAACCCAAATACATGGAGACTAAACAGCATCCTTCTAAAGAATGAATGGGTCAACCAGGAAATTAAAGAAGAACTGAATAAAATCATGGAAACAAATGATAATGAAAACACAACGGCTCAAAATCTGTGGGACACAGCAAAGGCAGTCCTGAGAGGAAAATATATAGCGATACAAGCCTTTCTCAAAAAACAAGAAAGGTCTCAAATACACAACCTAACCCTACACCTAAAGGAGCTGGAGAAAGAACAACAAAGAAAGCCTAAACCCAGCAGGAGAAGAGAAATAATAAAGATCAGAGCAGAAATCAATGAAATAGAAAACAAAAACCAACCAGCCGACCAACAAACAAAACAATAGAACCAATCAATGAAACTAGGAGCTGGTTCTTTGAAAGAATTAATAGGATTGAAAAACCCCTGGCCAGACTTATCAAAAAGAAAAGAGAAAGGACCCAAATAAATAAAATCATGACTGAAAGAGGAGAGATCACAACCAACACCAAAGAAATACAAACAATTATAAGAACATATTATGAGCAACCCTACACCAACAAATTTGACAATCTGAAAGAAATGGATGCATTCCTTGAGACATATAAACTGCCCACAACTGAACCAGGAAGAAATAGAAAACCTGAACAGACCCATAACCAGTAAGGAGATGGAAACAGTCATCAAAAATCTCCAAACAAACAAAAGCCCAGGCCAGACGGCTTCCCAGGAGAATTCTACCAAACATTTAAAGAAGAATTAATTCCTATTCTCCTGAAACTGTTCCAAAAAATACAAATGGAAGGAAAACTTCCAAACTCATTTTATGAGGCCAGCATCACCTTGATCCCAAAGCCAGACAAGGCTGCCATCAAAAAAGAGAATTACAGACCAATATCCTTGATGAACACAGATGCAAAAATTCTCACCAAAATACTAGCCAATAGGACCCAACAGTACATTAAAAGGATTATTCACCACGACCAAGTGGGATATATTCCAGTGATGCAAGGTTGGTTCAACATCTGCAAATCAATCAATGTGATACAATACATTAATAAAAGAAAGAACAAGAACCGTATGATACTCTCAATAGATGCTGAAAAAGCATTTGACAAAGTACAGCATCACTTCCTGATCAAAACTCTTCAAAGTGTAGGGATAGAGGGTACATACCTCAATATTATCAAAGCCATCTATGAAAAACCCACCGCAAATATCATTCTCAATGGAGAAAAACTGAGAGCTTTTCCTCTAAGGTCAGGAACACGGCAGGGACGTCCATTATCACCACTGCTATTCAACATAGTACTAGAAGTCCTAGTCCTAGTCCTCAGCAATCAGACAACAAAAAGAAATTAAAGGCATCCAAATCGGCAAAGAAGAAGTCAAGCTATCACTCTTTGCAGATGATAGGATACTATATGTCAAAAACCCAAAAGACTCCACTCCAAATCTGCTAGAACTTGTACAGGAATTGATTAAAGTGTCAGGATATAAAATCAATGCACAGAAATCAGTTGCATTTCTTTACACCAACAACAAGACAGAAGAAAGAGAAATTAAGGAGTCAATCCCATTCACAATTGCACCCAAAACTATAAGATACCTAGGAATAAACCTATCCAAAGAGGGAAAAAATCTGTATTCAGAAAACTATGAAGTACTCATGAAAGAAACTGAGGAAGACACAAAGAAATGGAAAAATGTTCCATGCTCATGGATTGGAAGACCAAATATTGTGAAAATGTCTATGTTCCCTAAAGCAATCTACACATTCAATGCAATCCCTATCAAAATCCCATCCATTTTTTTTTTTTCAGAGAAATGGAACAAATAATCCTAAAATTTATATGGAACCAGAAAAGACCTCAAATAGCCAAGGGAATATTGAAAAAGAAAGCCAAAGGTGGTGGCATCACAATTCTAGACTTCAAGCTCTATTACAAAGCTGTCATCATCAAGACAGTATGGTACTGGCACAAAAACAGACACATAGATCAATGGAACAGAACAGAGAGCCCAGAAATAGACCCTCAACTCTATGGTCAACTAATCTTTGACAAAGCAGGAAAGAATGTTCAAGGGAAAAAAGACAGCCTCTTCAACAAAATGGTGTTGGGAAAATTGGACAGCCACAGACAGAAAAATGAAATTGGACCATTTCCTTACACCACACATGAAAATAGACTCAAAATGGAGGAAGAACCTCAATGTGAGAAAGGAATCTATCGAAATCCTTGAGAACACAGGCAGCAACCTCTTCGACCTCAGCTGCAGCAACTTCTTCCTAGGAACATCGCCAAAGGCAAGGGAAGCAAGGGCAAAAATGAACTATTGGGACTTCACCAAGATCAAAAGCTTTTGCACAGCAAAGGAAATAGTTAACAAAACTAAAAGACAACTGACAGAATGGGAGAAGATATTTGCAAATGACATATCAGATAAAGGACTAGTATCCAAAATCTATAAAGAGCTTAGCAAACTCAACACCCAAAGAACAAATAATCCAATCAAGAAATGGGCAGAGGACATGAACAGCCATTTCTGCAAAGAAGACATCCAGATGGCCAACAGACACATGAAAAAGTGCTCCACATCACTGGGCATCAGGGAATTACATATCAAAGCCACAATGAGATATCACCTCACACCAGTCAGAATGAGTCAGAATGGCTAAAATTAACCAGTCAGGAAATAACAGATGCTGGCGAGGATGCAGAGAAAGGAGAAGCCTCCTACACTGTTGGTGGGAATGCAAGCTGATGCAACCACTCTCGAAAACAGCATGGAGGTTTCTCAAAAAGTTGAAAATAGACCTACCTTATGACCCAGCGATTGCACTACTGGGTATTTACCCTAAGGATACAAATGCAGTGATCCGAAGGGGCACGTGCACCCGCATGTTTATAGCATCAATGTCCACAATAGCCAAACTATGGAAAGAACCTAGAAGTCCATCAACAGATGAATGGATAGAGAAGATGAGGTATATATATACAATGGAATACTATGCAACCATCAAAAGCAATGAAATCTTGCCATTTGCGACGATGTGGATGAAACTAGAGGGTATTATGCTTAGCGAAATAAGTCAGTCAGAGAAAGACAACTATCCTATGATCTCCCTGATATGAGGAAGTGGAGATGCAATTGGGTGGGGGTGGTTGGGGGGGTAGGAAAAGAATAAATGAAACAAGATGGGATCGGGAGTGAGACAAACCATAAGAGAGTCTTAATGTCACAAAACAAACTGAGGGTGGCCTGCGGGGGAGAGATGTAGGGAGAGGGTGGTGGGGTTATGGACATTGGGGAGGGTATGTGCTATGGTGAGTGCTGTGAAGTGTGTAAACCTGGCAATTCACAGACCTGTATCCCTGGGGCTAATAATACATTATATGTTTATTAAAAAATTGAGAAAATTTAAAAAAATTTTTAAAAGTAAGAAAAAAGAACTTATATAGCACCTACTATTCTTAATTCTATGTTAAGTGTTACAAGGAGAACAAAATGCAGTCCCTGTGGAATTGGAACTTTAATTCTATGGTGGAGGACTAGACATTAACCAAATATTCACACTAATTAATATATAAATTAAAACTGAAATGGCGAACTAAAGAAAGGTATGTCCACTTTTTTATATCAAATAAGAAGGAACTATAATCTAGACTTAAGGGGTAGTTATCAGGGAAGGCTTTTCTAAGGAAGCAACACTTAGCTAAGATCTAAAAGATGAATAAGCTAACTGAGAATAAAGAAGATAAGGGATTCTGTAATAAAGAAATAGCATTGAAAAGGTCCCATGGTTGGAAGAACATGGAGATTTTGACAAATTGAAAGAATGCCAGTATAACTAGAATTCAGAGTGGGAAGGAGAACATGGTGAGAATTGTGGCTGGAAGAATAGGTGCCACAGCATATGTAGCTTTGTGGACTATATTAAGGGTTTTGTATAGGATTTGGCCATTGTTGGCTACCTTTAGTAGGTAAGAAAACACTCCTACAACTTTCCTAGATTTATAGAAGAACTAAACTCTCTAGGGATCTCTAGAGTGCTTACCCCATTGCCTTTTTGAAAAAGAAAATAATCTTACCATTGTCCTGGCAAGCCTGAGTAGGAGATATGACACTCAGATGGACAGTGCTTGGCTCAGGGCCCTACAGAAACAAGGACAAATATTTATTAGCTCTGTCCATCACTTATATGCAGCAAGTGCTACAGGAATATCCAGAAAAGTTTCAAGAATAGTGCAGAAATATCTAAGAATCCAAATAATTAATGAGCCTTCTCCCTTATGAGAGATATATTCTTGAGAATGAATAGATAATTTTGTTGATTGGATTCAGCTAATAAAATGGTTCATAGAAAACCAAGTCAAGCTAGGGCTATCATAATAAAGTAAGTATGGTTTGTTTTAAATCCCCAACAATAACCAGTTCTTGCTTAAGAGGTGTGTTCTCAGTCACAACCAGTTCTCTTTGGAGAGTCTGCCCAAGGATGAATCTCTTAAGAACCAAATGGTAAAAAAGAAAGAAAGAAGGAAAGAAAGAAAGAAAGAAAGAAAGAAAGAAAGAAAGAAAGAAAGAAAGAAAGAAAGAAAGAAAGAAAGAAAGTGAAGCAAAAGAACAGAGCAAGTAATTCTGCTTGCTTTTGGAGGAATTTTCTAAGGGAATGATCCAGAGATCAAATGAGCTCTCCCAGGAGATAGTGACCTCAAAATTTAAATGTATACTAGAGGATGACTTGGAGGATGTTATAGAGAAGATTAAAGTATAAGGGTTGGTCCACCTGGCCTTAATGGTTTTGTCCCATCAAGAGAATCTTAAATGTGGGCACCTGGGTGGCTCAATCATTAAGCATCTGCCTTCTGCCCAGGTCATGATCTCAGGGTCCTGGAATTGAGGCCCACATCAGACTCTGCTTGGCAGGAAGTCTGCTTCTCTCTCTCTCACTCTCCCTTCTTGTGTTCTCTCTCTTACTGTGTCTCTCTCTGTCAAATAAATAAATTTTTTTAAAAAGAGAGAGAGAGAGAATCTTAAAGGCAGAAAGAATGATGCTGAAATAGTAACTATAGAATAGAAAGCATGAAGAACTCAGAGAAAGAGGGAAGTTGTAAAAAGCACTCAATAATGAAAAGGAACAAAAGGACTTAATTTTGTTTGAAGTAGAAGCTCCTTATGCTTTTGTACATAATCTGATTGGGGCTTGGGAACCATGGGAAACAATTCTGACACTGCATCCTTTCTGTGAACTGTGGCTTCCAGCATGAGCTGATCAGGTCTGCATGTCTAGTCAACACCACTGAATAGGCTTTCCCAAAACTAGGGTTGAGTAGAATTGTCATGAATTGGATGGATACTAGTTATCCATAGCTGTGTAGCCAATTACCTAAAAACTTAGCAGCTCAGAAGAACAAATATTTACTTCCTTACTCAGATTTGGAGAGTATGCTATCTGGGAGAGGCTCAGCAGGTAGTTTTGGCTCAGGATTTTGCCTGAGGTTGCAGTCCAGCTCTCAGATGGCTCTAGAGTCAGATCTAGGCTCAAATGGGGCTGCAGAAGCCACCTCTAAGCTCTCTCACTTGGTCATTGTCAGGCCTCCATCTTCATTGCCTCTTGGCTAGAGACCATTCCTTGGCACATGGACACCTCCATAGCCTGCTTGAGGCCTCATTTCATGGCATCTGGGTTCCTACAGAAGGAGAGATTCAAGAGAGAGAGAAGTCTGAGTAGCTGAGTGAAATAGTACCCCCAAAGGGAGCAGGACTTGTACCTAGAATACGTTAAGATCTCTTACAACTCAAGATGATACTGTGCTCAATTAAAAATGGGCAAAGGATTAAAACTAGAACTTTACAGAAGAAGGTATAAAAAATGACTAATAAGTACATGAGAAGGTCCTCAGTTATCACCAATCATTAGGAGAATAAAAATGAAAATCTGCAATGAGGTACGGCTATAGTATTAGAATATTGAAAAGGCTGAAAATATCAAGCTTTGTCAAGGATATGGGGAATGGGGGAAATGATCATAAATTTCTGCTGCTAGAGTATAAAATGGCATAGCCATTTGTAAACTAGCACAGTCAATTTAGTTAAAACAGGCATTTACCATGTGATTTCTAGCTAGTTATGCAAGAGAAATGACTTCAACCTGTCATAGAAACATTTGTATAGGAATGTTCATAAGAGTATCATACATAACAACCGAAACTGGAAATAATACATGTATCCCTGTCATGGCCGGTGAGACAAACCGACCAGGAACGTGAGGGTAAGAGGATGGTGAAAAGAAATTAAGAGACAAAGAGATGGGGGCAGGAGGAGCACCAAGGAGGATGTCCCATAGTGCCAAGTTTATTTTGCAGAGTTCTGATTTATACCACACAGTAAGGGAATCACCTCCAGTACATCTGGTGCTAGTTTTTATTTTGGCCTGAGAGTAGCTGGCCATGCAGAGATATCAGACAGCCTTGACCTTCGTGGTTTGACACTTAGGCCATGACTCAATATTCACAAAACACAGGAGCCTTATTAACTTAGTCTTGAGACAGCAGCTTCAATGGAAACAAGCCAAACCTTACAATGTCCTCATAACAATCACCAGGGAAAAACGGTGGCACTGTAGCTTGCCACTCGTGAAAGTCCTCGGTTGAAGAAGTTCCCAAGAATTGTTGCTCTATTGGGTTAACCCCTTCTAGACACGAGGCTCCCAACAATCCCCACAACAAATTCTGGTATATAATGGAATGATGCTTAACACTTTTTCCCCAGTGCCTTGTAATTAATATCCAACTAATACCAGTTAACCCTACCATACAGTTATATCTGATAAATGTAACAATATAAGTAAATCTCCCAAACATTATGCTGAGTGAAAGAAGCTAGATACAAAAGAGGACATACCATCTGTTTATGGAAAAATGAATCCACAATGATAGAAATCACATTAATGTTGTATAGGACAGAAGTTTGGGGAATATTGACTTGAAAATGAAATAAGGAACATTCTAGGATGATGAAAATACATCTTTTTTGTTACACGGATACTTATTACATGGGTTATGTGGCACACTCTTGGTAAAACTTACTGAAATGTTGTTCAAAGTATATAATTTTATATTTGTACTTCATTAAAGTTATTTATAAAGCTAAGAAAAAATAAATATATGTAAACCTAAAAGGTTAAGAATGCATGGAAAGGGGTAGTTCAGAGAAATAAAATAGAATTGGGAAATTTTATTGTGTTCTCTTAGACTTTGCAAGATAAATGACAAGGCAAAAATAATATATATTAATAATATAATTTAGCCACTTTTTAAAAACCTATACATATAGGTAGATAGAGATATAAATATTTGTTATCGCAAGGAAAAAGTGTGTATTTTATCTTTGAAATATTTATGGGAAAGAATCATATAATAAGGAGATCTCAATTTTTCCAAATAAAAAAATTATGTATATTAAATCTCAATACAAACACCTGGAACTGAATAAAGTATAATTTTAAAAGCTTTTTAAATCTAGAAATGCTCTTCTTAATAACTTTTAAGTTACAGTACAAATCAAAACAAAAATTATAGACTGTTTAAAGAGTGAGATCTTTACATCTCATTAAATGACATGTTGTTAAAGATAAACTTAGAGATAAGAATCAGAGTCTTATAAAGTTCCATAGTTTATTTATAATTCAATAAGTATTTATTGAGAGCCTATCATGTTCTAGGAATTTTTTTTTTAGATTCCTCGGATATAGCCAAAGTCACACGTAATTGTCTTCATAGAGTTACATTGCTTAGGGAAGGGCATAGACAAAAAAAGGAAAACAAGTACATAATATTGCAGATGCTAGTAAGTTTTTTTAGTAGAATAAAGGTGAATAAAGATAGATGGAGACTGTTCAGAGAGGGATGTCATTTTGTATACAGTACTCAAGGAAGATAGTCCTGAGAAGGTAATGTTTTACCAGAATCCTGAAGGAAGGGAGAGAGTCAGTCATATAGACACTGGGGGCATAGAACTGTAAGCAGAGAAAACAGTTAGTTCGAAGGTCCTCAGGAAGCTGGAAGTACAGGAAGTGGTGGATTAGTTGACAGGAAGGGAGATCAGAGAAAACCAGGTCAGATCATGCAGTACCTCCTAAGCTACCATAGGACTTTGATGTTACTCTGAGTGAGATGGGGAACCTGTGGAAGGTTCTGAGCAGAGGATAGACACACTCTGACTTATATTTTAAAAGGATCACTACACAATTGTCACATGAAATGGGTAGAAACAAGGAGATCAGTTGGGAGGTTTTTGTTACAGTTCATATAAAACATGATGGAGAAAAAAAAACGTGATGGAGACTTGGATCAGGAAGAGTCAGTGGGGGTGGGAAGAGGTGGTTAAATAAAATAACCAGGACAAAGAGAATATATGCAATTTAATTTAAAAATTCAACTCATAAATCTAGGAAGAGACCAGCTCAACAAACTTTTCAACAATTATGAAGGAGAAGGAATCAAGTGGTGGGCAAAGAAATTAGTGAATTAAAACAAGAAAAGTGGTAGAATTGGGGAACCTGGGGCAATTGGGGCTCAGTTATTAATCATCTGCCTTTCGCTCAGCTCCAGTCATGATACCAGGGTGCTGGGATCAAGCCCCATGTGGGGCTCCCCAATCTGTGGGAAGCCTGCTTCTCCCTCTATCGCTCCCACTGCTTGTGTTCCCTCTCTTACTGTGTCTCTTTCTGTAAAATAAATAAATAAATAAAATCTTTTTAAAACAATGGCAGAATTGAAAAATATTAAAGCTCTTTCTTGAAAATTTCAATTAAATAGAAATTTCTGGTGAAGTAAATGAGGGGGGGAAAAAGGGAAAATACAGATATACCACATCCAGAATGAAAAGAAAGATACACTGTCAAATATGAAGATTTTAAATTATAATAAAAAGGACAATTTGTTAATGCATGCAAAAAATTTTAAAAAAGCAAATTTCCCAGAAATATATGGAAATCAAGAATAGATAGAATAACACTGGAGTTGTGTTGGGTCCGTTTTCAAAGGAACAAGACTGAGACAAAGTTACACAAAGCCTTATTCTATGCCAAGCATTAGAAGTTAGGCTGACTGGCCAGGGAAATAAGGCTGAGACAAAGTGAAAGTTATGTAAAGCTTTATTCTATGCCAAGCATTAGAAGTCAGACTGACTGGCCAGGGCCGCCTGAGAAGAGAGCGACGCCCCTTGGTCTTACAGGCTAGTTTTTATAGGGCACAATCGCAGACATCTGCATGTGTGGCTTTGGATGATTGGATGTCTCCTACCTGTGTGTTTTAGTAACGGTTACCAATGGCCTTGTTTTAGGTATGTGTTTTAGTAATAGTTACCTAGAATTGGCCTTCTTTTAGGTGTGTGTTTTAGTAAAAGTTACCTTGTTTTAGGTGTTGTGTTTTAGTAACTGTTACCTGGAACTGAGAGCAGTAACTTTTCTAGACAACAAAATGTCTACGTATGCAACATGGAGTCACTATGGTTAAGTAGGCCCAGGCAGGCCCAGGGGGTTAACATGTTTTAACGTGGGATCGACCCCAACAGCAGAATAACCATAGCACAAACTGAAAACCTTAAGAACTCTATGAGAAAAGCTAAAACCTAAAGTAAATTTGTAAATAAGTTTTACAGGTGAGTTATATAAAACTTAAAGCTAAGAAAATTTTTGTGCTTTTTACATTGATCTGAAACAATTTAAAAATTCAAAAGTTTGCTTTAATTCATTTGATGACATTAGCACAGCTCCAATATTAAACTTAACAATGGTAGTACAAAATCCTTGATAAATCACAAGCACCTGGAATTTGAAAGGATATTATTATAATACTATCTTCTGACCAAGTAGAGTTTATCAAGAAGCAGGATAGTGTTTAAGAAACCAGACTCTGGAGCCAGATAGCCTAGGAATAGTTTTATATCTTTTTTTTTGTTTTTTAAATTTTTAAATAAACATATAATGTATTATTAGCCCCAGGGATACAGGTCTGTGAATCGCCAGGTTTACACACTTCACAGCACTCACCATAGCACATACCCTCCCCAATGTCCATAACCCCACCACCCTCTCCCTACATCCCTCCCCCGCAGGCCACCCTCAGTTTGTTTTGTGACATTAAGACTCTCTTATGGTTTGTCTCACTCCCGATCCCATCTTGTTTCATTTATTCTTTTCCTACCCCCCCAACCACCCCCACCCAATTGCATCTCCACTTCCTCATATCAGGGAGATCATAGGATAGTTGTCTTTCTCTGACTGACTTATTTCGCTAAGCATAATACCCTCTAGTTTCATCCACATCGTCGCAAATGGCAAGATTTCATTGCTTTTGATGGTTGCATAGTATTCCATTGTATATATATACCTCATCTTCTCTATCCATTCATCTGTTGATGGACTTCTAGGTTCTTTCCATAGTTTGGCTATTGTGGACATTGATGCTATAAACATGCGGGTGCACGTGCCCCTTCGGATCACTGCATTTGTATCCTTAGGGTAAATACCCAGTAGTGCAATCGCTGGGTCATAAGGTAGGTCTATTTTCAACTTTTTGAGAAACCTCCATGCTGTTTTCGAGAGTGGTTGCATCAGCTTGCATTCCCACCAACAGTGTAGGAGGCTTCTCCTTTCTCTGCATCCTCGCCAGCATCTGTTATTTCCTGACTGGTTAATTTTAGCCATTCTGACTCATTCTGACTGGTGTGAGGTGATATCTCATTGTGGCTTTGATATGTAATTCCCTGATGCCCAGTGATGTGGAGCACTTTTTCATGTGTCTGTTGGCCATCTGGATGTCTTCTTTGCAGAAATGGCTGTTCATGTCCTCTGCCCATTTCTTGATTGGATTATTTGTTCTTTGGGTGTTGAGTTTGCTAAGCTCTTTATAGATTTTGGATACTAGTCCTTTATCTGATATGTCATTTGCAAATATCTTCTCCCATTCTGTCAGTTGTCTTTTAGTTTTGTTAACTATTTCCTTTGCTGTGCAAAAGCTTTTGATCTTGGTGAAGTCCCAATAGTTCATTTTTGCCCTTGCTTCCCTTGCCTTTGGCGATGTTCCTAGGAAGAAGTTGCTGCAGCTGAGGTCGAAGAGGTTGCTGCCTGTGTTCTCAAGGATTTCGATAGATTCCTTTCTCACATTGAGGTTCTTCCTCCATTTTGAGTCTATTTTCATGTGTGGTGTAAGGAAATGGTCCAATTTCATTTTTCTGTCTGTGGCTGTCCAATTTTCCCAACACCATTTTGTTGAAGAGGCTGTCTTTTTTCCCTTGAACATTCTTTCCTGCTTTGTCAAAGATTAGTTGACCATAGAGTTGAGGGTCTATTTCTGGGCTCTCTGTTCTGTTCCATTGATCTATGTGTCTGTTTTTGTGCCAGTACCATACTGTCTTGATGATGACAGCTTTGTAATAGAGCTTGAAGTCTAGAATTGTGATGCCACCACCTTTGGCTTTCTTTTTCAATATTCCCTTGGCTATTTGAGGTCTTTTCTGGTTCCATATAAATTTTAGGATTATTTGTTCCATTTCTCTGAAAAAAAAAAATGGATGGGATTTTGATAGGGATTGCATTGAATGTGTAGATTGCTTTAGGGAACATAGACATTTTCACAATATTTGGTCTTCCAATCCATGAGCATGGAACATTTTTCCATTTCTTTGTGTCTTCCTCAGTTTCTTTCATGAGTACTTCATAGTTTTCTGAATACAGATTTTTTCCCTCTTTGGATAGGTTTATTCCTAGGTATCTTATAGTTTTGGGTGCAATTGTGAATGGGATTGACTCCTTAATTTCTCTTTCTTCTGTCTTGTTGTTGGTGTAAAGAAATGCAACTGATTTCTGTGCATTGATTTTATATCCTGACACTTTAATCAATTCCTGTACAAGTTCTAGCAGATTTGGAGTGGAGTCTTTTGGGTTTTTGACATATAGTATCCTATCATCTGCAAAGAGTGATAGCTTGACTTCTTCTTTGCCGATTTGGATGCCTTTAATTTCTTTTTGTTGTCTGATTGCTGAGGACTAGGACTAGGACTTCTAGTACTATGTTGAATAGCAGTGGTGATAATGGACGTCCCTGCCGTGTTCCTGACCTTAGAGGAAAAGCTCTCAGTTTTTCTCCATTGAGAATGATATTTGCGGTGGGTTTTTCATAGATGGCTTTGATAATATTGAGGTATGTACCCTCTATCCCTACACTTTGAAGAGTTTTGATCAGGAAGTGATGCTGTACTTTGTCAAATGCTTTTTCAGCATCTATTGAGAGTATCATACGGTTCTTGTTCTTTCTTTTATTAATGTATTGTATCACATTGATTGATTTGCAGATGTTGAACCAACCTTGCATCACTGGAATATATCCCACTTGGTCGTGGTGAATAATCCTTTTAATGTACTGTTGGGTCCTATTGGCTAGTATTTTGGTGAGAATTTTTGCATCTGTGTTCATCAAGGATATTGGTCTGTAATTCTCTTTTTTGATGGCAGCCTTGTCTGGCTTTGGGATCAAGGTGATGCTGGCCTCATAAAATGAGTTTGGAAGTTTTCCTTCCATTTGTATTTTTTGGAACAGTTTCAGGAGAATAGGAATTAATTCTTCTTTAAATGTTTGGTAGAATTCTCCTGGGAAGCCGTCTGGCCTGGGCTTTTGTTTGTTTGGAGATTTTTGATGACTGTTTCCATCTCCTTACTGGTTATGGGTCTGTTCAGGTTTTCTATTTCTTCCTGGTTCAGTTGTGGGCAGTTTATATGTCTCAAGGAATGCATCCATTTCTTCCAGATTGTCAAATTTGTTGGTGTAGGGTTGCTCATAATATGTTCTTATAATTGTTTGTATTTCTTTGGTGTTGGTTGTGATCTCTCCTCTTTCAGTCATGATTTTATTTATTTGGGTCCTTTCTCTTTTCTTTTTGATAAGTCTGGCCAGGGGTTTTTCAATCCTATTAATTCTTTCAAAGAACCAGCTCCTAGTTTCATTGATTGGTTCTATTGTTTTGTTTGTTGGTCGGCTGGTTGGTTTTTGTTTTCTATTTCATTGATTTCTGCTCTGATCTTTATTATTTCTCTTCTCCTGCTGGGTTTAGGCTTTCTTTGTTGTTCTTTCTCCAGCTCCTTTAGGTGTAGGGTTAGGTTGTGTATTTGAGACCTTTCTTGTTTTTTGAGAAAGGCTTGTATCGCTATATATTTTCCTCTCAGGACTGCCTTTGCTGTGTCCCACAGATTTTGAGCCGTTGTGTTTTCATTATCATTTGTTTCCATGATTTTATTCAGTTCTTCTTTAATTTCCTGGTTGACCCATTCATTCTTTAGAAGGATGCTGTTTAGTCTCCATGTATTTGGGTTCTTTCCAAATTTCCTCTTGTGATTGAGTTCTAGCTTCAGAGCATTGTGGTCTGAGAATATGAAGGGAATGATCCCAATCTTTTGATACCAATTGAGACCTGATTTATGACCCAGGATGTGATCTATTCTGGGGAATGTTCCATGTGCAGTAGAGAAGAATGTGTATTCTGTTGCTTTGGGATGGAATTTTCTGAATGTATCTTGTGATGTCCATCCGGTCCAGTGTGTCATTTAAGGCCTTTATTTCCTTGTTGACCTTTTGCTTGGATGATCTGTCCATTTCAGTGAGGGGAGTGTTAAAGTCCCCTACTATGATTGTATTATTGTCGATGTGTTTCTTTGATTTTGTTATTAATTGGTTTATATAATTGGCTGCCCCCACGTTAGGGGCATAGATATTTAAAATTGTTAGATCTTCTTGTTGGACAGACCCTTTGAGTATGATGTTGTGTCCTTCCTCATCTCTTATTAGAGTCTTGGGCTTAAAATCTAATGGATCTGATAGAAGGATTGCCACCCCAGCTTTCTTCTGATGTCCATTAGCAGGGTAAATTGTTTTCCACCCCCTCACTTTAAATATGGAGGTGTCTTTGGGTCTAAAATGAGTTTCTTGTAGGCAGCATATTGATGGGTTTTGGTTTTTTATCCATTCTGATACCCTGTGTCTTTTGATTGGGGTGTTTAGCCCATTTACATTCAGAGTAACTATTGAGATATATGAATTTAGTGCCATTGTATTGCCTGTAAGGTGACTGTTATTGTATATTGTCTCTATTCCTTTCTGGTCTACTACTTTTAGGGTCTCTCTTTGCTTAGAGGACCCCTTTCAATATTTCCTGTACAGCTGGTTTGGTGTTTGCAAATTCTCTCAGTTTTTGTTTGTCCTGGAAGCTTTTTATCTCTCCTTCTATTTTCAATGATAGCCTAGCTGGATATAGTATTCTTGGCTGCATGTTTTTCTCGTTTAGTGCTCTGAATATATTATGTCAGTTCTTTCTGGCCTGCTAGGTCTCTGTGGGAAAGTCTGCTGCCAATCTAATATTTTTACCATTGTATGTTACAGACTTCTTGTCCTGGGCTGCTTTCAGGATTTTCTCTTTGTCGCTAAGACTTGTATATCTTACTATTAGATGATGGGGTGTGGACCTATTCTTATTGATTTTGAGGGGGCTCCTCTGCACTTCCTGGATTTGATGCTTGTTCCCTTTGCCATATTAGGGAAATTCTCTACAACAGTTCTCTCCAATATACCTTCTGCTCCCCTCTCTCTTTCTTCTTCTGGAATCCTAATGACTCTAATGTTGTTTCGTCTTATGGTATCACTTATCTCTCAAATTCTTCCCTCGTGGTCCAGGAGTTGTTTGTCTCTCTTTTGTTCAGCTTCTTTATTCTCTGTCATTTGGTCTTCTATATCACTAATTCTTTCTTCTGCCTCATTTATCCTAGCAGTAAGAGCCTCCATTTTTTATTGCACCTCATTAACAGCTTTTTAAAATTTCCACTTGGCTATATTTTAGTTCTTTTATTTCTCCAGAAAGGGCTTTTATTTCTCCGGACAGGGTTTCTCTAGTATCTTCCATGCCTTTTTCAAGCCTGGCTAGGACCTTGAGAATCACCATTCTGAACTCTAGATCTGACATATTACCAATGTCCATATTGATTAGGTTCCTGGCCTTCGGTACTGCCTCTTGTTCTTTTTTTTTTTTTTTTTGTGGTGAGTTTTTCTGCCTTGTCATTTTGTCCAGATAAGAATATATGAAGGAGCAAATGAAATACTAAAAGGGTGGCAAAGACCCCAGGAAAATGTGCTTAATCAAGTCAGAAGAGACTCCAAATTGTGAGGTGAGGGGGGAGAAAGAGGGTAAAAAGAAGTTCAGAAAAAAATAAGAAAAAAACAAGTAAAGGAAAAATATAAAAATGAAAAAATATATATATGTTAGACTGGTGACTAGAACAGGGTCACCCACATAATTTTGGAAGTATTTTTGTCTCTTAGAAGAAACTGTCTCCCAAAATTTTAAAGAAAGAAAAACATATATAAGGGTAAACACAATGGAGGGATGGAATATGACTATAAAGATGAAAAAAAATTTTTTTTGATTTATAAAAAAAAGGTTGCTAAGGTAAGTTGGTTGGGAGAATAAAGAAAGTGGAGATAATTTGCTCAGGCTGGAGACTAGAACAAGCCCGGTGCTAGATTTAGGGTGTATTTTGATCTATTAGAAGAAGTTGTACCCCAAATTTTTTAGAAGAAAAAACCCTGTGTGTATACAAAAAATAAAGTTATATACAATGAAAGATAAAATATGAGTATAATAATGAAGGTTCAAAAAAAATTTTTTATGAAAGGTATTAAGATAAACTAGTTAAAAAACATTAAAAGAGGAACGAGTAAAAGTTTTAAAAATTTAGTAGAATAAAAAAATTTTTTTTAATTAATTAACTTTGCAAGACTAAAGATTCATGGGGAGAAATCCATGAATTCCATGCTTTGCTTTCTCCTCCTCTGGAATTCTGCTATTCTCCTTGGTAAGTGAACTTGGGCTTGGCTGGATTTCTTGTTGCTCTTCTGGGGAAGGGGCCTGTAGTAGTGACTCTCAAGTGTCTTTGCCCAAAGCAGAATTGCACCGCCCTTACCAGGGGCCAGGCTACATAATCCATAATTCACAATCAACTTGGGTTCACTGAGCTTTTGTTTCCTGAACGCTTTCTGTAGAGTTCCGGAGGACGAGAATGAATATTGCAGCCTCCCAGTCTCCAGCCTGGAGGAGCCGAGAGCTTGGGGCCCCACTCCTCAGTGCACCCTCAGAGAAAAGCACTCAATCACTCCCATCACCCTGACCTCCAGCTACACTCGGAGCTCACCCAGCCTGTGACCAAGTCTCTGTCTCTGGCAAACAACTCCACCTGGAGTCTCCAAACCCCACAGATCCCTGAGCTCTTCTAGTTCGGAGTCTCTCCGGATCTTGTGGGGACCCCACTCACAGAGTACTGGCCTATGCCACGGATTACAGTTCAAGGTAACACCAAGTTGAGACCTTACTCCTCAGCTCCGTCTCTGTAGCCGACTTTACCGCTCTAATGCCTGCGAGCTCTGTGACACTCAGACAACACCCATCCTTCTGTGACCCCGCAGGCCCTGTGGCCATGCTGAACTCATGTGGGCTTCACCCCAGTTTAGCCTCTGGAGTGATGTCCCTCAGTGAAGCAGACTTAAAAGTCCTGATTTTGTGCTCTGTTGCTCCACCGCTTGCCGGGAGCCAGCCCCTCCCCCCACGGTTTATCTTCCCATTGCTTTGGATTCATTTCTCTGCCAGTCCTACCTTTCAGAAAGTGTTCTATTTTCTGTTTCTAGATTGTTGCTCTTCTTCTCTTTGATCTCCTGTTGGATTTGTAGGTGTTCTGAATGGTTTGATAAGCTATATAGCTGATCTCCTGCTACCTGATGTCGTATTAGCATCCTACTTCTCCACCATCTTGACTCCTTCCCTAGTTTTACATCTTGATATCAATCTGATAGCTGTATGGCTTTGGTTAATATGTTTAATGTCTCTGTACCTCAGTTTCTTCATCCATAACATGGAACTATGAAACTATGTATTTTTGCAATCATTATAAAGAGTTAATTCTGGGGGCATCTGGATGTCTCAATGGGTTAAACCTCTGTCTTCAGCTCAGGTCATGATCTCAAGGTCCTGGTATCCAGCCCCACATCAGGCTTTCTGCTCAGCAGGGAGCCTGCTTCCCCCTCTCTCTGCCTGCCTCTCTGCCTACTTGTGATCTCTCTCTCTGTTAAATAAATAAATAAAATCTTTTTTAAAAAAAAAGTTAATTTGATGAAGCATTTACTAGAGCTTAGCATGTAGTAAGCACTCAAAAATATTAATTGTTATTATGAATTTCTGTGTTTGGAAATGTATTATAATAGTAAGTCAGAGGAGAAAAGCCCTAAGATTATCATCAATACCAAAATACACTTTGATAAAATTTAGTATTCATTTATGATTTTTAAAAACTCTCTTAATATGCAGTAAGAAGAAAGATACTTTCTTAGGATGATACTGAAACTCCTTTTTTTTTTAAGATTGTATTTATTTATTTGACAGAGAGAGATCACAAGTAGGCAGAGAAGCAGGCTGAGAGAGGGGGGGGAATTAGGCTCTCCACTGAACAGAGAGCCCAATGCAGGGCTCCATCCCAGGACACTGAGATCATGACCTGAGCTGAAGGCAGAAGCCCAACCCACTGAGCCACCCAGGTGCCCCTGAAACTCCTTTTGAAATCAATACTCTTCATCATCAGGGATAACTGTAATCATTTTTGCCTCAACATTGTAAAGAAGTTCTACATGATACAAAAAGAACAAAAATATGTACAAAGATTTACTATTATTTAGAGACAATACCGTTGTCTACCTGGAAAGCCCAATGCCAAACAAAATCAAAACAGGATTTTTTTAAAATTGACAATTATTCTAACTTCCTTCTGGAAGAATAGATGTGTAAAAACTGCCAAGAGCATTTTGAAAAAGAGAAGCTGAAGTACCTTTATCCTACACATAATGAAACCGTGGTACTAGTATATAGAGAGTTATCAGTGGAGAAGAAAAGAAGGCCAGAAGGAGACTAGCATATAAGGCTGGTGTTAAAATCAATGTGATACATGCTGGTTTATTTCATAAATGGTTTTGGGAAAAGTAGACATAATCTTATTACTAATAAGCTCTATCACACCTTTGTGGTTGTAAACACTGTGTTTTCTCAAACCTATCATAGTGTCAGGGGTATTTGCAGAGCCAGCTTTGAATCATGCATTTGAAGGTGATTCCAAAAGCTAATGGCTTATTGAGCAGGGTACAGTAATTCCATAACAAGAATTCTTGATACACATATTTCACCTGCAGTTCTGTCGGGTTTTGTTTCACATAATTTGAGGCCATGTTGTTGGGTACATGTGTGTGTATTACCAATACATCTTCTTGACATTTGGTTCCTTTTCCTATCACATGACACCTTTCCATTTCCGATAATTTTTTTTTGCCTTAAATTCAATTTTGATCCCAGATTATGACCTTATTTTATTTTTGTTCATATTTGTCATTTATCTTTTACTACCCATTTATTTTAATCAAGTCTGAATCCTTCTGTTCTAAATGTTTCTCTTGTGGAAAAAATATTGTATTCTTTAAAAAGACGCAACAGATAGTCTTGGCTCTCAATTGGTGACTTTAATATACCACTATTCTAAAGCTATGTGAGTATTTATTACTGCCATCTTTTCTCAATTGTGCATTTACTGGATATTTTGTGTGTTTTTTTTTTTTTTTCATGCTTTCCATTGAACAGAACAGATCCTCTTTGGGTATTTAAAATCCATACATTTAAAAAATTAACAACAGTTGCCTTAATGTAAAAGACTCATACTTATGAAATTCTTTCCTACTAAACACAAATATCATGACCAAATATATTCACATAAACCAACTACCCGGCTTACACAATAAAACAAAACTATCCTAGGTGCTGACTAAACACCCTTCTTACTGACATTTTGTTCCCACCCTGTAAAGTTACGTTTTTTAGAACATTATGTTTATTTTCCCTATGAATGACTGTATACATCTGTAGGTTTTGTACAGAAATGTTAGACATGTTTTAAATGCAAAACAGATAGTATCATCTGGTATCTGTCCTTCGAAACTTGCTTTATTTTGTACTCAGTATTACATGTGAGGTTTCTCCAGGTCGGTACATATATCTATACTCACTGCTCTATAGTGTGATGTATGTATTCAGTACGAGAGAAAACCACTTCATTATCTACAGTACAGATGATCCAGTTTCAGCAGCAGGAGATTGAACCAAACACAATGAATATTCCTTAAGTTGATTTTAGGGAGACAAAATGCAAATGAACTCATAAAAAGAAATGAATAAAATTGCTAATTTGGACATTGAGCAAATCGACACAAAGCCCAAAGTCTCAGTGAGAGGAAAAACAAGCTGTGGTACCAAAAATAGTTCCACCAACTAATGACCCCTGTATTAGTCTGGCAGTCATTACCGAACAGCACAGGCTGGACGGCTCAGCAGCAGACACGTATTGTTCTCAGTTCTGGATGCTGGACTTGTGAGATCAAAGTCCCATCAGCGTTGCCGTGTGGTGAAGTCTCGCTTTCTGTCTTACAAATGGCCATGTGCTCACTGTGTCCCCATCAGGCCCCTTCTATGCGTGTGCGTGGAGAGGGAAAGAGAGGGATCTCTGATCGCTCTCTGTTCTTATAAGGACACCTGTCCTATCAGATCAGGACCCTATGCTTAGGATCTCACTTAATCTTAGCTGCTCCCTATAGGCCCTGTCTCCAAACACAGTGACATTGGGGGTTAGAGTTTATGAGGGAACACATTCACTTTATAACACTTCCGAAGCCTATATACCGGTCAGCTTTAGCCACAGCAATATTATATATAAACAACCTCGAAACCCTCTTGGCCTACAAAGGCAAGTACTTACATTCTTGGTCATGGGCATGTAGTAGGGATGAGGATGATCTCAGCTGATGTTGGATGCATGTGGATCTAGACCACAGGTGAGGTTTAGGTCCACAGACCTTTTTTTGAAGTGCAGGCCAAAGGGGCAAAGGACACCTAAGCATGTACGTTTCTGGGTAATGACTATCACAAGAGCACAAAACTCAAACACACAAACACATTTCAGGCCTCAGCTTTACCACATCAACCAACATTGCATCAGCCTAGTCAAGCTACTTGGCTAAGCTCAACATCAAGGGACAGGGATGTCCATTTCACTAACCAAGTGGCCAAGGTGAGACTGCTCATCCTACCATGGCATAGTGAAGACTTGAGAGCAGTAATTCAATCAGCCACAGCATATATGCTCAAGCTCTGAGTATATGCCATGATCTTAATGATACTATAGGACATTCTTCTGCTCTAATGGCCCATGTGGTTTTGAGTCATAAGGACTGATGATGCAGTCCAGCAGAAGTCTTCTGTTGTTCCATGTTGTACTTTGATTCCTTACCCACTCCTTACATAGCTTCTTAGGGTTCTGTGCACCCATGCCCCGTATGTCTTGGTTTGAAGGTTTGTTCATTAGTCACTCACACTCTGTGAGCTCTGAGTCAATGAAGAAGTATCCAGAACCTGGAGGGAATTCCGTGCAGTATTAGCTTAAGGATTGGTGAAGTTGCCTTGGATCCCAGACTAAGATGGTTTCCCAGCTATTTCCCCTTCCGATTTAAACTTACTTACCTAGTCTTAGGTATCACTCCTAGAGAGCACCCTGCCTGTGTGCTTTGTTTACAGTGTGGGAGGAAGAAAAGCTGGTCAGATGAATCTGGAGGAGGGGAACTGTAGGGCAGAAAGGGTGCTTAAACCAAAGAAACAGGCCTTGCGGAGGTGTTGAGGCAGGAGGGAGAGTCGCTGGTGGCCATTGCAGAAGCATCCAGGCATTTGAAGGGTTCACAGTCCAGGTATCTGAACTGCTGAAGATGAAGGCCCTTGGACAGTTTATCCTGAAGAAAATCAAGCTGAGCAGGGACTTGAGAGTTGACCACAAACGTAAAAGAGGAGACATAATTCCATTCATTCTCTCATTCATTCAATAAATAAATATTTGAGTGCTACCTTGTACCAGGCTTACTGTTCTGTGTTTTAATAAATAATCTATCAAAATAGGCATATCCCTGTTCATGTAGGATTTCCAATATTTATGGAATGGGTTACAAATATCACACTAATTAAAAAAAATAAACTCTAACAGAAGGTAGTAAGTGGTAAAGAGAAAAAAATAAGGCAGAAAAGAGGGTTAAGGTGTGTTGGCAAGGTGAGATACAATTTCAGAAAGGATGGGCAGGCCAGATGACATTTGAGTGAAGATCTGGAGGAAATGGGGTCACGGGATGGGGGGCATTTTGCAACAGGTGCAGCAGGTGCAAACACTAGAGGGGGTTGGTGCCCAGGTTTGTGGCTTGGAGCATAGCAAGAAGGCCAGTGTGTGAGAAGGAAGTACAAGATGAGGCCAGGCCAGTCATGGGGTGGGGCGAGGGGTGGGGAGGGAAGATCAGTGTGGACCTTGGAAGCCGGTGCAATGGGCCAGGGGTTTACTCCATGGGATGGGGAGTCAAAGGAGTACTTTGTGCATAAAAGAGACGTGTGTGTGATTTCCAGCAACAGTGGGTGACCGTGTGGAGGATGGACTGAATGGGAACAAGGGTCCTAATTCAAGGGGCTCCTGAAAAAATAACTAGTCAGCGGGTAGAAGGGGGTGACTTTCTAACTAAAAGATCTCACCAAACTGACCATCCACAGGTGAAGCTGGCTGTGCAGTCACCCTGGGAGCCCGTCAGCAGCATGGCACTGACAGTCCCAGCAGGTGCCAAGGATGCTGACACTGTGAAATTCCTACATGAGGCAAAGCATTAAACTCGGACATCCCAGGCTCTTTCCAGTACCAGGCATCTCTGATGCTACTGCGTCTATCACCCTACTCTCCACCAGTTAGAGTGTCCCTTCTGTTCATCCCTGTACTCCTAGGGCCTGGACTAGAGTCCAGCACATAGCAGCCACTCAATGAGTGCTCGTTAAAGGTATGAATGTTTCTGTTAAACATAGTACGGGCTTTAGAGCCACACGCTTTTCTTCTCCGCACCCCAGAGGATAAGAAAAGTTGGACTGAATGGTACCTGCTGACCTTTCCTGGCCTGTCCGTCTGTGGCAGCATCTCAGACTCTGAGCCACTGTTTCTTAAGGGCTTTGCAGGCTATGGGGAGGAGGAGGGGTGCTGATGGGGAGGAAAGGCAGGGCTGGGCAAGGGCAAACCTGAGTCAAGAGGAAGTGCACAGACAATCTCTGGGGCTGGGGACCAGGGAATTCTGCAAATAAAGGAAAATTGTCTTTGAGAGGTGTAGAGTTCTAATTCCAGAAAGGGATACTGAGGACCCATCCCATCCCAAGCATGTTGCCTCTGCTTCAAGGTCAGCCTCCTCAAAGGGTTCACAGGTCTTTAGGCTTTCCGGGAAGAAACACCATAAATAGCAGTAGGGACTCCTCTCAAATGTGTCAAAAACCCTTTCTTATCGTGATGAAGTTCACCAGTGACAACGTTTCTTCACAGAGTTCCATGCAGGCCCCGCATTTATTATGTGTCCCCAGACACCCACCAGGCAGCTACTCCCCGTCCCCCTGAGGGTTTGCAGGATTGCCAACAGCCATGGGTTGGCTCACAGGGCCCATCTTTGCTACCAGATACAGACATGATGTCATACAAAAAGACGCACACTAGGTAATTGCAATAATTTTATTATTTTTATTTAGATTTAATTTATTTCAGACAAGAATGTTTTTAATATTAAGCATGCAGATGTGTGGGTTTTCCATGCTCCTTATCCTAAGAGTTGCATTCATTTTAAATTAAAGGAAATAGAGTTCGCTTCATGGTGACCTAGAAAAAAAAAAAAAAAAACAAATAACAACCAGGATTTAGTAACTTACTAATTGTGAAAATATTGACATCTATTATCTCATTCAGTCTTTATATTAATCTAGCAAGTAAATGCTATTGTTGCCCTTGATTCACAGATGGAGAAACTGGCTCAGAAAACATGTCTGACCCATGGTCATACGGCTAGTAGAGGACTCTCAGAGGCTTAATGTGTGGACTGCACCCCTGTACTACCCGGGTTTCCATCCTTCCAGCAGACACTAGAAGGGCAGTCACCTTCTTCCTGGAGCACTTCCACTGCTTAAGCCTTAACCTCCCTGCCTTGGCGATTGTAGACTTTGAATCCCATGCTGGTAGGCAGCAGGTTGGTGTTTGCCACACTTCCGGCTCTGCTCAGCAAGCCTCCCAGCCAGTGGGCCACACAGGTGGCAGAGCTGCAGGATCTCTTCTGGACGGTGACTCTAATTAGCAAGATGGAGAAAGAAGAGAAGACCTGTCAGTGAGAGGTCACCCTTACCAGTCTTAATCCCTCTGATCCCGGGAAGTCTCCTCAGTGCTGCCAGCCCAATTGCCAGAGTGGGGGATTTCATACCTTCCCTAACTGCTTTCAGAAAGGGATCTTTTTCTATGTGCTCGAACCATCGTCTCTGTGACCTCTATTGTCAGGGGAGCCTTAGAATCCTGGACCCCAGGCAGAGGTGAACCATGGCAGTGTGCTGGCCACTTGTCCAGCTTTGTTCTCTCTTACCTCTTGGGATATGCCTTCCTGGGCATGACAGGAGGGAGGGGATGCCCTGAGCTGAGCCAGGGGTGAGGGAAGCCTCACCTGGAGCCCTCAGTCTCCTGCTCCTGGGGCAGCTCCTGGGCCTTCATCTGCATCTGCACATACTCCTTCATCACTGCAGCCAGCAGGAGTCGCATTTCCTCCTCATTGCGCACATCAGGGTCTGTAGGACTCTCCAGAGCAGACCTGGGGAGGGAAAGAAAACCCAATACAAGCTCTGAGACCCTGCCTGCCTCTCCCCAGAATAAGCATCCAGACTTCCTGGTAAAAACAACAGAAGCATTAGTGAGACTCAATGAGTTGTATGAAATTCATTGCTATTTTTCAATTATGGGCTACACATCTTTATATCAGAAAAATACACACTTCCCCGTTGCCCCTCTCACCAGTTAGTAGACTTTCAGCACACCAGAATTCTGAGAACGGCATGGTCTAAGCAGTGTGGGGGGGGGGGGGGGTACACTCCCCGCAGGGCTGTCTTACCTGAATGGTGCCGCCTGGAGGACGCCCACCTGGTACAGGGCCAGGATGCTGAGAACCAGGAAAGGAGAGAACTTCCAGAAGCCCATGATGCTTCTCTGTAAGAGAAGAAAAATGTCACCTTCTGCAGCAGAGCGATCCTAGCAGGACAACTGGGTGAAGAGGATTCTGTCAGTAGCCCCCTCCCCACCACAGAGCACCCTCTCAAATTCACATCCTGGCCAGGTCTCCACGGAAGATAATCTCTGAGCACCCTGTCACCAAAGCGGCTCTCCTATCACAACCCAGAACTGTCCTCCCTGTGTGGGGCTTTTGCTCTTACCTGGCGGGGCATGGGGAGGTCTCTAAAAAGGAAATTATCTCTACCTATGGAGTCTTAGAGAAACCGAAGAAACAAATTCTACTTACCTGCTCCGCACTCTGGCAAAGAATTCCCTGCAAGAACCAAGCTTAGCAGAGTCTTAAATTGGGGCTAGGACTTAAAGCAGGGCAGAAAATGTCCCAGAACTCACTAAAGGGGCTTGCCATGCAAGGCTGCCTTCCTCTCCGTCTTTGAGCCTATTTGCCACCCACTGAGGCTGGCCAAAGTTCCGAAATGCTTTCCCAGGGACCACTAGGCACAAACAGGTCCGTGAGCACCCCTGCGTCCCGCTGTGCACACGGTATCTGTGGAGCTCCAGTGTCCCGAGCACAAGTGCGGCAAGGACAGCGAAGTGGGTCTCAGTGCGCAGTGAAGCAGGGAGTCCCGGGACTGAGACTGGCCAGTGTTACCTGAGGCAGGAGCCTGCGATGAATCGTAGAGTAACGGAGAGCAGCTACAAGAAAGACTAATGCAAAAGAGAGAGGGAAAAAGAAGGAGAGATAGACTCACACAGCAAAGTGGGAATCACAGAACTCACCTGGCAGCAGGCAGCAGGTGGCTTGGAGCCCAGGTGGTGGCAGCTGTGGCAGCGTTGGCGTCAGGCGGTGGCGCTGTGGAAGTCGCAGGGACTCTTGAGCGGAGCAGTGGCTCTGCTGCCTCCCAGCACCAGCAGCAAGCTCTTATTCCCGCTGCTCTGGGTCTGGGGTGGTCCTGGAGCTCTGAACAACCAATGAGAGAACAGATTTCGTACCCTGATGGATTGTGTCACCCACTTACGTCCAGAACCTAGAACATTCTGCAGGACCATCCCACTTGTATTTGCATTGAGGTCATTGATGGGAGTGGAGGGAGGGAGAGGGATGGTGGGGACCAGGAAAATACCCTTAATAGGAGCAGGAAGTTGAGGGCAGTTTGACGTCAAGGTAAATTTTACCCATTTAGTTCCATTGGGTTATGAACGCCAGCCCCTCACCAACCGAGCAGTGCAGTCCTATAGGATAATAGCCAGGAAGCAAGACGTCCCAGCTCCCCAGGTCTGACCCTAGATCCCCCATCCAAGTGAGGCTTGGACAGTTAAAAACTTGCAGCAGCATTGACTCTGGGCACAAGCAGGGTGTCTGATGAGTAGCTGGAATCACAGAGAGTCAAAGCACATGGGAAGCAAGAGATAGGAGTGATCGCAAGAACTCTGTCCATAGAACTCAATTCCAAGGGGTACAGTTAAGGGCAATTAACTTCTCAGCATCTCATCTTTGAAATGGGGACCATATATATTCCTGGCTTCAGAACATGTTGTCCTTAGTAGCCATGTGCCTGTACCCCAGCTACAGAGGGATTCAGAAGAGCTCAGGCCCAGAGAGGGATTCTGTGAAGTCAAAATCACAATTTTCCAGCTTCCCACCTTGTGTGGCTGCCTGGATTCCTGCTAGGTACTCTGTCCTGCGGGTTAGGAAGAGCTGGAAGCCCTCCAGGGCCTGAGCCTGAAGGCGTTAGGCACCGCTGCTTCCCAAGCCTCCAAAGGGACTTCTAGCCCCGGGTCTCCCTCTCCTGCCATCCAACATCTCTGGTTCCTCACCCCATTAGAGCCATTTGCCCAGCTGCCCCTTGTTTCCAGCTGCTGTTTGTCAAGTTGTCCCCAGTGCGGGCAATCCCAGCCCCGTGCCCGCCTCCCCCGCACTTCCGTCCGTCACTAGAGAGTGGAGCAGGCTTGAAGGTACTGAGCATCGCCGCGGACGCTAAACTCACACGCAAAGCTTTCGCACAAACTCCTTTTGTCTCCAAACGTGTGCGCATTCCTCGGAGCACAAGCCGGTGCCAGGGTCCAACACCCGGGGCATCGACACGGGGTCATGAGGCTCATGCTCTGAGTCTCTCTCTCATGGGATCGCATACACACAGGGCATAGTGATATCTGCTGAAATCATATCACTCTCAGTTGTAAGTGTGCTCTCTCAAGTGGCGCCTCCACTGTCTCCAGGACCCGCCGGATGGAGGGCTTTAGGACCCCTCCAACCTGATCTTTCCGCTCCCTGCTTGCTTGGAGGTCCTAGGTACTGACTTGCTTCCCTCAGCACCAAAAGTGCAGAGAAAGAGGTTCTCACTGTCCCCTGGATCTCGGGGTCTGAGTGCAGCAAGTAAGCCTCAGCCTCTACATACTCTCCCCAGGCAGCAAACGTGACTGTGGCGGCAAGGTGTCCATAGTGGGAAGCGTGCCTGTGGCGGCAGCCGGGGTCCCCGCGGCAGCGGTGGTCCTCGCGGCAATCATGGTATTGTAGGTATAGTGGGTGGGAGCCGACATCACGGGGCTGTGCTGCGCAGGCAGAGACCCCAGTTATGTGTGTCTCCCAGGCAGAGCGGAAATAATGCGCGGGTACGTCGTATGTGATCCGGGCAACGATGCGCCCCTCTCCTCAGTCCCCAGAAGCTTTTGCATTTCATACAGAACAGCTGCCTTGGGTCACACCTCCTTCCCTTCTAATTTGGTGGCCACCGTCAAAGACATTTACTTTGTGAGATGCCTGTGTACAGCTTTCTTTCATGTTAACTCCTGGTGCTGCCCCACCGTGAGGGAGAAAGTTCGGGACTGGGGATCCGGAATGTAAGACTCACTCTCCTCGTGGTGGACTGGCAGGGCAGCGGGTTCTTAGACGTCCCAGTGTGAACTACAAAACCATTATCCTCTGGGTCCATCCTTGATTTATTGAGTCAGTTCTAGGAAGTTTAGACCTTCACTCATGCGGGCTGCTTAGATTATGTGCGGCTATCCTGGAACCTCTCTAAATTAAGGCTACATAGAACACGATCTAATATATAAGTCACCAAGGAAAATACTGATTTTCAAATAGTCGTTTGACTAATTTGCTCTTGGTTTTGTAAACTTATTTCATCATTTGGCGTGAGGAGGTTCACAGTGTTGGACTCCATCCCCACCGGGACTCAGGCACTACCTCCCCGCCAGCGCCCCTCCCCACGTCCCGCTGCTTGTCTTCTGCCTGGTAGCTGGGACCACCACCGCTGCAGGAGAAGAGCAATGTTCCTCCCAGCTTCGGGTGCCTGTGTACACAGGTTCAGGGCTAGACCACAGCCAGCACCAGGTCTTAATAAGATCATCTTTCAAAAAGCTCGGTAAACACTGCTTCCTGGAGGGCAAGGCAAACAAAACATAGAAGTGCATTCTCAAAGCAATTTAGAAGATGGCCACCGACTTCCTGATCATCTTCCGAGGAGCCAGTTCCAGCTCTCTAAGCACTGTCAGGGAACCCCTACCATGGTGGAAGGCGTGTGTCAGTATAACTAGGACTCCGCGTGCCTCACCCAGATCACTGACAAGACTATGTTGATGAGTGTGCTGGATGCCTTCACCACCGGGGTGCCTTGGGCAGATTAAGAACCCCACCACTCCCAAAAAGGACCATGGCACTCCCTAACAGTCCTATTTGAGGTGGTCTGAAGGCTGTGCCCCAAGTATTCTAGCCATTGTCCACAGAGGACAAACAGAAGGACCGTCCGTTGATGTTCTTGGGTCTGTCTGTCTCCCGCTTTGTCTGGGTGGGGCTGGAGTCCCCACTTACTTTTTTCTATCCTGCTGCGGGTGGAGAACTGGGAGTTTCAGCGAGTCAGGGATCCTCTTTGTCCCCGACTTTCCTCTCAACCTTCTTGAATAAAATAAAGAGAAAAAAATGAATCAAAACCATTTCCCACTGAGCTCGTGCCTAATTATCAAGTGAAACCAAATTAGATCGTTCTTTGTACCCGTCGCTCTGAGACAGGCAATCCTTGAAACTTCTCTGGACTTCTCATGGGATCCCATGCACACACAGCATGATCATGATCAGCTTTCATCATACCTGCAGTAATTGTCGATTTTAAGCGCGCACCCTAAAACGCAATTATGCAGCACCTGGACCCACCCAACTGGAGGGTATTAGGACCCCTCCACCTGATCTTTCCACTCTCAAGCTCCCTTGGAAAGTCCGAAGTCCTGACTTGCTGCCTTCAGCACAAAGAGTGCCTTTCTAAGAAGCTTCTCACTGTTGCCGGGATCTCCAAGTCTGAGCGCGCAGTGCACAATCCTCAGCCTCTACACACCCTCCCAGCGCGACTGCAAATGAAGCCTTGCTGTTGCATTGGCAGACCCCCGCTGCAAATCCCCCCACCCACAGGGCGGGCTGTGAATGTGGTTGGTGAGGCTGCATCACGGGGCTGCGGATGCAGGCGGAGACCCCAGCCAGGCAGACTAGCCCCAAGTGTGCCGCGAGTGACGGGAACCACGATGCACCCCTCTCCTCAGTCCCCAAAAGCTTTAGCACTTCAGGGCACACCGCCTTGGGCCATAGCTCTTCCCCTTCCCCGTTGGTGGCCTCTACTTGGGGATACCCTGTATCCACGACTTCCTCATTCAGCATTCCTCCTTTTTAACCCTTGGTGTGGCACTGCCATGAGAGAATAAAAGCTCCAGACTGGAGAACTCTGTATGGTGTAGGTATACTGGCAAGGCTGGGGTGGGGGGGGAGGGTAGGGGGGAACAGCAATGGCAGACCTGGTTAGTAGGACGCAAATGCACATGGGCACAGAGGAAAGGAAGGTGCGCTGAACAAAGGACATGATTCAGAGTGGTGGATCCAAACTCAGTGCATCCTAGAGGCTGCACACAGACAGCCCCTGCTCAGACCTAGTCTGGGACTTTAGGTCTCAGCTTGGCCTTGAGCTTTGGCCCTAGGCTTTCCAACTGGAGGTGCAGAGCCGAACTGGTGAGTGCGACAGGGCAGAGACTGAGTGGCTTGGAGGTTGGGCTCTGCCACTTGAGCCTCTTGTAGGTGACTGTTCTCAGGTGCCACATCTTTCCACAGAAATGATTTCCACTCCAAGACTCAAGGTTTTAAACTGAAGAACCCTGTGAAGTCATTTGTAAATATATGTGTCCTGGGACTGCACTTTACTGATGAGAGATGCAACCAAATCTTTCACCCGTGCAGTGGGGACTGCAGCGTGCGTAAGAAATGACTGTTCTAGTGGCCAATTTCATGACCACCTCACTTTGTAGGCTCAGGACTTTCCCTCTGGCTGCCCTGTGTGCCTTAAGCCTTCCAAGCCAACATTCATTCCTCTGAGATCTTTGGTGGCTACAAACAGGCTGGTGGTGTGTGACCGTAATTAGGGTGTGTACCCGGAGAGTGCTAGGGTGACTTCCAGCAATTTCAAGCTTTACTTTGTCAATCTCAATCTCTCTACACTTATATCAAGGGAACAGTGTAGCGAGCCCAGAAAGAAAACTACGATTATATGGTTGCTTAATCTATGACAAAGGGGGCAAAAATACACAATAGGAAAAAGATTGTCTCTTTTAAAAATGATGTTGGAAAACTGGACAGCTGTATGCAATAAAGAATGAAACTGGACCAAGTTCTTATGACATACAGAAAAACAAACTCAAATTGGATTAAAATGTGAGACCTGAAATCATAAAAATCCTAGAACACAACACAGGCACTAATTTCTCTGACACTGGCCATAGAACCTTTTTTCTAGATATGAGAACTCAGGCAAGGGGAACAAAAGCAAAAATAAGCTATTAGGACCATATCAAAAGAAAAATCTGCTGCACGATGAAGGAAACAATCCACAAAACCAAAAGACAACCTCCTGAGTGGGAAAAGAGATTAACAAATGATATATCCAATAAAGGGTTAGCATAAAAAATATTTAAAGACCTTGTACAGCTCAACACCAAAAGGTAAAGAATCTAATTTAAAACGGGCAGAAGACAGGAAAAGACATTTCTTCAAAGAAGACAAACACATGGACAACAGAAATATGAAAAGACACTCAACGTCATTAATCACCAGAGAAATATGAGTCAAAGCCACATCAGGGTGTCACATCACACCTGTCAGAATGGCTCAAACCAAAAACACAGAAAACAACAAATGTTCACGAGATTTTGGCAAAAAAAAAAAAAAAAAAAACAACCCTCGTGCAATGATGGCGGGAATGTAATGGGTACACCCACTGTGGAAAACACTATGGCATTTCCTCAAAGTATTAGAAATATAACTGCCATGTGATCCAGTAATTCCACTATTCCATGTTTACCCAAAGGATATGAAGACACTAATTTGAAAAGACAAATGCACCCCTTTATCTATTGCAACGTTATTTACAAGTGCCAGATATGGAGGCAACTCAAGTGTCCATTGATAGATAAATGGATAAAGAAGATGTGGTATATACACAGTGGAAAATGACTCAGCCATAAAAAGGAATGAGATCTTGCCATTTACGACAGCACAAATAGGTCTAGATCACATAAGGCCGAGTGAAAGGAGTCAGTCAGAGAAAGATAACTACCATAGGATTCCACTCTTATGGGTAACTGAAGTATCAAAGCAAACAAAGGAAATAACAGAAACATAAAAATGGACTCTAAAATAAGGAGAGCAAACTGGTGGTTGCCAGAGGGGAGGTGGGTAGGAGGATGGGTGAATAGGTTCTTCTTGTGATGAGTAATGAATAAATTGTTGAATCACCATCCATGCCCCCAAAACTAATATGCAATACGTAAACTGTATTATAATTATGCTAGAATTTTAAAAATAATAAACATTAAAAAAAATAAAATAGGGCCCCTTGGTGACTCAGTCAGTTAAATGTCTGACTCTTGACTTTGGCTCAGGTCATGATTTCAGAATCCGGAGCTCAAATCTCCCATTGGGCTCCTCACCAAGTGTGGAACCTGCTTAAGATACTCTACTTCTGGGCGCCTGGTTTGCTCAGTGGGTTAAAGCCTCTGCCTTCCACTCAGGTCATGATCCCAGGATCCTGGGATTAACCCCCACATCAGGTTCCTGCTCAGCGGGGAGCCTGCTTCCCTCTCTCTCTCTGTCTGCCTCTCTGCCTACTTGTGATCTCCATCTGTCAAATAAATAAACTCTTAAAAAAAAAAAAGATACTCTCCTTCTCCCTCTGCTCCTCGCTGCTCACACACTGCCTCTCTCTAAAAATAATAAAATAAAATAAAATAATAAAATAAATGTCATTTGACTATTTATCCCTTGATTTTATGATCTTCTTTCATAACATTATACCTAGAAATCATGATAGATTGGAAACAATCTTGTTTAGAAACACAATTTCATGGCAAGCTGATAAACCCTACTTGTAACCTGCATTTTTCATTATTTTAAGTTAGATTCCTGCACTTTTTCATTTCAAGTTTTTTAAAAAGATGATTTACCAGGGTGTGCCAGAGTCTTGTGCCTGGTTGAAAATTCTTATGTGAGTTTTTAATGCATTGAGGAGGATGATGCCTAATGGATTACTCCTTCAGTTCTACACAATTTGAGTATGAACAAGACTCAGGAAACACCAAAACCACAATGACAACTATAGCATACTAGCCACAACAAATTCATTCTCTTCGGCTTGGAGGGATCCCGAGTTGTCAAACTACCTGGAGAATCTCAATTGAAAATGATTGCACTGCCTTCCACATGTAGGAAACATGGAAGTTGCCTAACAAAGAAAATTAAATTGTCCTAACAATGAAAAGCTAAAGAGACTAGGGGAAAAGAACAACTTTTCTAGATCTTTAAGAGAGGTTAGCACAGGGCAAACCTTTGCCCCTAAGATTGGAGAGACAATTGAATACAGGGAGTAATGTCTTACCAGAACCAAGGCTCAACAAAGGCAGACCTCAGTGCTTGGAGCCAGTGCTGGGCCAGGATTACCTGACTGTGAACTGGTGAGCTGCAGGTAGCTCAGTGTGGACAACTCTGAGACTTAAAAGCTCCAGGGGAGGGGTGCCTATGTGGCTGAGTCAGTGAAGCATCTGACTCTCCATTTGAGCTCTGGTCAAGATCTCCCTGTCCTGGGATCCAGCCCACCCCCCCTGGGGGGTGGAGTCGGCTTCAGATTCTTTCTCCTTCCCCCTCTGCCTCTCTCCACTCCCACTTTCTCTGTCTGTCTGTCTCTCTCAAATTAATAAATAAAACCTTTAAAAAACTGAAAAACTCCTGGGGCACTCACTCATAGGGGACTCACCACAGATGTGACTTTTGCATTTTACCCTAAGAACTTGACCAGGTTCTCACAGTACACATGAGAGAAAAGTCCACTGGTGAGATTTGCCTCTTAGAACTAGACACCTCCTGGAGTGAATAACAGAGAAAAACCTCCTCGTGTTCCCAGAGAGGGAGGGAAAGGAACCATTTTTAATATTCCAGAGCTGCTTCTCTAGAAGGCCTGCCCTCAGGAAAAACCAGTTAACCAGAGCCTAAAATGCTGACATATTATCATGGCCTAATCAACTGAGACGCGGGGGGAGCCTACGCCAATAGCCAGAAATAGCCTTCCAATAGCCAGATGAGCCTAAAACCAAACGGATGACCTCACTGGATTTTAGAATAGACAAAGCATGAGAAAGACATTTATGGCAGAAGGAAGGATTGCAATTTTGTGTTCATGGGGTCTTCTGAACTCTCAGAGTAGGAAAATAGGAGAACCCAGCTGACTCTCCCATAGAGTGGAGTCAACTTGCTCTGGGGGCTGCTTTCCCAACACCACAGACACCTTATTTGCTGTAGGCACCAGGAGAAATTCCTTCTGATGAAGGACATTTGGAAAGCAGGCAGGAACAAGGGGTCCCCACTCTAAGAGGAAACCACTCTTAAAAGGGTTTTACACCACCCTGGAAGAAGCTCTCTACCCTTCCCTATATGATAGATAGGTGACAAAAATCTGATTAGATGACAGACACAGGAAGGGTTAATCAGATTGAAACAGCCTGCCAACAAGCCCATAAAAATTGGAGGATAGACCATGAGAGACTGTGGACTCCCAGAAACAAACTGAGGGTTTTAAAGGGGAGGGGAGTGGAGGGATTGGTAAACCCAGTGATGGGTATTAAGAAGGGCACATACTGCATGGAGCACTGGGTGTTATACATAAACAATGAATCTTGGAACACTACTTCAAAAACTAATGACGTACTGTATGGTGACTAACATAACATAATAAAAAATAAATGGAAAAAAAAAAAAAAGAAAGGGGCACCTGGGTAGCTCAGTTGGTTAAGCAACTGCCTTCAGCTCAGATTATGATCCTGGAGTCTCAGAATCGAGTCCCACATCAGCCTCCCTGCTTGGCAAGGAATCTGCTTCTCCTTCTGACTTCTCCCCTCTCATGCTTGCTCGCTCTCTCTCATTCTCTCTCTCTCTCTCTCTCTCTCTCTCTCAAATAAATGATTAATCTTTAAAAATTTTTTTAAATGTTAAAAAAAAAGAAAGAAAGAAAATCCCTCAAGTCACAGACACCAGCTGCCTTCCAAGAGACTGTGCATTCCTCCAATCCAAAAATAAAGAGGCATTTTTATTTTTCCACACACAAAAAAATCTAGACTTAGAAACTCCAGTGGCAACCCCTTTGGGTCCCCTCCCTCCTTAGGAGCTTTGCACTATCACTTTGCTGCTATCATTCAGTAAAGTTTGCTTTGCTGACCACCACTCTGTCTGGTCTACCTCTTCATTCTTAGAAGTGGTGTGACCTAGAACCAAGGGCACTGACAAAGAGAAAAAATCCTGCAACACTTCCAAGGTCCAGAGACTGTGTTTACAGTACCTTTGGCTGCCAGGGAAAAAAAACTGAGTGCAGTGGAATAGAGCCAGGTCATTCTTAGAGGTGAACTCAGCTGGTCTAGGAATTACTCTGGCTGGGTTCCTCTTAGATGATTAAAATTCTCCCTTGACTCAGACCACAGGATGCAGAATGGCTCTCCTCTCCCTGGCTGAGAACATTGTTCCACCAAGAAGAAAGATGGAAACAGGAACCTTCCCACTATACTGCAAAGCTCCTTGCAGAGGTAAGTCCCTTGGGGCAGTGCTCAGGAACCAGAGGGTGCAGTTAAGAGGATTTCCTCTCTAACTGGAGTTGTCTGGGATTGGGAAGAGTCTGGCTTCAGGTTCTTATGCAAGTGGAGTTGAGTCTTGGTTCTGTCACTCACCTAGTGTCATTGAGCAGACGATGCACCCCTGGAGCCAGTGTTTCTCACCATATAAAATGCAGATAGTAGTAACTACCTGGCTGGAGTAAAGATATTTTATGTTAAAAATCAGACACATTGATTGGCACAGCACAGATACTTAAGAACATTGGCTATTATTATTACTTATCAAACTACATTGGCCCAATATGATCAATTAAATGCCATCAATACATAGTCCTCTGCCTTAAGAAAGCAATGTCTTTAATTCTCAAAATAAAACCAACTGCCAAAGCCATGGCAGAAGGAATCTGCCTGCCCCAAACCTCTCAGATGCATGCCTGGGCTCATTGCATGCTCACTGTCCAGAGGAAAGATGATAATTTATTAAGCACCTGGCACCTTGCCTCGCATGAAGGAGGCACTCAAAGGTGATGGCTGGGGGCGCCTGGATGGCTAAGTCAGTTAAGAGGCTGCCTTTGGCTCGGGTCATGATCCCAGCATCCTGGGATCGAGCCCCACATCCGGCTCCCTGCTCGGCAGAGAGTCTACTTCTCCCTCTCATCTGCCTGCCTTTCTTCCTACTTGTGCTCTTTCTCTGACAAATAAATAAAATCTTAAAAAAAAAAAAAAGAATGGCTATTTTATGGTGATACCAAAAGATCACCCTTTCAAGTGCCAAGTTATATCAACTCATATGGAAAACTAGATCAAATGTTTTGCAAACTATAGGACCAGAGAGCCTATAGACACTGCATGCAAACCTGTAAATTATGCTCAATAACTATAAAAAGGGTTTTGGGACAATTCATCTGTACTGATGAGGAGAGAAACAAGGCTAGCCAGAATTATGTTTAAATACAGAGCAAATAGATACCAAGTGAGCATTTACAAATAATGGTCAGGAGCTTCACGGTCTTCTGCAACAACAGCTTCAGCTAACTTGTGCTCAGGGCAACAATGGAAAGCAGCCAAGCAGGTGAGAGCTGTGTGTGAGTGCAGAGGCTACAGACACGGGCATGGTCATGGTGACAGCAATGAATTGTTGTGACACCTACAATCCAGAGGTGAGTTTCTTGGTCTCTTCTCCTCAGCTTTGTCTGATTTAAGGGAGGTCTGCAGGCAAGGGGACAGCTGACGAGTGGATGTTCTTGCAGTTTCTTCTTTGATGAGGCACAACCACGGTAGAAACCCAAGTCCACTGTGTGGGTCAAGGCCAGCGATCCAGGCTGCCATCTTGTGAGGGGTGTGTCCCTGGATAATTGTGCTCCCAGGATACAAGCAGAAGCTGTGTTTCTATTTCCAGACAAATATCCTTATAGATAGTGTGAAATCAATCAACTTGCCGATGTTAGATCTTGTACTGACTCCTATAACACAGAGTCAGTCTTCAGCATCAAAGACCCAGAAGACCACAAAGGCTCTTTGGAAGCCCTTCAGCTCTGGGCCAGTTGTCCTCAGCACCCCATGAAGCAGTCGTCAAACACAGGTGAGCAATCAGTGCCCAACTTCTCTTCAGAACCAATAAGCACCATCCATAGGAATTCCCAGTTACAACGGGAATGTGAAGAATAGTCTCCCCAAGAAGCCCAACGGCCCAGCAGAAACCCAGAAACCATGAGCCAGAGTGATTCCTCCTTTTCACTGCTTTGCCTGTAGCAAACCTAGGAATAACTTGTTACTTTTGCCTCAGGACTTCAGGAGTTTTCACTGGCCAAAATACTGCCATGAAATGCTTTCTGTTGTGTTTGTAGGAATAGGAATACCAGGTTTCTAGAGGAGATGAGGCAAAATAGGAGGTTGTTAAGAAAATTTATTCCTACTTCTGTCATGTGTATTGAGCATGAAATGTTTAGACTGGCCCTCTTTCTTTCTTTTTTTTTTTTTTAAGTTTTTTTTTTTGTTTTTAATTTATTTGACACAGAGAGAAAGAGCACAAGTAGGTGAGAGGCAGGCAGAGAGAGAGGGGGAAGCAGGCTCCCTGCTGATCGAGCCCGACGTGGGGCTCGATCCCAGGCTTAACACACTGAGCCACCCAGGTGCCCCAAGACTGGCCCTCTTTCATTTTATTTTTATTCTCTGCAGTCCTTCTAGGTGTGGGATAAAGTTAGATCATATCTTGTCATTAAATCAAGTATAGATCATATTAGGAAAGTAGTTCTACTGTATTTAGCTTCTTTATATGTTTAGAAAATAGTACCATTTAACTAAAATAGCTATAAGGCTATTTCATATTTTTAACTTCTTAAAATGGGGAAGGAGATGGATATTAAAAAAAACCAAGAGCAGATTAAGGACATCGTGTGATAGCAATTAGATTTACTTGGAATTTGCATGGGAGACCCCTCGGACAATTATTTTACTTTTGTGGCAAAGACTAGCCTAATATCCTGGTAAGTTCTTCCAGAAAAACCAGTTTTTAAAGAAGCCATCTTTTAGTCATGTACAAAATAGGACTGGTTTTCTCGTGAGCCCTGTTCACTCCACATGTTTTAGAGCTCATACTTTTATGAGAAATTTTATTCCCTTCCATTGCTTCATCCATTCTCCTCAGTACACATGCTTATTCACATCTGTGTGAGTCCTGGTCATTTTAAAAATAAAATCTATGCATGGAGGTTCCTCAAAAAGTTGAAAATAGAGCTACATTATGACCCAACAATTGCACTACTGGGTATTTACCCTAAAGATACAAACATAGTGATCTGAAGGGGCACGTGCACCCGAATATTTATAGCAGCAATGTCCACAATAGCCAAACTATGGAAAGAACCTAGATGTCCATCAACAGATGAATGGATAAAGAAGAAGTTATATATATATATATATATTCCCTTGTATATATATATACAAGGGAATACTATGCAATCATCAAAAGAAATGAAATCTTGTCATTTGCAACAACATGGATGTAACTAGAGGGTATTCTGCTTAGCAAAATAAGTCAATCGGAGAAAGACAACTATCATATGATCTCCCTGATATGAAAAAGTAGAGATGCAACGTGGGGGATTTGGGGGGTAGGAAGGGAGGGAGACAACCTATAAGAGACTCTTAATCTCACAAATCAAACTGAGGGTTGCTAGGGGCGGGGGAGGGGGGTAGGTGGGATTATGGACATTGGGGAGGGTATGGGCTATGGTGAGTGCTGTGAAGTATGTAAACCTGGCAATTCACAGACCTGTATCCCTGGGGTTAATAATACATTATATGTTTATTTAAAATTTTTTAAAATTAAAAAAAATAAATAAAATAAAAATAATAAATAAATAAACAAATAAAAGCTACTTACAGGTGTTTTAAGTAGAACGGAATTTCACACAAGGAACTAATGTGTTTAAAAAATAACGTTTGCAGTTCTGCCTTCCAATTCCACAAAAGACATTTAATTGGACAAAATTGCTCTCAGACAGCAGCTTTAAGGAAGTGTGGGAACAATTATGCCTTAGTTTTCCAAATAACTGAGAAGATTAAAAGGACCCTAAGTGTGCTATTAACATTTCTGTCATAATAGCCAAGTACTTTGAATACTTCCAATGTGCCAAGGATATGGCTTAAACCAAAGGAATGAATGTCTAATAATGGAACTTCATCTATCATTGAGAGAAATTTTTTTCTCTTAGCATTGGGAGAGCTCTTCAGATCTTAACATAGAAATTATTTTTACCACCTTTCCATTTGCCCTCCTGGTACCTTATGGTTATGATTATCCAACAGCAGGCATAGCCCTCGTTTAACCTTTCATTATTTTTACTGCCTATGAAGGCAGTATATCCTCATGTATCATTTTATCCTTGAGATTAGGCATTAGTTTGTCTTCTCTCAGATCCTCACTCTCTTTCATTTTGACCAAGCATGAATGCATAATGGAATGTATAAAGGGCACAAATTTGTGTTGGCTGCATTGCTCTCTGCTGGAAGAACATCGTGGGGTGAGCTCCCAGGGCTAGGCTAGGGCCCCAACTGCCCAAGGACTGGCAGGAGCCCAGAAGACACGCAGCTAATGCTACCCCTCAAAATGAATCCTGGAGCATGACTTTTTTCATAGTCTTTGAAAGAGAGAGACTGAAAGAGACTCTTACACTTTTTGTTATTGAATATTTGTTTTTAATTCATTTTTCTTTTCCTTTAGTTCTAATTAGTTTACCAGAATATCAACTCTGGGCTGATTTTCCAGGCTATATCGTATATTCTTTCAATATGTGACTTCAAGCTGCCTTTTATTTCACAATGGTTTTCTTCAGTGATTATTTCTTTATATTTGTTCTGTTCTCTTCAGCAGCTTTGGCTTTCTTCCTCAGGAATTTATACACAAATGCACACGCACACACGCACACAGACACTTTGTTGAAGTTGTGTGTCAATTGCTCTAAAATCCTTTCTCATTTCTTTCATATTTTTAAGTTAAAATTTTCCTCCTTCCCATTTTTCTGTTTCTTTTTATGTACTGCCCCTGGTATTTATTAATTTAACATATTGATTCAAGTTTAGTTTCCATTTCTATAATATTGTTTCTTTTATTTCTCACACTTCCCTTAGTTTTCTTTCTACTTATTTATTTGTTTGTTTATTTGTTTTATTAACATACAGTGCATTATTTGCCTCAGGGATACAGGTCAGTGAATCATCAGTCTTACACAATTCACAGCACTCACCATAGCACATACCCTCCTCAATGTCCATAACCTAGCCACCCTATCCCTGTCTCCCACCCCCCAGCAACCCTCAGTTTGTTTTGTGAGATTAAGAGTCTCTTATGGTTTGTCTCCCTCCCAATCCCATCTTGCTTTGTTTTTTCCTTCCCTTCCCCCAACAACACCCCACCCTGCCTCTCAAATTCCTCATATCAGAGAGATCATAGGAAATTGTCTTTCTTTGATTGATTAATTTCGCTTAGCATAGTACCTTCTAGTTCCATCCACGTCATTGCAAATGGCAAGATTTCATTTCCTCTGATGGCTGCATAGTATTCCATTGTATATATACACCACATCTTCTTTATCCATTCATCTTGAGGGACATCTAGGTTCTTTCCATAGTTTGGCTATTGTGGACAATGCTGCATTGGGGTGCATGTGTCTCTCCAGATCACTACATTCTTATCTTTAGGGTAAATACCCTGTTGCACAATTGCTGGGTGGTAGGGTAGTTCTGTTTTCAACTTTTTAAGGAAACTCCATGCTGTTTTCCAGAGTGGTTGCACCAGCTTGCATTCCCACCAACAGTGTAGAAGGCTTCCCCTTTCTCCACATCCTTGCCAGCATCTGTCTTTTCCTGATTTGTTAATTTTAGTCATTCTGACTGGTGTGAGGTGGTATCTCCTTGTGGATTTGATTTTTATTTTCCTGATGCCAAGTGATTTGGAACACTTTTCATGCGTTTGTTGACCGTCTTTTCCTTGTTTTTTAAGGTTCATTTTCAAATCTTCATGTTTTCTTTTCTCGGGGATAGTATTCTTTCTGCGTTATTTTTATTCCAATTAAATTGTTCTTTTAGGGGCGCCTGGGTGGCTCAATGGGTTAAGCCGCTGCCTTCGGCTCAGGTCATGATCTCAGGGTCCTGGGGTCGAGTCCCGCATTGGGCTCTCTGCTCAGCAGGGAGCCTGCTTCCTCCTCTCTCTCTCTCTGCCTGCCTCTCTGCCTACTTGTGATCTCTGTCTGTCAAATAAATAAATAAATAATCTTTAAAAAAATTGCTCTTTTATATCCTCTACTGTTTTCTTGACTTCTTTTAGCTTGTTGATTTACAATATTAGAATATAGTTTTCTTTTATTTTATCATGCCTTTCTGGTGTGTTTACATTACTTGAAAGAATGTTATTCTGCAGGGACGCCTGGGTGGCTCAGTTGTTTAAGCAGCTGCCTTCGGCTCAGGTCATGATCCCAGCGTCCTGGGATCGAGTCCCACATCGGGCTCCTTGCTCAGCAGGGAGCCTGTTTCTCCCTCTGCCTCTGCCTGCCTCTCTGCCTGCCTCTCTGTCTGCCTGTGCTCGCTCTCTTCCCCTGTCCCTCTCTGATAAATAAATAAAATTTTAAAAAATTAAAAAAAAAAGAATGTTATTCTGCTTCTAATTTCCCTTTTTTTCTGATAATAATATTTTTTAAAAGATTTTTATTTATTTATTTGACAGAGAGAGATCACAAGCAGGCAGAGAGAGAGAGAAGGAAGCAGGCTCCCGGCTGAGCAGAGAGCCTGATGCGGGGCTCGATCCCAGGACCCTGCGATCATGACCTGAGCCGAAGGCAGCGGCTTAACCCACTGAGCCACCCAGGTGCCCCTGATAATAATCTTTTCAAGATTTTATTTTTAAATAATCTCTACCCTCAATATGGGGCTTGAACTCACAACTGAGATCAAGTTCACATGCTCTAACAACTGAGCCAGTCAGGCACCTCTTTTTTATTTGTCCTGATTCCCATTGATAATAATTGTTAATGTGCTTAGCTGCTTTTCTTTCTTATTGCTAATATTTCAGCAGGATGAGTGTTTTGTACCAAAAGGAAACCAGGATACTTTTCCTAGCTTCCAGATTCTAGAGCTCCCTTTTCTCTCATTTATTTGAATTGTTTAAAAATACTGTACTTTGTGAAATGTGCTGTCTCCTTCAGCTTCTTCTTCCCTTCGCCCCTATTGTTCCTGCTAAATATAGGGACTCCGTCCTATAAGTGAGACTTGGGTCCAGAATCAAGATCACCCCAGTATGTTCTGACTTAATGAAATCCCCTTGCACTCACCTGCAAACTGTAGTCTACAAAATCCTCTTAGTATGGACTGCTGTTCTCTGGGAGACTCTTTCTGCAATGCATATAAAGACAAAAGATTTCTAGTCATATCCAAATCACACATAAGGAATAAGGGGGGAAAATAAACTTACCTAATAGAAAATGTGCAAAAGTTACACACAGGCAATCTATAGAGGAGGAAACCTGATTGTCAACTAAACCTATGAATGGTGCTTCATCTCAGCAGTAATTGGAAATGCTAATTAAAACATGAAAATGGAGTTTCATCTGGCTCAGCACTAAGGACATTACAAGTTAATATAAGAATTACAAAAGAGAAAAGAAGAATCAAATTGTGGTTCCCATTAAAGAACAAGCATTACCTCATAGGTATTCTGAAAAAAAGAAAGGGAAAAAATCTGATAAGAAGAAAAAATTGTATCTCTAGTTCTCTATGGCCTCTGGGTCTTTGCTTATACTTCCCACATCCCAGAATATTCTCTATTTACCTCTTTATCTAACTAATTCCTACTCATCTCTCAGGTCTTACCTTAATTGTCATTTCTTTCAGGAAAACATCTGATTCTCCTTTAGTCTAAGATAAATGCTCCGGTTTTGTTTGTCCTTGGTATTTTATACTTTCTTTACTATAGCATTTTCCAAACATGGCTGTGATATGGTTTTATGTGCGCCTTGCTACGGTGCTGAGTTATTCAGACTTTAATTGAGGTGTTACTGTGAAGGTAGTTTATAGGTGCAATTAGCATCTACAGTCAGTTGACCTTAAGTAGATTTTTCTCTGATAACAGACTCACAGTCCGGGTGGGTCTAATCCAAGTAGTTGAAAAGCTTTAAGAGCAGAAACAAAGTTTCCCTGCAGAATAAGAAATTTCACTTGAGAAATGCAGTGTCACCTCCTGCTTGAGAGATTCCAACCTTTTTTTTCGTAATTGCCTGCCCTAGGAATTTTGAACTTGATAAGCTAGCCTCCCACAACTGCATGTGCCAATTCCTCACAATAAATCCCTCAATATCCTCCACCCTCGATCATCAGGTCATGATCTTAGGGTGTAGGATCGAGCCCCACCTCCGGCCCCATGCTTGGCATGGAGTCTCCTTGTCCCCCTCCGTCTCTTCCTGCCCCTGCTCGCACGCGCGCTCTCTCTCTCTCTCTCAAATAAATAAATAAATAAATAAATAAAATTATTTTAATCCTTTGCGTGTCCAGGGTGGCTCAGTCAGTTAAGTGTTGGACTCTTGATCTTGGCTCAGGTCTTGATCTCAGAGTCATGAGTTTGAGCCTGTACTGGGGAGATACACACACACACATACACACATACATACATATTTATTCTATATATGTGTGTGTATCTCCCCAGTACACATTCATTTCTGTGTGTGTATACGTGTATGTATGTGTGTGTGTGTGTATACACATATGGCATCAAAACAGTTGAGGGAATCCTCCTCTGTGCGCTATGTAGGATTGGAGAAGGAAGGAACTAAGACTTCTAGATGCTTTTAGGAAATACTAACAAATGTCAAAGAGTAATAACTAGTTGCAGAAATCCTTTAGATAAGTCACTGGAGTATTTATCCAATTTTCAAAGCTGTAGCAAACATTTAAAGAAAGAAAGCTGATTCCAGAAAGTAGTCATTTCTGTGCTAAAAAAGAAGATTCAGTCAAACACTACTGGTGTTTGTGGCAATAAACTTTGATATTTAAAGGAAATGTAAATACAAATATGTCAATAGCCCATAATCATACACTCCAAGAGCCTTATTCCATTTTTAATTCCAAATGAGAAAATAGACTTTCATCTGATTTAGCACAAGAGATATTAGAATAACTTAATATAACAGCAAAAATGGATCAGAATCTTGGCTTCTATTAAAAAACAGACATTACCTTGTACATATTCCAAAAAAAAAAAAAAAAAAGCCAGAAAAAAATCTGATGATGAGAGAGAATGACATCAAAACTTTTTTTTAAATGCTGAAGATTAAAATTTAAGAAAAAGGGTGCCTGGGTGGCTCAGTTGGTTAAGTGTCTGCCTTCAGCTCAGGTCATGATCCTGGGGTCCTATGATCAAGCCCTGCATCTGACTCCCCACTCAGCAGGGGGTCTGCTTCTCCCCCTCCTCCCCACTTATTCTCTCTCAATAAATAAAATATTGAAAAAAAGAAAAAGAAATTTAAGAAAATTAAAACAAAACTTCGGACTGGGTCCTAAACTTATGTTTAAAAAAAAAAAAAAGTACGAAGGCTTACTACACCAGCATCAGTCAAGTATTGATAAAAAACATTCAGCATTCCCAGGTCCCACACTAAGCCAACTGAATCTGAATCTCTAGGGGTCAGGTCTGAGCCCTGAATAGTTACTATGTTCCTCAGGTGATTCTGACCCACAGCAAGTTTGGAGAACTAACTCTAGACTGTCAGTCTTCACAGTAAGATCCTCCCTTTCCTTCATCTCACTGATCAAGATCGGCTTCCTTCTGGAAGCATCCTGTAATTCATTTTATATTAACAAATTTTCTGTGCTTCCTTTTATCTCCTAACTCCTTATCTTATTATGACATTTAATCAATGTGTTATAGAATCATGAAATTGAATTGGTAGAAGAAAGATGAAGCAACATAATATTTTAGTTCACTCCACCTTGTATCTTTAGATCTTGCTTTGTTATATTAGTTTAAGTATTCTGTCACACAGAACAACAGACATAGTAATATTCAAATGCAAATCTGTATGTAACCCACATACCTGGCATGAAAGATTCAAGGATACAGTTTTTTGGAGAGTATCACAGCTCACTTGGATTAAGCCATGACTAAGGATTTCCCTAAGAATAAACTTAACATCTACTTCTTGACCCAAAGCTTTAGACGGATTTTAATGAACAATAAGAACCTAAGCTTAGAACGACAATCTAGGTTCAAATTACATCTGCAACACTAACGTGATTTTAGAAAAGCTGCTTCACCTTTCTACTCTAGATTCATCAGTAACTGAAGATACAGTATTGCATATGAAAAAAATAATAAAGAGAATAACTAATAATAACTGGGTGCTGTGCTAAATGGAATAAATTGCTTCTCATTCATTAAAGAAATATTGGTGATCGTGCAACTGCAACAGCTTCTTGACATGGTGGGGACTACCATGAGCACTACACCTCCCACTTATGGTTCCAGTAAAACAAAAATCTTCAGATTCAGGGAAAACAATAAAATATGGATATTCATGATTCAACAATCAACAATTGTTGACCTAAGAATCGAGAAGTAGGAACATATATTTCCTTTTCTACATTCCCTGTATTTCTGACTTTGAGTTTACATTTTATCATAAAATATACTTTCAAACGCATCTGCAGAGTGCAGATTAGTTATGAAGTATCAGAATTGTTTTCCACGTTTTCTTTAAAATAGTAGTTCTTACCTGAAGGGCACGTAGGTATTTGAAATGCATTTGTCCTTCTGGGGTGATCCCATTGGTGCACAACAGCTGTCACACATGGAGCCACTGACTCCAGTGAGTTTGGAGGACGGGAAGCCATGGCTTTCATCTGGAGTCGTAAAACTTTTTAAGAAAAAGCAAGCAATTCACCAAGTTTGACTCCACCATAAGAATCAGAAGAACCATAAATACAAGAATAAAACAGCTTCAATGTCCCACAATAATGCTAAGTATTCCCATAGCCAACATGATCAGTTACCTTATCTTTCAGTTGACCTCAGAAATAAAATACATTAGCATAAACTATACACATTAAAAGAGGAGAGAGTGTTAGTGGACCTCACAATCATTTACTTTACCTGACATTACAGGATTCTCACACGGGTGAGAATTTTCTACTGGTATATTGCTCGGGCTAAGGATAAAACTTCTCTGATTTTCTTGGGGCGCCTGGGTGGCTCAGTGGGTTAAGACTCTGCCTTTGGCAACTCAGGTCATGATCTCAGGGTCCTGGGATGGAGCCCCAGCATCAGGCTCTCTGCTCAGCAGGGAGTCTGCCTCCCCCTCTCTCTGCCTACTTGTGATCTCTCTCTCTGTCAAATAAATAAATAAAGATCTTTTTAAAAAATTACTCTGATTTTCTCAATGCACATCAGCTAGGAGTTAGGGTAGGTGGCCAGGATATAGGTAGGTCGTGGGAAAAGGGAGCAAGCAATAGAGAAGGAAATTTGTCCCATATTATCTGTGACTCACATGGAAATAGATAATTAGGGATTTACTCTTCTCTAGACAAGCATCTGAGATTTGCTGTTTTATGTTTTCATGTTAAAACTTCATGATAGGAAAGTTTATTTAAAATGGGATTAACAGGGGTGCCTGGGTGGCTCAGTGGATTAAAGCCTCTGCCTTCAGCTCGGGTCATGATCCCAGGGACCTGGGATCAAGCCCCGCATCGGGCTCTCTGCTCAGCGGAGATCCTGCTTCTCCCCTCTCACTCTGCCTGCCTCTCTGCCTACTTGTGATCTCTCTGTCAAATAAATAAATAAAATCTTTAAAAAAAATAATAAAATAAAATGGGATTAACAAAGACTTTAAAGAAATTTTCATGAAAGACAAAACATACTAACAATAATCCCAAACATATAACAAAATATAGAAAAAATAGGCTGCCTGGGTGGCTCAGTCAGTTGAGCGTCTGCCTTCAGCTCCCATTGGTCATGATTTTGGTGTCCTGGGATGGAGCTCACCACTGGGCTCCCTGCTCAGCAGAGAAACTGCTTCTCCTCCTCCCTCTGACCCTGCACTCCCACCTATGCTCGCTCACTCTCACATAAATAAATAAAATCTCTGAAAAAAATACAGAGAAAGTAAACCACTGTCCTTAATGGGCTTTCATTAAATCCTGAGAGATTCAATTTACAGTGCATCCAAGGCTTCTGCTTTGTCTTCTGAGCATGCATCCATTTGGTAGAGAAGTCTGTGCTGAAGTCCTCTATGCAACATAGTTTGCCTGACATTAAGGGCAGAGAGTGACGGATGCTGTCCTTGCCCTTTGAGAGTTTGGGCTTATGTCTCTATCATGGTTCATACCACATCATGTCATGGTTCACTGTAAATATGTCTTTTTTGTAACTACTGTTTTGGTTTTGGTTTTGGTTTATTTTTAAGACTTTACTTATTTCTTTGAGAGAGACTGAGTGAGAGGGAGAGAGACTCTGAAGCAGACTGACCCCATGAAATGCCTGATAGGATCAATGAGACAGGCACTCCTCTACTGGGAGAGTTCCTTCTCAAGATCCATAACCTCTATCAAACCATGAGAAAATATCAGATAACCTGAACTGGGGGCAGTTTAAGAAATATATGATCAGTGCATTCGAGAGTGTCAAAGTCATGAAAAAGCTAAGAAAGACTGCGAAGCTGTTAAAGAATCAGAGCAGACCGTGGAAATGCGGTAACTAAAAGCAAGAGTTAATGTAGGCCACATGGCGGCGTAAGCCGTTCTTCCTCTTGGCCACCTTTTTAGGCAATGCATGAGTCATCCATACACGAACGAAACTGCCTTGATCGGTCTTTTGGGTCCTAGGACTTTTACTCCAAGGGACCTGGGAGGAATCTGACCTCCCAGGGATGTTGCTACAAAGCACACATCCCTCCCCAAGAGGACACAGAACAGGTGGAGCCTAGGCCCCTTTAGCCGCCCTCGGGCAAAAATCCGGTGTGTGCTGAGGGGAGACAAAGAAGAAAAGGAAAAATAGGAATTTGGTGGCAGTGGAGGCTTTGGTAAGAGACCAATTTCCTTTGTCCTTCTCCCCAAGGAAACAGTGGCCAAGGCTGCTTGATCTGGCGGTGGTGACCTCTCCCACAGCGAAAAGGAAAGCGGTGAATGAGTACCAGAATGTGACTGGAGAAACCCGTTTGTCTCCATCGGCGTGGGGAGTACTAAAACGGGAACTCTAAGACTTGGGAAGGGAGAATCTTAGGAAGGAGGCAGATATGAAGTTCAAACCAGCTTAAAGGGACTGTGCTCAGCGGGAAGTCCAGTTACCAGCCCCTGAGAGTACGGGAGTACGAGATCCCCCTGCCTGGTCGTTAGGTGCCTCCGGAGCACTACTGCTAACCCCACACTTCTGGGCACTCTGGGGCAGGCTCCCTGTGCCTGCTTTCAGGTGTGTTTGCTAGAGCTCTCTGCAGAGAGCACCCTCAAAATATAATCGGGGATTGGCAAGGAAGAAACCACAAACTTGAGCTATAGCACCACCTTCTGGGATATAGGGGAGGTTTCCAGTGACCAGCCTGGTGAATTTCAAGAACCAGAGAAAACGTAAAAACTTAAAAATCCCGCCACAGGACAGAGGGAAAAGAGTGGAGCAGATTCAGTTTCACAAGCACAGAGGAAAAACTTAGATAATAACAATGCCATAGAATATAACTGCTGGAAGCAATGAGCACAGAGTTCAGGAGGTCTGCACTACTCCAAATAAGGGATATGAAACGGGCATTACAAAAAGAAAAGGACAGCTCTCTAGCAACTGAGCTCAAAGGCGCAGAATATTGCGATCTAACTGATAAAGAACTTAAAATAGCAGTTATGAAGATTCAAGGAGTTATAAGAAAACTCAGAAAATGGGCGCCTGGGTGCCTCAGTAGGTTAAGTATCTGCCTTCAGCGCAGGTCTCCATCTAAGGGTCCTGGGAGCCAGCCGCAGGGTCACGTGGGCTCCCTGCTCAGCGGGGAGTCTGCTCCCTCCTCACTGCTTGTGCTGGCTCCCTCTCTCTCAAATAAATAAATAAATCTTTAGAAAAATAAAATAAAATAAAACTCAGAAAGTCAATTCAGTGAAATCTGGAATAAAATATATGGAAAAAATGAGTTATTTCTCAAAAAGATTAAAATGATACAAAAGCACCAAACAGAAATTCTGGAGCTGGAGAAGTCAATGAATGAGATGAAGAATGGAGTTGAAAGCCTCTGCATCAGGGCAGACAAGATGAAAGAACAAATATGTGCCTAGGAAGATAGGAATTTTGAAACAACACACTCAGACAAAAATGAAAGAACATAAATTTTTAAAAAGCAAAGAAAACCTGCATGAACTATGGGAATTTATCAAAAGACAAATATCAGAATAATTTGGGTTCCAGAGGGAGATGGGGGAGGAGAATTTATTTAAAGAAATAGTAATAAAAAATTTCCCAAATGTGGCGAAAGACTTGGATATACAAGTCAAGGAAGCGAATAAATCACCTTATTAGCTTAATGAAAAAGACTTTCCCCAAGACATATTATAATGAAATTATCAAAAATCAAAGATAAAACAACAATCCTAAATGCAGCTGGGGCAGGGGACCAATGGAACCTACAAAGGAACCCCCAATAGACAATCAATGGATTTTTCAGAAGAATCTTTACAGACAGAGGGAATGGAATGACATATTCAAAGTGTTGAAAGATAAAAAATTGCCAGCCAAGAATATGTTTTCTGACAATGTTATTCTTCATATATGAAGGAGAAATAAAGGCTTTACCAGACATACAAAAGCTAAAGGAGTTCATCACCACTTGACCTGTGTTGCAAGAAATGCTGAAAGAAATGCTGAAACAAAAGACAATAAACAACATGAAAATGTACGAAAGTACCACAGCACACTGGTATAGGTGAAAAGAATGTACAGTCAGGTTTAGGAAACTATTTTAACCACCAGCTGTAGTATAAGGTTTAAGGAAATAGTAGTAAAATTAACTATAGTACTATAAATTGTTAGTGAATAAACAACATTAAAAGAAGCAAATTGTGGGGACACCTGGGTGGCTCAGTTGGTTAAGTGGCTGCCTTCGGCTCAGGTCATGATCCCAGCGTCCTGGGATCGAGTCCCACATCTGGCTCCTTGCTCGGCAGGGAGCCTGCTTCTCCCTCTGCCTCTGCCTGCCATTCTGTCTGCCTGTGCTCACTCTCTCCCCCTCTCTCTCTCTGATAAATAAATAAAATCTTTTTTAAAAAAAATTTAAAAAATAAAGAAGCAAATTGTGGAGTGCCTAGGTGGCTCAGTTGTTAAACGTCTGTCTTTGGTTCAGATCATGATCCCAGGGTCCGAGGGTCGGGTTCCCCATCGGGTCTCCCTTTGCTGCTTCCCCCTGCTTGTACTCTCTTGTTCCATCAAATAAATAGGTAAAAATCTAAAAAAAAAAAAAAAAAGAAAGAAAGAAAGGTATGAGCACACCAGTTTAATTGCAAACTCTGGCACCAGTATTACTATTACATCTTATTTTTTTTTTAAGATTATTTATTTTTTAAAGATTTTTTTTTTTTATTATTTGACAGAGAGAGAACACAAGTAGGCAGAGAGGCAGGCAGAGAGAGAGGAGGAAGCAGGCTCCCTGCTGAGCAGAGAGTCCAATGTGGGACTCGATCCCAGGACCCTGAGATCATGACCTGAGCCGAAGGCAGTGGCTTAACCCACTGAGCCACCCAGGCACCCAAGATTATTTATTTAATTATTTGACAGGTAGATCACAAGTTGGCAAAGAGGCAGGCAGAAAGAGAGGAGGAAGCAGGCTCCCTGCTGAGCAGAGAGTCCGATGTGATGCGGGGCTCATTCCCAGGACCTTGATCAAGATCATGACCTGAGCTGAAGGCAGAGGCTTCTCAGGTGCCCCATTATTATATCTTCTTAGCCAAGTTAATAGTTCTACAAATATATCTCATTGTTTATTCGAGTTTTGTTATGGCCTGAATATTTTCCCATTTGCTCACTACTGGCATTTCATTCTGTATGTCATTTGCCCGTAAAGGTGCATCTATGATTTTTATATATATCAGAATAAACTTCTATATTTTATATATAACAATCCATTTCTCTAACATTTAAAGCAAATATTTATCCTGGTCTTTTTAATTTCACTGTGACTAGTTGCTTCCTGTACAGAAGTTATGTATTAACCTTTCCCTTTGAGTTCTTTTCAAGATTCATGTTCAGACACTGTATCTAAACATATAAAAACTCTCAACTCTCTAAAGTATATGACCATTAAAAAGTTATTTAATACGTTTGTGATTTTTAAATATACCAGTGTATAACTTGAGTGTTTCCCCCAAACTGGTAAGCACGTGGCAGTTGAGGAATCTGTATGTGAGAGACTTGAGGAACAGTGTTGTTCAAAGGAGGGCAGGCTCCTTGTCTTGAAGCGGCATTGCAACATTTCAACAAGCACATTGTTTGGTTTTTTAAATTATTATTCAAGTGTAATTAACATACAGTGTTTTATTAGTTTCAGGTGCACAAGATGATCCAACAATTCCATACACTCTCAGTGCTCCTCAAGGTACATGTACTCCTCATCCTTTTTATCTGTTTCATCCATACCCCCACCCATCTCCCCTCTGAATAAAAAGAACAAACTCCCACCATTTTGTTCTTTTTATTTAAGAGTCTGGCTTTTTCACTTTGGAAAACAGTATGGAGATTCCTTAAGAAATTAAAAATAGAACTTCCCTATGACCCTACAATTGCACTACTGGGTATATACCCCAAAGAGACAGATGTAGTGAAAAGGAGGGCCATCTGTACCCCAACGTTCATAGCGGCAATGGCCACGGTCGCCAAACTGGAAAGAACCAAGATGCCCTTCAACGGACGAATGGATAATGGATATGCCTCCATCAGAAAGGATGAATACCCAACTTTTGTATCAACATGGATGGGACTGGAAGAGATTATGCTGAGTGAAATAAGTCAAAAAGAGAGAGTCAATTATCGTATGGTTTCACTTATTTGTGGAGCACAAGAAATAACACAGAGGCCATGGGGAGATGGAGAGGAGAAGGGAGTTGAAGGAAATTGGAGGGGGAGATGAACCATGAGAGACTGTGGACTCTGAAAAACAATCAGAGTGTTTTGAAGGGGCGATGGGGGGGTAGTGGGAAGGTGGGTGAACCTGGTGGTGGGTATTATGGAGGGCACGTATTACATGGAGCACTGGGTGTGGTGCATAAACAATGAATTCTGGTACACTGAAAAGAAATTTTAAAAATTTAAACATTTTTTTTTAAAGAGTCTGGCTTTTTTTGTTTGTCTGGGTTTTTTTTTTTCTTTGTTCATTTGTTTTGTTACTTAAATTCCATACCTGAGAGAAATTGTGTGATATTTGTCTTTCTCAGACTGAGTTATTTCACTTAACATTATACCCTCTAGATCCATCCACATTGTTCCAAATGGCAAGATTTTATTCTTTGTTATGATAGAGTCATATTCCGTTGTACATATATACCACATCTTCTTTATCCATTCATCTTTCAGTGGAGAATTGGGTTGCTTCTGTATCGTGCCTATTGTAAATAATGCTGCAATCAAAGGGGTGCAGATATCTTTTCAAATTAGTGTTTTCATATCCTTTGTGTAAATATCCAGTAGTGGAATTACTGGACCCTATGGTAGTTCTGTTTTTAATTTTTTGAGGAACTCTGTACATCTCTCCATGGTGGCTGCACCATTTTGCATTCCTACCAACAGTGCATGAAGGTTTCTTTTTTCCTTTTTTTATTTGTTATTTTTTGTGTTTTTCATTTTAGCCATTATGATAGGTGTAAAGTAATATCTCATTGTGGTTTTAATTTGCATTTCCCTGATGATCAGTGATGTTGAGCATCTGTTCATGTGTCTGTTGGCCATCTGGATGTCTTCATTGTACAAATGTTTATTTCGACTCTCTGTCCATTTTTATTGGATTATTTGTGTCTTTGGTATTGAATTGTATACATTCTTTTTATACTTTGGATATTACCACCTTATCAGATATATCATTTGTAAATATCTTCTCCCTTTAGGTTGTCTTTTTGCTTTGTTGGTGGTTTCTTTCACTGTGCAAAAGCTTTTTATTTTGATGTATTTTCAGTAGTTTTTTAAAAATATTTTATTTATTTATTCGACAGAGAGAGAGATCACAAGTAAACAGAGAGGCAGGCGGGCTGGGGTGGAGGGTGGGGCAGCAGGCCTCCTGCTGAGCAGGGACACGCCCCCACCCTCACTGATGCGGGGCTCCATCCCAGGACCCTGAGACCATGACCTGAGCCAAAGGCAGAGGCCCAACCCATTAAGCCACCCAGGCACCCTATTCTCAATAGTTTAATTTTGTTTTATTTCCCTTGCCAGAAGAGACATACCCAGAAAAATGTTTCCATGGCCAGTGTCAAAGACATTACTACCTATATACTCTTCTATGAATTTTATAGTTTCAAGTTTCACATTCAGGTCTTTAATTTTGAGTTTATTTTTGTGTATGGTGAAAGAAAGTGGTCCTATTTCATTCTTTTGCATGTAGCTGTCCAGTTTTCCCAACACCATTTGATTGTCTTTTTCCCACTGCATATTCTTGCCTCTTTGTCATAGATTAATTGACCATAAAAGTATGGGTTTATTTCTGGGCTCTTTACTCTGATCCATTGATCCCTGTGTCTATTTTTGTGCCAGTACCATACTGTTTTGATAAGTACAGGCTTGTAGTATATCTTGAAATCTGAGATTGAAAACCCCTAGTTTTGTTTTTCTTTTTCAAGATTGCTTTGGCTGTTCAAGGTCTTACATGTACCATTTGATGAGTTTTGACAAATACATACACCTATGAAACACAAACCTCTATCAAGATACAAGAGATCACCATTATGCCCAAATGTTGCTTCATGACTCTTTCCATCAAACCCCGCTCCTAATACCTGCATACCAAAGGCAACCACTGTTTCCAGTTTTTTACATCTTACTTTACTTACACCAATTCCAGAACTTCACATCAGTGGAATCATACATCATGTACTCTTTGGAATAAGAATTCTTTCATTCAGCAAAATGTTCTTGAGATTCCTCCCTATTGTTTCAAGTATGAGTAGATTTTCTTCTCCCTTTTATTGCTGAGCTGTATCCCATGGCATGAATATACCACAGGTGTTGATTGATTCTCCTGTTGATAGACATCTGAGCCATGGCCAGCTGTCATTTCTGAACAAAGCTGCCATGAATTTCAGAGTTGTTTTATTTTGCTTTTATTGTAAAGAATAAGGCTACACACTTTCACTTTATAAGTTGTAATTCCTTTTTAATCATATATATTTACTTGTGTCCTTTGTGTAATAATTTCTTTTCATTTCAAACTTTTTAAAAACATGTTTAAGAACTTTTTAAAATAGTAAAGGCATTATCTTGTAACTACCTTACTTGTAGTTTGGTATTAAACTATTTTCATAATTTTTATTTTGGCAGTGATGGCCAATCTTAAAAAGGTAGTTATAAAATTAGGTTCTATTTTATAATATATTCTAAAATAGGGTGCCTGGTGGCTCAGTCAGTTAAAACGGCTGCCTTTGTCTCGGGTCATGGTCCCAGGGTCCTGGGATCAAGTCCTGAATTGGGCTCCTGCTCAGCAGAGAGTTTGCTTCTCCCTCTGCCTGTCTCTCCCCCTGCATGTGCTCTCTCTCTCTCCCTCACTCTCTCTCTCTTAAATAAGTAAAAATCTTTAGTAAATAAATAAGTATATGTATATATAATAAATGTGTGTATATATATGTACATGTATATGAATAATCTGAGAGGATTAACTATATCTATTTTAAACAAATTTTGTTCTATTTGGAAATTTAATACCTTTACCCCAGGAACACACACACACACATCCCTTGACAGAAACAAAATAAGTGGTTTAACTTTTATTTTAAATTTATGTGCAAGTTTAGGCAATCACTAGGCTCATAGCTAAAAGCTTATTATGAAGTTCTGAAATTGAGTAAAATATCAAGAAGGCAAAAATACATTTTTTCTAAGTTTCATTTCCCCTAAGATGATAGTGAAATATTATATTTCAGAGCTTAGGTTAAAATACTGCTTTTGGATCAACCTATGTGTGAGCAAGACAATATTTTTCTAAGCCTGGCCCTTTCTCTATCTTGGGAGGATTTGAAGAGCTCTAATTAACTGGGGCGTTCCAAACTGTATAGAGATTATAGTTTTGGAAGGATAGAACCAAAGCCTTCTATCAAGGGACCTACTCAGAAAGAAAGTAGAAAGAAGATGAAATGGTTGCTACTCTGCTGTATTTTAGGATATGATCAGAGAGAAATGTGGCACTTGTTCTTGGGAAGCCAACAAATCCAGAATCCAGGAGTAGGATACCCACATGGGAACTCTTAGTAATCCAGCACATATTAGGGAAAAATCCAGTTTTCCTTGTTTATCTCCTTTACTCAAACTGCTACCATACTCCCAACACTTCTGACATCAGACGTGTAATGGTTTTCTCCCACCACACTATTGTCTGCAACACCAGCTGGGTGGCCTGTGATTTAGTTCTGACACTATCTTTAGGTATATAGTGTATATACCTTAGGTATATATATCTTTAGGTATATATACCTAAAGATAGTGTCAGATCCCTCAGGTTAAAGGTTCAGTCCAACAAGAGTGCCTCCCCTCCACTTAAGATTCCCATTCCAAGTGGTAGATCCACAGGTTACCCACAGGTTCTGTCTGCCTTTTCTACAAACCAGAGTTCCCCATGATCCTCTCCTTAGGTTTAATTAGTTTGCTAGTGTGGGTCACAGAACTAAGGGAAACATATTTACCAGTTCTTGAAAAGAGATGATAAAGGATACAGATGAAAAGCCAGATGAAAAGATACGTAAGCCAAAGAAATAATAATCCCCCCCACTGAGGCAGTTGACATGCAACACAACACTGATTCTGCTCAGAACCCAACCCCACCTCCTCTCTTTGCTTCCAGACTTCTAACTAGACTCAAGTCCCAACAGGGCCCTAAACATGAGATACAAACCATGACCCATGAGGAGGTGTACTGCACTCCAAAAGAACTATTTGAGTTTTCTAATTTATACAAGCAGAAATCTGGGGAATATGTGTTGGAATGGATGTTAAGAGTGAGAGATAAGAGTGGAAGGAACATAAAGTTGGATCGGGCTAAATTTATTAGTATGGATTCACTAAGCAGAAATTCTACACTTAATCTTGCAGTTCAGGTGAAAGAAAGAAAAAGAGAGAGAGAGAGAAAGAAGAAAGAAAGGGAGAAAGGAAAGAAAAAAGGAAGGAAGGAAGGAAGAAAGGCTCTAATTCTTTGTTTAGTTAGCTGAAACACAGACCAAAAGATGGTCTCTCATGAGTGAACTGGAACTGTTCGACCTCCCTCGCTTTAATGTAGAGTAAGGAATTCCAGAGGCTTAGGGAGATGGAATGTTAGAGTGAACTGGCCATTTAAAACAACCTACTCCCCCACAGTGGGAGAGCCCAGATGATATAACTTTCACCAACACTATGAGAAATTAATTTATAGGGGATCCCTGGCATCCTTGAAGAGCTCTGTGGTTGCTCTTCTGTGTAAGCCAGACCTTACAGTAAGAACTGCAGCCACTCCACTGGGAAACCTAAATGCAGTGGCAGTAATTGGATCCTAGGGTGGCAGGAGTCTTGTGACAGCAGTCACCCTCAAAAGCAAGATGCATGTGGTTACTGTAACGAAGAACAGAATGAAAGCAGCAATCAAAAGAGTCCGACTTATGCAGATCCACCGCATTACATAGTTTGTCATAGGATTTCTAGAAGCGAGATAGATAGGAAGTCTACTGAATTCTTACTTGATCTGGATACGCCGAAAAGTTTAAGATCACATTAACAAAAACCTAACTTGAATAATGAAAGCAGAGATTCATGGACCCTCAATCAATTCTCAGAGTTGAGACAGTGTAGAGACCAAGAACCCTTTGAATGAAGGCCTTGAGGAAGGACTATGGTATACTACCAAAAATTCATACTGCTCATCTTTTTCCCAGCCTTCCTTAAAGGCACCTACAGTCTTTTACCAGGATAACTGTACACTGAAGATAACGAAATAAATGATCTTTTAGAGACTACTGGATACTGGCTCCAAACTGGCACTAATTCCAGAGAACCTGGCCCTGCAGAGTATAGGCTTATAGAGGTCAGGTGATCAATGGAGTTTTAGCTCAGGTCCATTTCACAGTGGTCTAGTGGGTCTCTGAACCCATTCTGTGGTTATTTCTCCATTTCCCGAATTTGTAATTGGATTCTTAGTACTAGAAGAATCCCCAACTTGGTTTCCTGAATTATAGAGTAAGGCTACTATAATGGAAAAGGCTGAGTGAAAGTCATCAGAACAGCCTCTACCTAGAAAAATAGTAAATTGAAAGCAATACTGCATCCTTGAAGGGATGACAGAGATTAGTGCCACGATCAAGGACTTGAAAGACTGGTGCAAGACAGTGATTGTAAGACAGTGATGCAAGACTGGTGATTGTCACACATCCCCGTTCAATTTTCCTATTTGGATGGTGCAGAAGAGAGAGGAATCTTGGAGAATGACAGCGGATTATGGCAAGCTTAACCAGCTGCTGACTCCAGCTACTGTTGCTGTGCCATCTTCTCATGCTCTCAGACTTTGGCACTCCTGGTTCTTGGACTTTGGACTCAGATTTATGCCATCAGCTGCCCAGTTTCTTGGGCCTTCAGACCCAAACTAAATTATATCATCAGCTTTCCTGGTTCTCCAGTTTGCAGAGAGTAATCATGGGTCTTCTTAGTCTCCATAATCATGTAACACAATTCCATAATACATTTCCTCTTATAAGTACGCATCTCTATATTTTTATCACTATCTCTAAATGTAAATCCTACGGGTTCTGTTTCCCTGGAGAACCCTGACTAATAAGTTTAATAATTCTAATTTGGAAATCTACACAAAGAAAATTATCTCAAACACAGAGAACCAGTATGAAGGAAGATATTCATTAAAGTATCTATACAGCTTTACCACAGGGAAATTTTGGAAGCTTGACCTAATTGTAGGATTGTGTTCTAAAGATATCAACACATAAATACAACGCCCACAAACTAAAAGTTTAGGCCAACAATGAGATACTTACATTCTATAAATTGTTAAACTTCAATTCAGGAATGATATTCCCAACTTGTCTCAATTTAAAAGTCAACATTTATGCAATTTCACCATAGACTTTTTGCTAAAGTCCATCAGCAGTCTTCTCTATTTTCTGTCGTATTTGCTAATGCATCCGGTTCTCTAGGAAAATACATGTGTTCAAAAGAAAACACAGTCAGGCCTTTCAGAACCAGACTGGTTACAATGAAAGACAAAATGTCAGAACATAAATTACCCAAAGATATGTGTATGGGGATATGTATGGGAAACTTTCAGTTTTGCAGCAGAAAATTATGTATTTACTCACTTATTTCAGAGTAAATCCTAAAATTTCCTAAATAATTAAACAGATTAAAGTAAAAGAGACACTTTGCACCAGGAGAAAATTTCTCCACTCAATTTATTCTGTTTATAAATATGCTTAACCAAATTAATCCATTTTGCTTAAACTGGAACTCAAAAATCTGTGAAATGACTTTGAGAGCCTGACATTGTCAAACCTGGTGTGTAACTCACTCTAACTCAAGTGAGGCCGCTGAGCAAATGGAAAGAGGATAACCCCAGGAATCAACACACTGTGTTTTTGTTTTTGCCCTCCAACTGAGTATGTAACCGTGAGTGAATCTGTCCTCTCAGGACCTCAGCTTCCACATGTGTAAAATATAGCTTGAATTAGATTGAATGTTTCTTAAGTTTCCTTCCAATTCTAAAATCCTCTAAAGTTGCTGTAAGCATTGTGCCATGATGACCCTACTCTACTTTCTTAAGCTTTCCAGAACTGTTGCCAAGGGGTACAATGTTGTATCATTGTGGAGGGAAGCATAATCAAGAGCATTACTGCTCCATGCCCCAGATCAGAAGAGTGAGAGGTTCTCAGAAGAATGTTAAAGAGGAAAGAGCACTATGCCCCCAGACCAGGTGTCAGTAGATCTTACTCCTGCTTTCTGAAACATAACTGCCCTTGTGTCCAGGCCCTTGCTTCTCTGAGAATAACTTGAGTATGGATCGTGCCATACGTTGCTGTGGACAAATGCCCCCCAAGCATTTGCCTGATGAATCAACCTAGAGACAAAACATTTATTTTTTTGGAGCCTGCAAATTGTCTTGCAACACTCTCCCCAGAAAGCCCTCTAGTCTTGACAAAGGAGACATTCCCAGTGCCAATCATCTGGCATGGATTTGGGGCCCCTGGTGCTTAAACATGTGTAAGGATGGGAGGATTCAGGAGAATAAGACAGGAATCTTACCCTCCAGAAATCATTCTCATCAAAGGATTAATGAAAAAGAGAAAACACTGAAAGGTGAAAGCTGACCGGAGTGATAAAGAGTCTCAAGTTTGGCGCTGCTCACATGTGTAGGTCACTATGGCCCCAAACATTGTAAGGCTCTCCAGTGAAAGTAGCCTACAGCAGGGGTCTCGGGTGGGATAATTTGGGATAGGCAGAATTTAGAAAGCCAAGTATTCTTGTCAGAAGTCTCACTGGCCCTCCATCTCCTGTTGGCCCAGAAAGTTGCCCTCCCCTCTCTCATACTCAAAATGCTGGTCTTCAAACCCCAGAGAAATAAACCTTCTGTCCCACCAGCCATGTAAAAACATCTCTTCTGAAGTATGGAAGATACTTTCAAAGTTTTTGGAAGAAAATGAGCTGAATAGGATGGCCCAAGATGCAGAGTGATGGACCACGTTGGTCACTCCGAGAAGTAGACAAGTTCCACACATGACATCAAAGAATGGCTCAGGTTATGTTCCACAATGATTAAAATTATTTTTTGGCTCAAAGGCAGAAGCCATGTGACTCTTCTCTTGTGTCATCTGGGAGCCACTGCTGTAAGGCTTCTTATCTTGATTGCCCTTTGTCATCGTCAGAGAATTAGGGCTCCCAAAGCAAGATTTCTAGGTAACTGAAGTTAATCCTTCAAGTTCTAGCAGTTTGTTTGTGTTTTAGAATCTTAGCCAAACTGGGACACCTGGATGGCTCAGTCAGTTAAGCATCTGCCTTTGGCTCAGGTAGTGATCCTGGGGTCCTTGGATCGAGCACTTCTTCCCATTCTGGTAAAACACAGGTGTGAGTGTCCATAATGGAATGTTCAGAAGAAACACATTTGTGCTGGTTGCCAACACTGTACACTGGGGGAGGAAAGTGAGGTGAGTACCCAGGGCTCAGACAAGAGTTGCAGCCATCCAAGAGCTGGCAGGGAGTTCTCAAGACACTCATCTGACACTGTCCCTCAGAATGAGCCCTGGAGGGACTGTTTTCAAAGACCAAGAAAGAGGCCCTGGCTCCAGCCCAGCAACACTGTCCTCTCTTGAGATGGATCCACACACAGAAGTGTGCAGAGCCATATGCAGGGTTTTCACATCTCCCCAGTCATTCATCCCACCATACAAACTGAAGATGGGATTCCTGCATGAAACAGTAAAATCTTTTACTTCCTGCCCCACCAACATCCTTGTCATCATAAAATCCATAGACAAACTTTATTGATCATTTTCTACCACTCAAGGAGAAAATACAGGAAGGGGAACAAAGTAAGCTAATTTTCTTTGCTGAGCAATGAAAAAAATATGATAAATGGTGACAAGAAAGGATCTGTGTTCTGAGGAACGTTAAATGGTTCCTGAGGACCTCCCCCACCACCATCACTATCTCCCAAGAGGTGTGTGGGTGAAGGAGGAAGCAGCTCATTAGTGCCATTCATCTGTCAGACTGCTTGTCAGGACTCCAGTTATCCTACAAATGTAGCAGGGGGGAATGCCAAAGGAACACCCCTGACTTTAAGTGAATGGAAGGTTATTTTTGAAATGAAGATTAACACGTTTAAAAAATAAATGATGGAACAAGACTGTTCTTTAACTGAATACCAATACTGAATAATAACAGTTGTAGCCAGCCCAGACACGGCACACCTGATGTTGGGGAAACAGGCATGGCTGAATCTTAAGGAATCTCTAAAGGTAATAATCTGTCAGTAATTTGAAATAGGTAATCGATAAATATTCTGTGCCTGGAGATGCTATGAAACACCCTGTTTCAATAGGTAGATAATCCTGGAGATCCAATTAAATAGATCTTCAGACCCTGGGGATATCCACATACCAATCAGTGAGCACCAAACAGTTAAACAGCCAAACTCTAAGGTTACCTAATTGGCTGGCTTCATCTCCACTCTATTTGTATCAGAAATATAGAAGTGAGAAACAGGAAACACTTTCAGAAGATAGGGCTTGCTTAATATGTGGGGACCTGTGCCTTTGATACTCTCTGTTTGGAATATTTTCCCCCAGATTTCCCTAAGGTTTGCCTCCGTGGTAAGCAGAATACTGCTCTTCCCTGCTAATATGTCCACATCTTAATGGCCACAACCTATGAATAGGTTAAGTTTCATGGCAGGAGAAATAAGGTTGCAGATGGAATTAAGGTTACTAGACTTAGGACTCTGGGATGATCACCTGGATTATCCAGACAGGCCCAAAATAACCACAAGGATCTTTGTAAGTGGAAGAGGAAGGCAGAAGAGAGTCAGATCCAGTGTGACAAGGACAGCTGGCCTGGAAGATGGAGGATTGGGGATACAAATCAAAGAGTGTGGTCAACTGGAAAAGACAAGGAAATGGATTCTTAGAGCTTCTAAGAAGGAATGCAGTCATACCACACCTCGCATTTAGCCCAGGAAGACCCATTTTCAACTTCTGAGCTCAAAAACTGTAAGATAATAAATGTGTTTGTGTGTGTGTGTTAATGTTTTAAGTCACTGTTTGTGGCAATTTGTTACAGCAACAGTAGGAAACTAATACACGTCCAAAGTCATTTTTTTCCCAAATATCATCTTAAAAAGACATTTCTTAACATCTCTCACCCACTAAGGTATCTCACCACACTTCATTTGATTATAATTATCTAAAGTTATTTTGTTTATTCCTCTTCCTTCTCACAAGAATGTGAATTCTAGAAGGGTGGGGACTTCGTTGCTCTTTTCACCTATGTGTCTCCTTTGCTTAGGATACTGGTACCTAATAGGCATCCAAAAAGTATTTTTTATAACAATGAGCCTTAAGCCGTTGAAGACCACAACACTCTTGCCACTGCAGAGTGCCACTACAGCTAGAAGGCAGCTGTAGTAGAGTCCCATGCATGGATAGGTCCTATGTTGCAAGGAACTGCTCAGCAGTAAGGAGGAAAAGGAATGAATACCAGATGGGAATTCCCAAATAAGCAATCATCTGCTTAGTATTAGGTAATTTAGCAAACTTGAATAGTAAGTACTGATGTGATCTGGAGTAGTGTTGTTGGGGTCCAAAGCCAACAGCCAAGAAAATTCTTGAGATGTTTTTGGTGCAAAATGTGGTTTTATTAAAGCATCAGGACAGGAGCTACAGACAGAAAGAGCTGCTGCCCTGGGTTTGTGAGGCGCAACTGATTATATACTTTGGGGTTGGAGGAAGTAAAAGGTAAGGGAAGTTCCAAAAGGATGTTCATATGCTGAAGAAAACTCACAGGATTCCTGAGGCCTTGCTATTGTCAAACCAAGGCTATTTTTCCCTCTAGTAAGGCATTCACATTAAAACAGTTGGGAGCTTCCTAGAGGAATATTATATTCTGCCTGCCTCAAGTATTTGTCAATGGGCTGTGGGTTAGAAGGACATTTAATTTTATCTACATTTCCTTCTGTCTTTGTTTCCCACATCCCCACCCCCACCTGAATTTCGATCCTTAAATTTTTAAGGTTGCTGGGGGTGGAAGGTCTTACCTTCTATAACTTCTTCCTGCTGAATAGGAGCATAGAAATGACCCTCTGGGTCAACATTGGTCAGTTGGGGAATTTATATATAGTAGTTAACCAAAGGCAAAGGCAGCCAATCCAAGGTAGACAACATATATAAACCTCAAAGTTATGGCAGTGAAGGAATCTTGGCACCAGGGAAGGAGACACCAGAAAGGACAATGAAAGAAGGCTAGTATTATAATAAGAGAACTCTGAATAAAAAGACCTATGATAGTTAACTAAAATTATCTTCCAGCCATCCAGTTCTTTACTGTCATTTGAAAAGAAATTTGAGGTCTTCCACAGGTTCACAGGAATAAGAAGGCATGTTAGTTTGTTCATTGGTTTCCTGTGAAGGAGATACAGGTTTTACTCTAGATAAAGTGTGAAGGGTGTCCCTTTAATTGTATTGCAGTGGGAGCACAAATATGGCCCACTCAATAGGGCCTCTATCATTTTGAAGTTAAATCCCCAGCTATATTAGACTTGTAATCCTCTAGTTAAACCATGTCTCTGCGGTTCATATAGGGTAGTTGCTAGTGACTGTAAGATAAGATTTAGGGAGGATATGGTTTGTGCATTCATTTAGAGATTTATGAATTAACCTGGTCCCTAGTGAATAATTAGGAGCCTTATAGTCTCCATCTGTTGATAGGACTACAGTGAGGAAAGGTTTTCCAAATAGTAACTCAAAGGAACTTAACCCTATTGATTGTTCTGGGGCAATCCCCCTTCTGAGAAGCCTTAATGGTAAAAGAATAATCCAGTTTTCTTGAGTCTCAATGCTTAAAATCTAATATCTACAAAAATGTGTTATTGAAACATTTTCTCTCTATAGTAACTCTCATTTTTAATCAGATAGCCAAAACAGGACTAATTTAATCATAAAATAAGTCTAATTTTAATAAACTTGGCCTAATGATTTATGTAAGCTCCGCAAAAGTAGTGATTAATCATATAGCTCTTTTAGAATTTGCCTTGCTGGAACTTTTTGTAATAAGGAATCTCTAGGTTGAACTTTTAGTATCCTCTCTAGGCCAGAAACCAAGCCAAGTTCTTGCCGTCAGACATGCCTGTAATACCTGTAGATTTGGGCAAATTCCTCTTCTAAAGGTCCCCAGTATATCCTGAGGTTCCCATACCTGCCAGGAAGTGACATTCTTTACTCACATGTTAAGACCACTGGGAACTCTGTAAGCAAGGTATCAGGCCAACTCGGCACTTGGGTGGCTTAGTCAGTTAAGTGTCTGCCTTTGGCTGGGGTCATGATCCCATAATCCATGGATGGAGCCTTGTGTGGGTCTCCCTGCTCAGTGGGATATCTGCTTCTCTATCTTCCCCTCATCCTCTCTCTCAAATAAATACATAAAATCTTTAGCAACAACCACAAAAAGTATCATGCCAACATTTCCAAGGGGTTTTATTGGCTTCATGCTTCATAAAGTCAACCTTAGTTCCTTAAAGCTGTCTGGTCATATCTGAGTCTATACATGTCTCTCAAATATGACATTCCAGCCAAAGCCTTGGTAAAATAACTAATGTTTCCAGTAGTGTCCCATTACAAGCAGAACACATTCTTACTGAACTTGTGCACATGACTGTTATTGCCATGAAATGAAGAATACTTACAGAGACCTTTTAAATTTCAGAGGGTTCAGTTAAAGAGAAAAGTTAGTTTTCAGTTTGTTCACAGAGGAATATTTTATCTATTTTTTGTGCCATAGGTATTATAAGAGGAAGTTTTCTTAGTCTGGAAGAGCAAATATTAGAGAACCAGCAATGTTTTAAACAAGAGTCACAAAAACCATAATCTTCCTCAGTTTAGTTAGTTCTGGAAATTCTTAACAATTTTAGTTAGTGGATTTTAAAGATATTAAAAAACTTGTATTTTTATAAGTCTTTTTTATGAATCTCTTTGAAGATGAAACATGTTTTGCAAGAGAATACAAACAATAATTATAAATGACAGAAAGACTAAAAAATGGACATGGTTGAAGATCTGATGAGAGGTTACAATATAAATGTCAGGGAAGTCTGGTTATTTTGTGACACTTCACACTTCAAAATAAGAATATTAAATGAGGGGCGCCTGGGTGGCTCAGTGGGTTAAGCCGCTGCCTTCGGCTCAGGTCATGATCTCAGGGTCCTGGGATCGAGTCCCGCATCGGGCTCTCTGCTCAGCAGGGAGCCTGCTTCCCTCTCTCTCTCTGCCTGCCTCTCCATCTACCTGTGATTTCTCTCTGTCAAATAAATCAATAAAATCTTTAAAAAAAAAAGAATATTAAATGATGACCTTATACCAGAACATATTAAAATATTAGGAATTGCATATCATCTCTAGGATAGTTGTAGCATTTATCCAAGCAATACGACCTAAGGCTTGTGATTAGTTTAACAGTGCTTACAGGGTTAACATACCAAATAAAAAGGCCTTATGGGTGAAGAGACTTCATTTACAATTTAGATCTTGGGAAGTTTGTTTAAAACCTCCAAGTTGGGACGCCTGAGTGGCTCAGTTGGTTAAGCGGCTGCCTTTGACTCAGGTCATGATCCCAGGGTCCTGGGATCGAGTCCCGCATCGGGCTCCTTGCTCAGCAGGGAGCCTGCTTCTCCCTCTCTCTCTGTCTGCCTCTGCCTGCCTGTGCTCGTTCTCTCTCTGACAAATAAATAAGTAAGATCTTTAAAAAATAAAATAAAATAAAAAAATAAAACCTCCAAGTTATAACACATGGCTGAATAGGATTACGGATCATTACAAAACTTATTCATTTCACCAATGTTATAATAAGAGATTCCAAAGGCAAATATGTAGGGTTATATAGTTATTAACAAAACTTAGCTCATTTATTTTTTTTTTATTTTTTTTAAAGATTTTATTTATTTATTTGACAGAGAGAAATCACAAGTAGGCAGAGAGGCAGGCAGAGAGAGAGAGGAGGAAGCAGGCTCCCTGCTGAGCAGAGAGCCTGACGCGGGACTCGATCCCAGGACCCTGAGATCATGACCTGAGCCGAAGGCAGCGGCTTAACCACTGAGCCACCCAGGCGCCCCAAAACTTAGCTCATTTAATATTGAGAAGTTTTAACCAAGTGATCAGAGACAAACCTAGAAACTGGTTTTCTAGGCAGACAAAAGAGAAAAAACTTTGTTTACTTTTTCTTATCAAGCACAGACCAATTCAAGAAAACTTTGTCTTTTTAACAGAGAGAAAATTAGAATTTCAATCTTATACCACTGTACTTTTAAAGGAATTGGGTTTATTTATTTATTTATTTTTAAAACATTTTATTTATTTATTTAACAAAGAGATAGAGCGCACAAGTAGTTAGCCAGCAGGCAGGAGAGAGAGAAGCAGGCTTCCTGCTGAGCAGGGAGCCCGATGTGGAACTCAATCCCAGGACCCTGGAATTGTGACCTGAGCTGAAGGCAGATGCTTAAAGACTAAGCCACCTATGTGCCCTTCAGTTACTTTAAATACCAAATTATGTTCCACCTAAGTCCAATTAAAAGTCAATCCATTTGTTCCCTATTGTCATTTTTTACTGGGGACACTGGTGAGGAAATCTGAAGTGGATGCTGTTAAGTCCAAAGGGGTGCTTTTCGCTTCTCTGCAGAGAGGGAAGGAGGAGCCAGTGGTGCCAGGGGCACCCAGATGGAGTAAGAACCAGCTGCGACCTTGGTCGCACCATCTTCAACCAAGGTGGTGCAGAATTAGGTGGGTAGGGGAAGGCAGATAAAAGCCAAGAGTACAGAGGAAGAGGCAGGCCTCCCATTCCTAAAGTCTGTCAGCTTGGACAGATGAGCAGACACAGATTTTCTTTCCTTAAATCTTGCAATCTGAATTGTTTCCTGTAGGTTGAAAGTCATCCCAAGAGAGAGTTCCTGTGAACTGAAAAGAGAAGGTCCTTTACCAAGAAAATCCCCCTGCCAACTCATGGGTAGTCCCCCATTCGCAGGGGAGGTCAGAGGTTCTGAGTGTCAAAGCATCAGGAAGCATCCCTCAAACAAAATCTCTAAGATCACCACCAGCTGTAAAGGTCCTGTAGGAGGGAGGCCTGCCCCCGCACACCCCGCTTCCCCATCACATTTTAGACTACAATGGGCACTGGCATATGGAACATGAGTTTGACTCACTGTGAAGGTCCAGCCCTGAAGTGAAGACCACAAAGAACTCACTATTTTTAATCCATGGAAAACACTAAGAAGAGTTTTAGAAGAGGAAATTTCCCAATGTTGTGACTTAAGTAGTTAGCAGAGAACATTGCCAGAGAACAGTAAAGATAGAAATCCATCATGATCCAGGTGACATCCCAACACATTAGGTCTTTATAGCCAGCTTTGCTAGGAAATAGACCCCCACTGGGTTATAATTCAGTCGGGTACAGGTTTTGGCTGACTCCCAGTGAGGGTCTTGTAGCCAGAAGTGCCTAGACCACAGATGTGGAGGAGATCACAACAGACAAAGAAGAGGAAAACTCACACAGGAGTCTTAAGATTGGCAGCTATCCTGGTGACTGACATGGTCATCCCATGTCCAAGACAGACAACTTTGTATAAGGACAGGAATAAAGAGAGGGCATCAAGTTTCTGGGTCTTATTACCATTCAGGCCAGGTTACTACCAGCCAGAAGGCAGGCAGGCTTCTCCCCATAGAGTAGACACAGCTAAATGATTGCAGCCTGAGTAATCAACACAAAAGTTTTGCAATAAGACCATACTCCTGGAAAAACCCCTGGAATGAGAGTCAAGGGAGAGGAAAGTACTCACCAAGTTGGCACCATGGCTCAGAGTCCAGATGAAAAGACTCAAGCCCCATGTTCCAGCACCAAATGATGAGTTTTTGGAGTAGTGTTGTTGGGGTCTGGAGATGATGCCCAAGAAAGAATTCTTGAAAAGATGATTTTATTAAAGCACAGGGACAAGACCCGTGGGCATACAGAGCTACTGCACCAGTGAATTGGGAGGAGCAACTGATTATATACTTTGGGGCTGGAGGAAGTAAATATAAGGGAAGTTCCAAAAGGAGGTTCATGTTGAATACCTGAGACTTTGCTATTTTTCAAGCGGAGGTTATTCTTCTGTCTAGAAAGGCATTCACATTAGGACAGTTTGGAGCGTCCTGGAACAATGTTATACTCTGCCTGCCTAAAGTATTTGTCAATGGGCTGCAGGTTATAAGGACATTTAATTTTGTCTACATTTCTTTCTGCCTGTTTCCTACACAAGTACCATCCCTAAGTAAGGGCAGATTACTGAGTCCTCTGTGATTGCCAAGAAGTAACCAGTTTGGGAAGACCAGAAAGGCTTGCAAAGATACATGATTAACTCAGGTTACCTGAATGTTGTGAAATCAGAATTCTTAGGAGTAACACATACAAAAAAATCAATGCGTAAAATGAACAAATGAGTGAAAAAGCACAGATAACTTTTTTTTATTATTGATGAGTCAGTTCTCAAGTGTTAATTTTCAAGATCGGCAGGTTTAGTTCAGGACTGAGTTCTGATAACCTATGCAGTTTTTTCACTCTTAAAAATTTAAGAGTTCCTAAAAATTCACCTCCAAAGAGCTGGGGTCAAGGGAAGAAGGATCCTTCTACCCCAAAGACCGAAGTTGTGCAGCATTCCACAAGCTCTGAGTTAACACCCTGGAAAAGGCCCCCACGTTCCACCTCGCCTGGAGCCACGCCCAGATCCAAAGGGTAGGACCCGCCTCTTGCGCCTAGACTCTGAGCCCCGCAGAAAGAGGAGCCGCTGCCCGGGCGGCCAACCAATGGCCAGGGAATGGGGGAGGGGCCTGGGGGGTGTCCGACCAATAGGAATGCGGCGGGGCAGGAGGGCGAGCCTGGTCCAAGGTGGCGGGGTTCGTAGCCCCAGCCCCCGGCCGGGCTATGTGGAACCCTCCGGGTGCTGCGGCATGCGCCGCGGCGCTCGGAGGCGCCCTTTTCCTGCTGCTCTTCGCGCTGGGGATCCACCAGCTGCTGAAGCAGAGGCGGCCGACTGGCTTCCCCCCCGGGCCGTCGGGGCTGCCATTTATCGGCAACATCTACTCACTGGCCGCCTCCGGCGAGCTTCCCCACGTCTACATGAGAAAGCAGAGCCAGATATACGGCGAGGTACAGCCCCACGGGCTGCGGGTTGGGAGGGCCCGGGCCTTCCTCAGGCGGGAGCTTGACGGCCGCCCCTGGGCCCTTCCTGTCGAGACGCCCCTTCCGCGTACTAGCGACTTGGACGGAAACGGGTTTCCGGAGTCGGGGTGGGTAGGAGTCCCACCGGAGGCCGCGCCCCGCCAGGGGAACCCCGCCCAGCCAGGACCTCCACCCTTCCGACGCCTAGCCGGATCAGAGCGGGAGCTTGTGGCAGTGCTCCCGCGCCTGCGCCGTGGGTCCCGGGTCCCGAGGGCGCCAAGCTTGTGCTCCGCACCTGCGCAGTGGGGCCCCGGGCTATTGGGGTGTGGTGGTTCGTTTGCTTGTGGGTTTTTTTGTTTGTTTGTTTGTTTGTTTTTATTGGTTGGCTGGTGGGTGCTAGACGTGTGTGTGGTTCTACCCGTAGCTTCTCGTGAAAATGAGATATCCAAGTTCTAGGTCCAGATTAATGTTAATCTAAGGATGGCTGGTCTAGGCGTCTACTGTGGGTCTTAGAAAGCACAGGGGAAGGCCCCAGGCCAAGATAGGCTCTGGAAAATAAGTATGAAAGAGCGAGGGAATTAATGAGTAAAAATTGGTGCGGAGTCCCACAGCGCAGTGAGCAGTGTGGGCCTGACTGGCCAGGAGCATCCTCAGAGCAAACACTGGGACTGTGCTGCCGGGGGGCCAGCCTCCCTTCCAAGGTGCCCTGACCTAAACTCACAGCAGTCCCGCCGACCTACCTCCGGCCTTTGCAGAGAAGCAAAGTGCAGCACAGAAATGCCGAGGGACTTGCACACAGCCGGGCCGCTGCTCCCTGCAGAGCAGAAGGCCAGAACTCCAGCGTGTGATGGGAAGCGTGTCGTGACCTCAGAAGGAGACAGAAGTTTCCAGAGCATTGGCGCTGGCTGAGCTCACCTGTTCGGTATGGAATCCATTCGTGCCTTCACGTCTGTGCAGCAACAAACCAGGCTCTGCCAGGTGCTGAGGGTGCAGTGAGGAAGGCAGACACTGCCTGATGTTAGGGAGCTGGAGCCCAGGGAGAGCGCGCGCCTCTAAATATCGACCACAAATTGTGCATGCTTTGAAGGAATAATATAGTGTTGCTGTTTACCAATACCAGTTGTGGAATTTCAGGTTGGGGCTTAAGTCTTTATTTAAACCAGTGTTTATAGGAATTATCCTAGGTTTCTGCACCTCTCTAACGGTTGACATTGTCTTATGTAAAGCAGATGTATATAATTCTTACATTTTATTGTCAACCTTCCAGTGCTCTAGGAATGAATGGATTTCTGTGATTGCCATTGAATGTATATGATCTCTGGCATGTTGGTACCATAATATTCTCATAATATCCTAGAGAGGATTCTAAAGTGTGGAAGCATGAGACTAGAAGTTGAGTCCTCTTGTCAGGTAAAACTCAACTTTTCTCTGAATTTTAATTTTTCCTCATGAGTAATGATAATAATTAGAACCAGTAAACTGCTACTCACATGTTCTTGGTTATTAATTGCAAAAGAATTTATTAGACCTATAACGTAAAAAGTATCTTTAAACCAATTATGTAAAATGCTGTCTTTCAGAATAGGAAATTGTTTTTCTTATATTCCCTGTGCTGTACACTTTATTCCCATGACTTATTCCATAACTGAAGCATTGTACCTCCCGCTCACCTTTATCCCTTTTGTCCACCCACCCATCCTCTCTCCTCTGGCAACCACCAGTTCTCTGTATTTATGAGTCTGTTTCTGCTTTTGTTTGTTTTGTTTTTAGATTTTACATATAAGTGAAATCATATGGTATTTGTCTTTTTCTGTAGGACTTACTTCACTTAGCATAATAGCCTCTGTGTCCATTCATGTTGTCATCTTTTTTAAGGCTGAGTAATACTCCATTGTGTATGTATACATTATATTTCATCTTTTTTTAAAAAGTTTTTATTTGTTTGTTTGACAAAGATCACAAGTAGGCAGTCAGAGAGAGGTAGGGAAGCAGGCTCCCTGCTGAGCAGAGAGCCCAATGCGGGGCTCAATTCCAGGACCCTGAAATTATGACCTGAGCCAAAGGCAGAAACTTAACCCACTGAGCCACCCAGGTGCCCCTATATTCCATCTTCTTCATACATTCATGTATTGATGGACATTTACATTGGTTCCATACATTGGCTATTGTACTTATTAATGCTGTAATAAACACAGCAGTGCATATATCTTTTTGAAATAGTGTTTTCAGTTTCTTTAGACAAATACCCAGTAGTGGAATTACTGAATTGTATGCTATTTTTTTAAAGATTATTTTAGAGAGAGAGAGAGAGCGGGCACATGGGCCCACACAAGTTGGGGAAGGGGCAAAAGGAGAGAGGAAGCAGACTTCCGCCTGAGCACAGAGTTATTCCTGAGGTCACTGTGTAAGTCAAAACCAGGAGTCAGACATAACTAACTGAGCCACCCAAGTGCCTCTCTATACTATGTCGAATTTTAATTTTTTGAGGCACCTCCATGCCGTTTTTGCAGTGGCTGCAATTTACTTTCTCACCAACAGTGTACAAGGGAACCTTTTTCTCCACATCTTTGCCAACACTCATTATTTCTTCTTTTTGATACCAGCCATTTTTTTTTTTTTAAGTAGGCCCCATGCCCAGCGTGGAGCCACTTGGGGCTTGAACTCACAGCCTTGAAATCAAGACCTGAGATCACAAGGAGGGACTGATCCACCCAGGCACCCCAGATACTAGCCATTCTGACAGGTATAAGGTGATAGCTTATTGTGGCTTTGATGTGCATTTCCCTGTTGATTAGTGATGTTGAGCATCTTTTCATGTGTCATATGATATGTGTATGTCTTCTTTGGAAAAATGCCTATTCAGGTCCTCTGCGCATTTCTAGTTGGATTGTTTTTCTCCTGTTGAGTTGTATAATTTCTTTATATATTTTGGATATCAAACTCTTTTTGGATATATCATTTGCAGATACCATCTCCTATTCAGTAGGTTGCCTTTTCAGTTTTTTGTTGCTGTTGCTGGTTTTGTTTTTTTATTGGTTTCCTTTGCTGTGTAAAAACTTTTCTTTTGGTGTAGTCCCAATAGTTTATTTTTGCTTTTGTTTCCCTTGCCTGAGGAAACCTATCCATAAATAAATTGCTAAGGGAAATGACCAGGAGATTACTCTCTATCTTCTCTTTTAGGATTTTTATAGTTTCACGACTCACATTTAGGTCTTTAATCCATTTAGAGTTTATTTTTATATATGGTATAAGAAAGCCATCCAGTTTCATTCTTTACATGTATTGGTCCAGTTTTCCCAGAACCATTTGTTGAAGAGACTGTCTTTTCTCCATTGCACATTCTTTTCCCCTTTGCTGTAGATTAATTGACTATATAATCGGCAGTTTATTTCTATGCTCTCTTTTCTGTTCCAGTAATCTGTATGTCTGTTGTTGTGCCAGGATTGTAGTATTTTGATTATTATATCTTTGTAGTATATCTTTATATCTGTCTGGGATTACAATATCACCAGTTTTGTTTTTCTTTTTCAAGATTGCTGTGGCTTTTCAGGATCTTTTATGGTTCCAAACCAATTTTAGGATTATTTGTTCTAGAATTTCTAGTTCTGTGAAAAAGGCTCTTTGTATTTTGATAAGAATTCATAAATCTTTAGACTGTTTTGGATAGTTTGGACATTTTAAAAATATTGGTTCTTCTAATCCATGAACATGGAATATCTTTCCATTTGTGTCATCTTCAATTTTTTTATTAGTGTTTTATAGATTTCAGAGTACAGGTTTTTCACCCCCTTGGTTAAATTTATTCTTGGATATTTTATTATTTTTGGTGCTATCATAAATGGAATTGATTTATTAATTTCTTTTTCTGCTACTTTGTTATTAGTTATGGCAATGCAACAGATTTCTGTATTTTTTTTAAAGATTTTATTTATTTATTTGACAGAGAGAGATCACAAGGAGGCAGAGAGGCAGGCTGAGAGAGAGAGGAGGAAGCAGGCTCCCTGCTGAGCAGAGATCCCGATGCAGGGCTCCATCCCAGGACCCTGAGATCATGACCTGAGCCGAAGGCAGAGGCTTTATTTAACCCACTGAGTCACCCAGGTGCCCCAGATTTCTGTATATTGATTTTGTGGTCTACAACTTTACTTATTCACTTGTTACTTCTGATACCATTTTGGTGAAGTCTTTAGGGTTTTCAATATATGGTATCATGTCATCTACAAATAGTTTTACTTATTTCTTACCAATTTTGGTGCCTTTTATTATTTTTCTTGTTTGATTGCTGTGGCTAGGACTACCGTTGCTATGTTGAATGAAAGTGGTGATAGTGGACATCCTTGTCTTGTTCCTGATCTTAAAGGAAAAACTCTTAGTTTTTCACCATTATGTGTGATGTTAGCTGTGGGTTTGTCATATATGGTCTGTATTATATTAAGGTATATTCCCTCTAAACCCACTTTGTTGAGAAGTTTCATTGCGAATGGATGTTGAATTTTTTCAAATGCTTTTTCTGCATCTATTGAAATGATCATATATTTTTTTTAAGATTTTATTTATTTGACAGACATAGCCAGAGAGGGAGCACAAGCAGGGGGAGTGGGAGAGGGAGAAGCAGGCTTCCCACTGAGCAGGGAGCTGCATGCAGGGCTTGATCCTAGGACCCTGGGATCATGACCTGATCACAAAAGGCAGAGGTTTAATGACTGAGCCACCCAACACCCCTGATCGTATTATTTTTATCTTTCTTTTTGTTTATGTGGTGCATCACTTGGATTGATTTTTGAGTATTGAAACAGTCTTGCATCCCCAGAATAAAAAGAAGGAGAGTGCACCAAGAAAGGCTTCGTAGAGGATGTTCCCTAAAGACTTGGTATGGTCGACAGTATGGCAGTGAAGGGAGGCATTTCAAGTGAGAAAACAGACCAAAGGTTGAAAAGTGGGAGACAATCGTTTATCAGTTTTCATCAATGGCTCTTTTCTCATCCCTCTCTTACTAGCAAGTCTGTAATAGTATACTTAGATGTATGTCTCCATATTCAACATACAGTTATCAGTTACCAGCATCTGCTACAAACTGTCCTAGGTGCGAAGATATATAGTAAACAAAACAGTAGTAAAAATCCCTGTCCTAGTGTAGCTTACGTTCTCTTGGGTGCCGAGGTGGGCGAGGAGGAGATGGACAATATAAATAGAATAGGTGAATCTATAATACATCAGAGTACAGCGTGTGAAGTCAACTAAATTAGGTGGGAGGAGAGGGAGAAGGCTAAGGGGTAGAATTTTAACTGGGGGTAGAGCAGGCCTCACCACAAAGAAGACATTTGAGCAAAGCCTTAAAGGAAATGAAGGAGCAAACTCTAGAAATAACTGGGGAAAGAACATTCTAGGCCAAAAGAACACATACAAAGGCCCTGAAACAGGAGGATGTTGTGTTGAGAATCACTTATAAAGAAACAAGTTGAGAGGCTGTTGTGATAACATGGGGGAAAATGAAGGTGGCGTGGGTCCGAGTGTCAGGGATGGAAGGGTAAGAAATTGTCGTCTCCTGCATATATTCTGAAAATAGGAGGAAAGGGATTTGAAGCAGTGATGTGGGGTTGGGGAGAAAAATAGAGTCAACACAGGCAGTTTGGCTCCTGAACAGCTGGAAGGCTGGATGGAGTGCTCATTACCGAGACACTGAAAAATTGTGGGCAGAGCTGGTTTGCAGGAGGGGGAAGAAACTTGATGACCACAGACTGACTTCTAGAAGGGAAAGAAAGTGTTTCACAAACCTTTACTGAGGGGGCGCCTGGTGGCTCAGTGGGTTAAAGCCTCTGCCTTCAGCTCAGGTCATGATCTCAGGGTCCTGGGATCGAGCCCCGCATCGGGCTCTCTGCTCGGCGGGGAGCTTGCTTCCTCCTCTCTCTCTGCCTGCCTCTCTGCCTACTTGTCATCTCTGTCACTAAAATAAATAAAATCTTTAAAAAAAAAAAAAAAAAACCTTTACTGAAAGTCCTTGAAAACAGCATATGCTAGAATAGATGCTACTTCAAATGACAGTTTCCCCAGTTTTACCCTCAAATAGGGGACCAAATATTTGAGTGAAGGTAGATTGTATAACAACTTTCTCAAGCCATGGCTCCTCCTTGGTCTTTGTAATCCAGTGTCCATACCTGGTAGCTTCCCCCTGCAATATGACTCTCCTGTTTGTTTTTGCTCCATATTAACACAGCTTTCAACCCACGGGGTCTTCTACCATTCTTGTGAAACCATCCGTCTGTTTTTTTCATGCATTGGAACAACTAACTTCCTGTTCACTAATGCTATCCTTTCCTGCTGTGATACTTGTGATTTATTATAAGAAATACATACTTGGTTTTTGTTTCTTCCCTTGGAATTTCCTAAATGTTGAAACTAATAAAGGTGTCTTTTGTTATTCATGACAAACCCTATTCAACCACACCTGAGTTTATGCTAATGAGGTACTTTTTGGACAGTCCCTAAAATGGGAGTTTATTGCCAGGAGAACCAATCACAATTAGAGGGTTCGAACTCTCAGTCATACCCCTACTACCTCTGGGAAAGGGAGAGAGGCTGGAAGATGAATCAGTTACCATGACCCATGATGTAGTTAATTTTGCGTAGCTAATAAACATCCATAAAAACCTCTGAATTAGAGAGTTCAGAGAGCTTCCATGTTGGTGAATGGGTAGAGGTGAGCAGAGGATAGAAAGCATGCCTGGGCAGAACCTGGACACTCCAGTCCCCTTTCCCCATACCTTCCCTATGCATATCTTCCATATGGCTGTTCCTGATTTGTGTCCTGCTGTAATAAACCATTAGTCTAGTAATGCTTTCCCTGAATTCTCTGAATCACTCTAGGATATTAATGGGACCCAAGGAGGAAGTCGTGGGAACCTCTGATTTATAGCCTGTTGGTCAGAAGCACCTGGACTTGCTAATGGCGTCTGAAGTGGGGACAGGGAGCAGTCCTGAGGGACTGAACCCTTAACTTGTGGGCTCTGAACAATCCCTGGGTAGATAGTGTCAGAACTGAGTTAAATTCTAGGATACCTAGCTGGTGTCCCAGAATTGCTGAGGTGTGGAAAACCCACACAGCTGGTGTCAGAGAGTTGAAGTAGAGTGTTGAGATTATAGGAGACACAGGGGGAGGCATTTTCCCTTTATATCTGTTAAAATTACACTTCTGGGAAATGACTTTAAGACCATTCCATTACTGCTTTGGGAACTGAAAGAGTCCCACTTTTGCTCAGCTGGTAGCCATTCTGTTGGCACTGAAACTCTTACACTACCACTTTTGACTAATGCCACTGCTTGTCACACGTAGTCCATGCTACTTCCCCGAAGTTCTGGACATTTCTACTGCTTGGTTGGCAGAGCCTTTCCCTATGCCAAAGACTCTTGTTCAGCGGGTGCTTCTGTTTCTACTTGGGGGTCTTCACCACAATTTTTTTCCTGTCATTACTTCTGCTGAACTTCCTGTTTCCCATTAAACTTCCTTTTTGGTATTTTTCCCCCAAACTAGTATAAACCGTAGTTAAAACTCCTCTAACTTATTTGCACAGAGATGAGGGTTGACTTAGTATTTTGGCCCTAAAAAGCTTTCAGCCAGACCTTGAGAGAATCTTTGCACTGCACTGATAAAGTAGTATTGTTCGCTCATTGGACTAGCTGGAGTAGACTACGGGAGGTGTTCCGTTGTAAGTGAACCTGAGGTGAAGCGCATGAGAAGCTCTAGCAAGACATAGGATGGATATTCTGTCTTGCCTTCCCCTTAGCTGAGGGGCATCTGCCTGTGCCTATGTGGTAAATGCCTTTTCTCCAAGATCAGATTCCTTTTGGGGCCATCTGTGTTAACTTCATGAAAGTCAGGGACCCAAATAAAATGAGCCTTATTGTAATACATTTATACTTCAAAGTTATCTCTCAGGTAACCTCCTCCCCTATCTAAGCCTGGAGTAATGAATAATATAGAGATGATGCTGCTTCCTCACTTATCTTGGAAATAAAAAGAGATTCCTAGATCTCACTGAATGCATTGAGTTGGAATGAATCTTAAGAGAATCCAAAGCGGGGCGCCTGGGTGGCTCAGTGGGTAAAGCCTCTGCCTTCGGCTCGGGTCGTGGTCTCAGGGTCCTGGGATGGAGCCCCGCATCGGGTTCTCTGCTCGGTGGGGAGCCTGCTTCCCCCTCTCTTCCTGCCTGCCTCTCTGCCTACTTGTGATCTCTCTCTCTGTCAAATAAATAAATAAAATATTTTTTTTAAAAAAGAGCATCCAAAGCAAGTATCATATTTCCTGCAGCTGCCCTGAAGCCCAGAAAGGGTTCTGCCCAGGTTCCTATATTTGTTTAATGACAAAGCTTAAACTAGAATCCAGGCTTTCTGAGCCCAGTACTCTCTTCCTTATACCATTTATAAGATTATGTTTTCAGGACTGACCGGGTAATGAAATCATCATGGTTACTATGCCTTGTAGACAGAAGGCGCTCAGAAATTGTCAGTTGAATAGTACATCCTGCCATTTTCAGGGAAGTAACAAATACTGGGAAAACTGGGCTTAGCACTTGTGGATTTCCATAGTTTATTTCTCCATTTCTCCATTTTGTTATTTAAATGTTGTTTTTCTTTTCTTCTCAAAGATCTTCAGTTTAGATCTCGGAGGTATATCAGCTGTGGTTTTAAATGGCTATGATGTAGTGAAGGAATGCCTTGTTCATCAAAGTGAGATTTTTGCAGACAGACCATGCCTTCCTTTATTCATGAAGATGACAAAAATGGGAGGTATGTTTATTTTCACCTATTTAGTTAATTTTGTGGGAACACAGACACTCAATTCATAGTATCCTCCTTTTGCCTTGAGTATTTCCACCACACTGACACCTCATCCAGGCTTCCTTAGCCTCTCCCACGGTTACCTTGGTAGTAGTATATGCCTTTAATGGGAGGAAATCTGTCTTCTAAAATCTAGAAACAGAAACAGAAAATTTCTGATTCTATAAGGATGATTTTCAGTTGTTTTCTTAGTCTAAGATACATGCAGTGGTTTTTCTTTTGTAGATAAGACTTATTGTAATAGTTCGATAATAAAGTCACTGGGTTTAGTTCATCCAGGATGAATTACACAGGACTGTCTAGTTTCTTGTGGTGGGAGAATTACAGGTCTTTTCTGCCTATCCCCGGATAAAAAGTAGGCAAGCTTTATCTGTTGACAATATTCTGTGGCAGGGAACAAGGTCTCGTTTTAGTTTTAGAGAAAGATTTGGAGAAGCATGACTAACCATCCTTTTTTATTCTGTAGCATTTTCAGGTGTTCGATACAGGAATGTAGGAATGATAAAGTTTTTTTAATTCTTTTTTCCTCCCCCTCCCCAGGCTTACTCAATTCCAGATATGGCCGAGGATGGGTTGATCACAGAAAATTAGCTGTAAATAGCTTCCGCTATTTCGGATATGGCCAAAAGTCTTTTGAGTCTAAAATCCTAGAAGAAACCAAATTTTTTATTGATGTTATTGAAACATACAAAGGTAGACCTTTTGACTTTAAACAGTTAATAACCAATGCTGTTTCAAACATAACCAATCTGATCATTTTTGGAGAACGATTCACTTATGAAGACACTGATTTTCAGCACATGATTGAGTTATTTAGTGAAAATGTGGAACTGGCTGCCAGTGCCTCAGTCTTCCTGTATAATGCCTTTCCATGGATTGGCATCTTCCCTTTTGGAAAACATCACCAGCTGTTTAGAAATGCAGCTGTGGTCTATGATTTTCTCTCCAGACTTACTGAAAAAGCTTCCATCAACAGAAAGCCTCAGTCACCTCAGCATTTTGTCGATGCTTATTTAGATGAGATGGATCAAGGTAAAAATGACCCATCATGTACTTTCTCCAAAGAAAACCTCATTTTTTCCGTGGGTGAACTCATCATTGCTGGAACTGAAACTACAACCAATGTGCTACGGTGGGCAATTCTTTTCATGGCCCTTTATCCTAACATTCAAGGTGAGGGTCCTCTTGACTGCAGGGCTGTCCTACATCTAGGGCTCACACAATGTTTTAGAGCCTTTGGCTATCTATGTATAAAACATTTTATTTAGGAATTTCTGCTGTGCTAGCCAAGAAGAAAAATATTTCATAGTTCTAAAGAGTTTTATATCTGTTCTCTCAAGTCATGTAAGAACCTCAGAGATAGGTCTTATTATGCTTGTTTATAAAGGAGAGGAGAGGCTAAGTAGCTGATTTGCCCAAGCTCAGCCCCTGGAGTGGCAGAGCTGGGGCCTGAACCCTGCTTTTTTTTTTTTTTTAAATTCAAGTTTTATGTTTCATTATTTCCCTTGCCGAGAGTGATGTTATTCCAATTGTAGATTTATTTAATTTTTATTTTTATCACTTTTAGTGTGTTTTTCACAACAGAGATACTCAGAACATTGGTTTCTGGTGGCACACAATATATAGCATATTTTCAAATAGAACTCCCAGATAGTGAAAAATCTGAATCTAGCTGTCACCAGACCTTGTTGACTTATTATAGATTATCCAAAGGGAAATGACTTTGGATAGAATTCTAAGAATTGCATAATAACTTGAACACTTTTTCTCTGACAGGACAAGTTCAGAAAGAGATCGATTTAATTATGGGACCCACTGAGACACCTTCTTGGGATGACAAAAGCAAAATGCCTTATACGGAGGCAGTTTTGCATGAAGTTTTAAGATTCTGTAATATCGTGCCATTAGGGATTTTCCATGCAACCTCTGAAGATGCAGTTGTACGTGGTTATTCCATTCCTAAAGGCACAACAGTAATTACCAACCTTTATTCTGTCCATTTTGATGAAAAGTACTGGAGAAACCCAGAAATATTCTCTCCTGAGCGATTTCTGGACAGCAGTGGATATTTTGCCAAGAAGGAGGCTTTGGTTCCTTTTTCCCTAGGTAAGAGAACTTTCACAGGGATACAACTTTAGGACAGAGGATAATGATGATTAATGATGTATGACATCTTAATCAGAAGCATTCTGTTGTAGAAGTAAAGATTCCAACTCTGAAAATACAGCAGTGATTCTTGCAGGAGAGATTGGTATAATTAGAGGTCATTAACACCAGTTTCTACTCAACAGTTACTTCAGTAACTAGAAAGAAAGTGTTGAGAAGGTCTGGCTTCTTCTGAAACTTTTTTGCTTGTGGATTTTGGCTTGTAATCAAAACCTGTAGAGCTAGAAGTCACTAACAGGTAGCTTGAGAAACTGAGACACGGGGGAAGAAATGACATCAGAATTTGAAGTGCAACTGAAACATAGCTTTCTTGGCTCCTCGTTTATTGTACGTCATCTCCAAAAATATTGCTTCTGTGGTGAAAAAGTACATGGACCACAAGACACATGGAAGACGGACTGGAAACTCTTCCTTTCATTGGGAAAGGGTTCACTTTTAGTCATTTGAAATGAAATGCACTTCTGGTCTATAGAACAAAATGGCACGCTTGAGATATGATCTTTCATGGCATATCGTGGGCTGTGTTGCAGCGTGCAAGGCAAGTGTGGAGGGGGATTAATAAGCTTACGGAAGTCCATGATATAAGCGAAGGTAAAGAAATGGGCTCTGGGAGCTGAAGTGCCAGTTGTTTTTCCTTTTAATAAGCATAACTGCCTCTAACTTTCTTTTAAATACCAGATTTCCTGAATGGTACCCATATAGTAGATGTAAATTTTGGTAAATACTATGGATTTTTAAAAATTATGTCTGTTCTTTTCTGTTTAGGGAAAAGGCATTGCCTTGGAGAGCAGCTGGCTCGGTTGGAGATGTTCCTGTTTTTCACAGCATTGCTCCAGCGGTTTCATGTGCATTTCCCACACGGGCTGGTTCCCGATCTGAAGCCCAGATTAGGCATGACATTGCAACCCCAGCCCTACCTCATCTGTGCAGAAAGACGCTGAAAGTGCATGGACATCTTGTGGGACAATGTTATCTGGTTGCCTTTTAGCCCTGAACCTTGTTTATCTAATCAGTGTGTGTGTGTTTGGACAAAAAGTCACAGCATCACAAAGCCAAATGAACACAGACATGTGTTTGAAAATAGTACTAAAGCAATAATAAGCATTAGCTGTGTTTTTTTCCAAGCTTTTGTGACTTCTAAGGTGGAATTATCTGTGGAGGAAAACAAACGTGCAAATGACAGATGTTGCTTAAGAAAGCCGGGCCATGGGTGCTCTGAGCACCTGGTACCCTTTTTCGTTTCTTGACTCCATCTTGCTCTTGTCCAGGGGGCTTTGCTTCCAAATGCCAATGCCAGTTCCCTTCTGATAAGATATTATCATTAATGGGTAGTGTGGTAGGAGTCCAGTTTAATAGAGGACTAAAGAAATTAGAACCTAAATAAATTAGTTTGGAGTACAAAGATATTTTAGACATAGTGGCAGATAATAGAGGAAATATCTATGTATATAAGAAACTGCCAGTGCTTTCAAATCTTGCTCCCTATTATGTCTGCCTAAGAATTACCTTGTTCTTATTACAAATGAGGGTCCCTGTGACCTGGGTATTCATCCTACCACGAGTCAGTAAAAGGAAATCACAGTAATTTAATTATAATAAAAAATGATATTCCAAAAGTAATTATTCTTTATAGGCACAGACATTTTTTCTAGTACCATTTTTTTTTTCTAAACCATCACAGCTCTTAAAGCTGGAATCATTTTACCTTTTAAAGGTCTCCAGCCATTTCCTTGGGTTACTGTTATTTTTCTGAAGAGAATACTGTACAAATCCAAAAAACATGCTTTAGAGCCCGAGTAAATGTGTACGTTGGGATACTTGAGGATGGTGGGCTTCTAGTAGTAATGATGCCAGGAAAATAAGCGTGAACTGTGACTGTCCTGCTCAAACTGCTATGTATATTCACCCATTTATAGTTGTTGTAACGTGATTTCTTCTAATGTTATACATCAAGGATTTCTGCTCTTGTAACTTGGCTCATGAATAGTTACAGCCTTAGAGTAAATGCACTTAACAATGACTTCTATTAAGAATATGAATTTAACTTTAATATTTTCAAGTTTCTGTGTGATGAATCAGTAGTCTTTGCATCTCTGATATATTAAGATGTTTCTGGTTGCAAGAGGAAAAAGTCCTGGGCAAATTTACTTGAATGATAAAGGAGAAATTAGGCGGTAGTTTGGCAGTTTGAGAGTAGGTATGAGCATGTAGGTCATAGGATAGATCGTCAAGGATCTCTTGTTCACATCCCTCATTTTTGCCTCCCAGATGGTCTCAGCTTTATCTTAAGACTGACTTGCGGAAGTACATGTGCTTTACCTCCTTGTTGAGACTGAGCTTGGATTGTTTCTGGGGGAGTGAGGGAGCTTTTTAGATATTCTCCCAAAACTGTTTTTTTTTTGTGTCCCTTAGGTCCTAACTAAGTTACGTGCTCATCTTTTAAACCTATGTCTTTTGAGTGGGATTATGGTTCACTTAGGCCTGACTACTAGAGCCATGGATGGAGTTGGCTTCCTGCAAAGTACATGTGCTACATTGGGGCAGTATAGTTACCTAAACAAAAATAAGGAGAGTTATGAGGAGAAGAGGAACTCCTGACTAGCAGACTAATTATGATATCTAACTCACTGCCCTCTAACCTTTTGCTAAGCCAAGCAACTTTCCCACTTGCTTCCCTGACTCTTGACAATTTTGGTCATTCAGATTACTGTTTGTTCTTTGCTTTTACTTTGACACAGCAAATCTGTCATCCCTGGGCCTCCTACTTACTGTCATTTCTCCTATAAATGCTTAGGTTGAACTCTATAGACTGGGGTTTCTGTAAGCTTAGTGGTCTGAGCAAAGAATTTAGTGAACTGGAATAGATTATAATCCAAGTTAAGGAGGTCTTATTTTGCTCTTGAATACTATCACTGTTTTTTTTTCTAGGATGATTAAGACCTTCATAAATCTACAGAGAATAAAGAACATGCTATTTATTTTCTTTACTGTTAGAAATTACCTAAAGGAATGTTCTAATTTTTCTTACTGAAGTTAATACCAACCTGACAAAAATCTTTTACAAAATGTAGATTTTTAACTTGTAAAGGTAAAAGAGCTTTAATCTCACTTAATGTACTCATGTTGTAGCCAAGAAATAGGGGTTCAGATAGGTAGGGGAAGTGATTTCCTTAATTCATTACAAAGGCATGTTCTTCATCCCATATTCTTTTTACTCCAAATGATTTTTACTACGCTTTACAGTTTATTGTAAGGTTGGTTTTTATATAGTGTCAACTGTTGACTGTTTGGGGCCAAGTAACTGTGGTAGAAATAAAATACTGAATTTTTGGAAAAACAAAAAAAAATTTTTGATTTTATTTATTTGAGAGAAAGAGATCACAAGAGAGAGCAAGAGCAGGGAGGAGAGGGAGAAGCAGACTCCCTGCTGAGGAGGGAGCCCAACATGGGACTCGATCCCAATACTGTGAGATCACAGCCTAAGCCAAAGGCAGGCACTCAACTGAGCCACCCAGGTGCCCAGAAAAATATAAACTAACATGAATTAGTAAGTAATCCATAATGGAAAATATTTATTTTGGGGAATTATGTAGTAACAGGCTATGGATCTACTGTAGTGAAAATGCCTTCTTTCTCATCAGTCATTCACTGAGCCAAGAATGTTGGAAATCTAACTTCCTATTCAAAATCGCAACTGAGCGTACTTCTCCTCAAATGCCATTGAAATAACGGTAAGGATAGAAAAGGGGATAAAGTCTTTGAGAATGGGGTTGGAGGACAATATTAGGGAATTATATACTTCCAAGTTCTAAAAGATGGAAGGCAAATGGAGTAATATTGGAAGAACTACAGACAAGACCATATATAGTCCAAGGCTGAAGTAGAGATGGGAGCTTTTTCTCCATAGCTGAAAATCAGTTGATAAGGAGAGGAGCTCATGAGGACAAAAAGTGGAAAGAAACCAAGCTGATGCCCTGTCCTCACTCTACTTTCTGTTCCTGCTTGTGCAGCTATAGAACTTGCCCCCAGTGCTGAAGTAAAAATCTAAATAAATGGAGTCCTGTGCCAAGAGATGATGGTGTTCCTACACAGTGGTTGGTACCCGACATTGGCAGCCCCTTCGTTCAGTCTGTTTTGATCCTAAAACGCTATATCATTCAAACCGTTAATCAGGTGTGAGGGCAAGTTTCAAGCAACCAAGTAATTACAGGGGAGAGGCCAGCAAATGGCTAGCATTAAGAATGTAACACATTTAACAACAGAACTAAGACTAAAACAAAAGGGGAATAAGTGTGACAGTAATACCTAAATGTTTTACTCTCTGACAGTGAAGAAATAATACAGCTAACCACACACAAAAAAAAAAAGATAGAATGTGGAATAAAGCTCCCTGATTGCCCCCTATATCATAAGAATCAAATCGAAGGTAATAATTTAAAACTGACAAGTAGTAGAATTTTAAGTATATTTAAGAGTACAAAAGTAAAGGATAGTAACATTGCCTAAACTTGGATAGTGGAAGATATGGAGGAAGTACAAGCTAATGTTGCTCATAAAAGAAAAGGAGATACTGTCCAAAGACACAGGATTCAAAGATATTACAGAAAGGTGGAAGTATAAAGAAAATCACTAAATCACAAACCCTTCTAAATGTTAAAACTAAAATTACTTTTTTTAGGGCACCTGGGTGCCTCAGTTGGTTAAGCAGCTGCCTTTAGCTCATGTCATGATCTGGGAGTCCTAGGATCAAGTCCCACGCCTGGCTCCCTGCTCCATGGGGAGTCTGCTTCTCCCTCTGACTCTCCCCCCTCTCATGCTCTCTCTCTCTCTCAAATAAATAATATCTTAAAAAAACTAAAATTAGGGGCGCCTGGGTGGCTCAGTGGTTTGGGCTGCTGCCTTTGGCTCGGGTCATGATCTCAGGGTCCTGGGATTGAGCCCCGCATCGGGCTCCCTGCTCCGCAGGAAGCCTGCTTCCCTCTCTCTCTCTCTCTCTGCCTGCCTCTCTGCCTACTTGTGATCTCCGTCTTTCAAATAAATAAATAAAATTAAAAAAAAAAAACTAAAATTACTTTTTTTAGTAAAGAGCAAATATGAGAGAACTAAACTAAGTCTCTACAAATAGTCACAGAAAGCAATGTAAATAGGCATATCTCCTCTATTAAAATAAAAAGGTGTTCAGGTTGGATCACAGACAAAACCTAATTCTGTATCGTGCTGTACATAAGAAACATCTAAAATAGATTAAAGGTGAAAAAAGGGTGGGCAAGGGCAACTTGCAAATAAAAAGAAAACAGGACTCATGGTCTTAATAAAACAAGGTACAATTCAAAGCAGAAAACACAAGACAAAGAAATGCACTTTCTAATCCTAAAGACTAATTCTCAAGGAAGTTATGACAGTTATGAATAAATATTGTACCTAATAACATAATAGCATCTTTCTTAAAGCAAAAAACAAGAGCTACATGGAGAAATATGTAGAAGTACCTTAATACTAGGAGACTAATTCAATTCTCTCAGCCTAAGGCAAATTATGTGGACCAAAAAAAAAAAAAAAAAAAAGAAAGAAAGAAAGAAAATAAAAATGAAGTAAAGAAGACCCATACTACATAATCAGTACAGTGGTAGATCCGACAAATACACACCAAATTCAATATGTATTAGTAGAATATGCCATTTTTACCAGTGCCATCTAACAGTCACGAAAATTGACTTTATCAGTGGATGAAAAGTGAACTTTGATAAATTCGAGAAGTATAAATAATACAGATTTCATTCTCTGAAAATAATACAACAAGGATGGGTATTAATAAAAAAATAAAGTCAGAAAATGAAGTTGCCCCATACCTTGAAATTTTATTTTCCCTCTCTCTCTTTTTTTTTTTTAAGATTATATTTATTTGCCAGAGAGAACACAAGCAGGGGGAGCAGCAGGCAGAGGGAGAAGCAGCCTCCCCCACCGCCACTGAGCTGGGAGCCTGATGCAGGACTCCATCCCAGGACACTGGGATCATCACTGAGCCGAAGGCAAATGCTTAACCAACTGAGCTGCCCAGGTATCCCATATATCTTGAAATTTTAAGAAAAATTACAAACTTTGGGTAAAGGGGAAAAACAAACCAAAATTGCAGGATTTCTAGAAAATGATAAAAACTGAATGTCAGGATCGATGGAATCCAGCTAACGTAGTCCTCGGAAGAAAACTCATAGTCCTAAATACTTATTTCAGTGAAAAATGGAATGTTGAAAATGAATTAAGCATACTGTATTTTTAAAAATAGAAAACCAAAGGAAAGCATAAGAAAGGAATTATGAATTCCTGACAGTCAGGAATTAATGAGTTAGACATTAGAGAAATAGAACTAGTAAGTTGGATCATTTTTTAAAAATTCTATTTATTTATTTGAGAGAGAGAGAGAGCATGAGCAGAGGAGAGGGCAGAAGGAGGAGCAGACTCCCAACTGAGCAGGGAGCACGACTTAGGGCTGAATCTAGGACCCTCGGATCATCACCTGAGCTGAAGACAGACACTTAACTGACTGAACCACCCAGGCACTCCAGGTCTTTTTTTTTTTTTTTTAATCATTGCATTTGATCAAGAGGCAGCAAATTATACCCTACAGTCAAAATTTGGCTGTTTTGTATGGCCTACAAACTCAGAATGGCTTTTACATTTTTAAGTGGTTGAAAAAATACTTTGTGACACGTGGAAATTTTCTGAATTTCAAATTGAGTGTTCCTAGTTACATTAGAATGCAGAAACACTCATTTTTAAAAATATATTCCCTACAGCAGCGTTCTGTGCAGTGATGGCAGAATTGAGTAGTGTGACAGAAAGTGTATGTGGCACTCTCGTGTCTTATCCCTTTACATGCTGATTGACACACTGCACGTCAGTGATGTAGTTAGAACATGGCAGCATTCCCAACTCTGTGCATATCTACATGTTGTAGCGTTTTATTTAAAAACATTAAACTTAAATGTAATTTTTTTTACCAGTGCATATGCATCACATCAAACAAAAACAAGAAGAGAGAGAAAAGTGGATTTTAAATGTCATGCTTTTAGGATAGTGGAGTATGGATTATTTTCACCAAATTAGGTCGCAAAACTTGATGTTTATAATGGAATAACACTGTAGCTCTGCCAAAAGAATACAGTCTGCTTTGACACTACCACACTAAGCACTCCCCACCATATCCCTCACATAGGACAGCAACAGTAAGAAAAATTAGGTATTTTTAATGATATCTAACAGTCTAACAATTTCTTCCCGAAAAATGAAAATGAAGCTGCAATCAAAGTGAGTTTCTGAGTGGCTCATTTGTTATCCAAGCAGAGAAAGACATTTATTACTTGTGAATTAATTGTATTTAATTGAAGCAGCCAAAGAAATGTGTCCAGAAAACAAAATGTAATAAGACTCCTAGTTGTTCAGTGAGAACAGTGGCTCAGAGCTGAGGACATTGGAGCAAGGTTGATAGTCAATTAAAAACAACAGATGATTTTGAGTGATTTTCCAGGCTCTTGATGAATAAACACATGTTACTCATACTGTTCAGTTGTTTATTCAAGAAATCTATGTCAAATTTGACCAAAAATTTAGCCCGGGTGACTGGTCTGCATTGGAACAACTGCAGGAGAGGATATTTTCCAAGAAGAGGAAAAAACACTAATTCATAAAAAGGGCACAGACAAATTGTGGCTTATCAGCAGGTACTTTGCACAAAATACGTGAATCTGTCATGCATTACAAAACTGGTGTTGTTAACGGGAAGCTTCATTTATTCTGATGGCCTTTACCATCATTAGTTTTATGAATTTTTCTCAGAAATAGAAGCTGCCTATCCTGACTTGCTCTACCAAGCCACAATTCAGTGACTTAGCAGGGAAAACATTTTATGGCAAGCTTTTTAGCTCAGGACCAAAAGTGAAATTTTTCTGAATAAGAACAACCACTGTCAGCCACTGTTATCAGATACTGAATGGCTTTAGACACTAGCTTTTACAGCAGATTTGATTGTTCTTAATGAGTTTAACCTAAAATTATGTGGCAAAATAGTACTTGCATAGGAAACATCCTGAGGTGAAGTTGTTTCAACAACCTAATAACACTTTGAAGCATAGTATAGTTGACCCTTGAACAATGCAAGACTTAGGGGCACTAACCCCTGTGCAGTTGAAAATCTGGGCATAACTTTTGATTTCCCAAAAAAACTAATAGCCTACTCTTGACTAGAAGCCTTACTGATAACATAAAATAGTCGATTAATACTATGTTATGTATATTACATACTGTATTCTTGCAGTAAATCAGAGAAAAAAATGTTATTAAGAAAATCGTAAGGGGCACTTGGGTAGCTCCGTGGGTTAAGCCTCTGCCTTCAACTCAGGTAATGATTTCAGGGTCCTGGGATCCAGCCCCGCATCAGGCTCTCTGCTCAGCAGGGAGCCTGCTTCCCCCTGCCTCTCTGCCTGCCTCTCTGCCTAGTTGTGATCTCTCTGTCAAATAAATAAATAAAATCTTTAAAAAAAAATCATAAGAGGGGTGCTTGAGTCAGTCTGTTAAGCATCTGACTCTATTTCAGCTCAGATCATGATCTCAGGGTCAGGTGAGATTGAGCCCCTTGTTGGGCTCAGCACTGGGCATGGACCCTGCTTAATATTCTCTCTCCCTTTCCCTCTGCCCCTCCCTCCTTATTTATTTTATTTTATTTTTTTTCAGTGCCAGGTGTTTATTGCCCCCCTCACACGTGGGATTGCTCACATACACAACACACACAGGCGTTGGCATCACGGGAGAGAGCAGCGTCTCTGGGTGAAGGACAGGGCGTTCTCTCAGCCCCTGGCCTCAGGGAGCGAGATGGGAGACGAGGATGGCTTCTCTCTCCTGCCCTCACTGGGGTCTGAGGGGGCCCATGAACAAATGCCACCCCTTCCATCTCGCAGCCATGGAGAAGCCACCTTGGTGACATGTTTCGTTCCAATTCTTTGTTACGTGGAGAAGGGATTGGCCTGGTCCCAGCCATTACAGGGGAAGGTGTAAACATTAAGAGGTATACTTGGCCACAAAGGGGGCGACATCATCAGAAGCATGTGTGGGGTGGGGGGTGGGGGAGGAGCACTGTTACTGAGCTGCTGGGCTATCTAGTCCCTGGCTTAGTAGAAGAACAGGGAAGACGGCCGGGGGAGGGGGGAGCTTATTGTTTGGCATTGATGATATCTACAAACTCTGGCTTGAGGGAAGCCCCGCCCACGAGGAAGCCATCCACATCAGGCTGGCTCGCCAGCTCCTTGCAGGTTGCTCCAGTCACAGAACCTCCATAAATGATACGGGTGCTCTGAGCCACGGCGTCAGAGACGTTGGACTTAAGCCATCCGCGGAGCTTTTCGTGTACTTCCTGGGCCTGTTGGGGTGTCGCAGTCTTGCCAGTCCCAATGGTCCATACAGGCTCATAGGCCAGGACAACCTTGCTCCAGTCTTTCACATTATCTGCGATGACCTTGGTTTGCTCGAAAACAACCTTCTCAGTGATGCCAGCTTCCCTCTCATCTAGCTTCTCCCCAATGCAGGCAATTACTCCAAGTCCCTCTGCCAGGGCATGGGCCACTTTCTGTCCAATCAGCTCATCTGACTCCCCAAAGACGTGCCTTCTTTCCGAGTGCCCCAGGACTACCCACGTGGCTCCACAGTCTGTGATCATGCCAGGGCTGATCTCCCCAGTGAAGGCCCCGTTCGTCACTTTGTAGCAGTTCTGTGCAGCCACAGCAATCTTGGCGTCCAGCTTCTGCCTGGCAAAGTCGATGTAGGCGGTGGGGGGTGCACAAACCACTTCGGTGTCGGCCGGCACCTTAGCTGCGTTCAGAGTGGTGATGAGCTCTCCCAGGTTCTTCTTCCGCCGGTTCATCTTCCAGTTCCCCCCGACGAAGAACTTCCTGGAGGGCGCCATGGCGCTGGTACCGACACCCTGAAGGTCAGAAGCAGCCCCTCCCTCCTTATTTAAATGCACTCTCTCTCTTAAAAAAAAAAAAGAAGAAGAAGAAGAAGAAGAAGAAGAAGAAAATACATTCACAGTACTGTAGCTTAAAAATCTGCATGTAAGTGGATCCGCTCAGTCCAAACCTGTGTTGTTCAAGTGTCAATTTAACATCAAGCTATTTTATATACTTCTTGTGCTGTCAAAAGTTAAAATGAGGGGTGCCTGGGTGACTCAGTGGGTTAAGGCCTCTGCCTTCAGCTCAGGTCATGATCCCAAGGTCCTGGGATCGAGCCCCGCATCTGGCTCTCTGCTCAGGGGAGCCTGCTTCCCTTCTTCTCTCTCTGCCTGCGTGTCTGTCTACTTGAGATGAAAGAAAGAAAGAAAGAAAGAAAGAAAAGAAAGAAAGAAAGAAAGAAAGAAAGAAAGAAAGAAAGAAAGAAAGAAAGAAAGAAAGAAAGAAAGTCTTTTTAAAAAGAAGTTAAAATGAGAAATGAGGCCTTCATTCCCACACATTTTTACAGCAGATATGTTTGTGAGCTCAAACTAAAGTTCCAGCAGCACTTTTTCAGACCTGAATGCAAATGCAAAGGAAATTTCCATATTTCAAAATTTATTTAACTATGTGATCAAAGAGCTTCCATCTAACTTCCAATTGCAGGGGATTAGTCTGGTAATGACAAGGTAAAAAAGGCAAATATTGAAGAATTTAATAGGATTCAAAAAAATGCTTTCCCAGTAATTAATATATTCAATTAAAACCAGATGCTCATGGATTGATATCAGTATTTGACAGTACCCATCTTTGTGAAAAGGCACTTTCAAATATGAAATCTGTAAATCTTATTACAGATCAACATTAACAGATGAACATTTGTAATGTTTTGATGATAAAAAACTTGAACTTTGAACCCTAATTAAGCAAAATTTTATCTCCCAGAAAAGAATGCCTCTTTTCTCATTAGTGAATCAATATTATCTTTTCAGTACTTAATTATTATTATATTTTGAATGTTATCAATAAAAATTTTATAGAAAATTTTCACTCCTGTTCTATAAGTACCAACATAATATTTTGGCCTACAAAGCCTAAAATACTTACTCTCCACCCCATATAAAGAAGTGTGCTGACTCTGGAATTAGACAAGCAAGCTAAGTACTTGCTAACTTTATTAATCAAGGAAAAGGGAGACAGAATAAATACTCAAAATATGAAATGATGAGGGTAAATAATCACAGAAACAGAATCTTAACAATCATTTGAATTTAACTTACATAACTCAACGCAAAGAAGTTTGAAGATTTGAATGACTTGATAAACTATGAAAATAGAATTTACCAATATTAGGGTACCTGGGTGGCACAGTCAATTCGGTGTCCAGCTCTTTGTTTCATCTCATTGTGATCTTAGGGTCATGAGATGGAGCCCCACATCAGGCTCTGCTCAGTGTGGAGTCTGCTTGAGATTCTCTCTCTCTGCTCTCTTTCTCTCTAAGTAAATGCATACATACATACATATATACATACCAATATTGACCCTAAAAGAAATAGGTTTAACAGATAAGTTTTTGTAAAAGAAGAAGTTGCCAAAAACGTAGCCTTCAAAAAACTATTTGAGCTGATATACTAATAATGAAGTAGCAGGAAAAGAAATTAGGAAAACAATCCCATTTACAATTGTACCAAAAATAATAAAATACCTAGGGACAAACTTAGGTGGTAAAGGACCTGGACATTGATGAAAGAAATTAAAGATGACACAAGCACATGGAAAGATAGTCCATGCTCATGGATTAAAAGAAAAAATATTCTTAAAATGTCCATACTACCCAAAGCAATTTACAGATTCAGTGCCCCCCCATCAAAATACCAACAGCACTTTTCACAAAACTAGAACAAATAATCCTAAAATTTATGCAGAACCACAAAAGACCTTGAATAGCTGAAGCAATCTTGAAAAAGAAAAAGCTGGAGGTATCAGAGCCCCAGATTTCAAGATATACTACAAGATTATCACAAGTAATCAAAACAGTATGGCACCAGTGCAAAAATAGATACATAAGTTGATGGTACAGAATAGAGAGCCCAGAAATAAACCCACCCTTTTACAGTCAATCTACAAGATAGGCAAGAATATGCAATGGGAAAAAGAGAGTCTTCAACAAATAGTGTTGAGGAAACTGGACCACTTTATTATACATATCCAAGAATAAACTCAAAATGGATTAAAGACCTAAATGAAGCCCACAACCATAAAAATCCTAGAAGAGACCATAGGCAACAATTTCTCTGACATTGGCCATAGGAACAGTTTTTAAAGGTATGCCTCCTTGGGCGCCTGAGTGGCCCAGTGGGTTAAGCCGCTTCCTTCGGCTCAGGTCATGATTTCAGGGTCCTGGGATCGAGTCCTGCATCCGGCTCTCTGCTCAGCAGGGAGCCTGCTTCCCTCTCTCTCTCTCTCTCTGCCTGCCTCTCTGTCTACTTTTGATCTCTGTCTGTCAAATAAACAAATAAAATCTTTTTTTTTTTTAAATATTTTATTTATTTATTTGACAGACAGAGATCACAAGTAGGCAGAGAGGCAGGCAGAGAGAGAGGAGGAAGCAGGCTCCCTGCTGAGCAGAGAGCCCGATGCGGGGCTTGATCCCAGGACCCTGGGATCATGACCTGAGCCGAAGGCAGAGGCTTTAACCCACTGAGCCACCCAGGCGCCCCTAAACAAATAATATCTTAAAAAAAAAAAAAAAAGGTATGCCTCCTCAGGCAAGGGAAACAAAAGCAAAAATAAACTCTTGGGGTAGCTGGGTGGCTCAGTACATTAAGCATCTACCTTTGGCTCAGGTCATGATGATCCCAGGGTCCTGGAATCACATCCTGCATCATGCTCCTTGCTCAGTGTGGAGTCTGCTTCTCCCTCTACCCTTCCCCTTGTTCATGATCTCACTCTTTCTCTCTCTCTCAAATAAATAAAATCTTAAAAAGAATTTCAAAAAAGCAGGGCACTTGAGTGGCTCAGTTGATTAAGCATCTGCCTTTGGCTCAGGTCATGATCCCAAGATCCTGGGATCAGGCCCTGCATCAGGCCCCACGTCAGGCTCTTGCTCAATGGGAAGCCTAGTTCTCCCTCTCCCTCTGCTGGCCATGCCCTTTGCTTGTTTCCTATCTGTGTCAAATAAAATCTTTTTAAAAAATTATATATATATATATTTATATATATATATACACACACACACATATATACACACACAGACACAGACACACACACACACACTTCTGAACAGCAAAGGAAACAGTTAACAAAAGACAACCTATTGAATGGCAAGGATATGGGGGAAAATGTATACATTTAATGTGACCAGGTGTTTTCGGTTTTTTGTTTTGTTTTGTTTTGTTTTTTAAATAGAACTAGACATGCCATGTGACTTCCAATGCCTGTCTAAAGGCATTGCAATTTTTCACCTTGGTCTCTGAGCTCTCATTCTGTGGGAAGCTGGCCACCATGTGCTGATGACCTACAAACAGTCCTGTGGAGAGGCCTGCATACAGTGAAACTGAAGGCCTCCCATCAGCTGCCAGGACCAGCCTGCTCACCACATGAGTGAGCCACCTTGGAAATAGATCCTCCTCAAACTTTCAGATGACTACAGACCCAGTTGGCATCTGACTGGGATCTTAAGAGAGATTCTGAGCCAGAATTGCTCGGGCAGCCATTTCCTGACTCAAGAAAACTACAGTAGGTGATTATTACCAGTATATCGTGGGGTGATTTCTTAGCATTAGCTAATGAGTACAAAGAACAGTGGATGAAATACGTCCACTTTTTGTATGAAGTGGAGAATAAAAGGTGTGTGTGCGCGCACGTGTGTGTGCACACATGTAGGCACTTAGGTATGAATAAAAAACATAGATGGATTAATAACAAACTAATGAAAATGGTCAATCCTAGGACACTGAGAGAAAGAGGCAAATGAGGATGGAAGGGAAGTGAGACCTCTTGGTGTGCTCATCTTCTATTAAGTTTTTGATTATCAGTAACTATTTATTATGCGTATAATACAAACACATAGTGACTACATAAATATTAGATGAATACTTATAGAGTTGAAACCACACAAAATAAACCTATTTTTGAAAATTAAAATTCATCTTTTTTTTTTTTAATTTTACAAACTACTAATACCCAGATAAAATTGGAAGCATGAAGGACAGAAATTAAGCATGGTTATTTTCAAAGGTCCCAAATGATTTTGATGTGCAACTTATATATATAGAAACACTGTCCTAGGAGAAGCTCTTTTTCTACTTTCCAAAACTAACAGGAACAGTAATGGAAAATTTAAACAGTGCTATAACTAATAAGAAATTGAATTCATAATTTTCTTTAAATGTCTACAAAGAAAATTCTCGGTCTAAATTCACCAGTGGGGGCACCTGGGTGGCTCAGTGGGTTAAGCCGCTGCCTTCGGCTCAGGTCATGATCTCAGGGTCCTGGGATCGAGTCCCGCATTGGGCTCCCTGCTCAGCAGGGAGCCTGCTTCCCTCTCTCTCTCTCTGCCTGCCTCTCTGTCTACTGTGATCTCTCTCTGTCAAATAAATAAATAAAATCTTTAAAAAAAAATAAAAAATAAAAATAAATTCACCAGTGAACTCTAATGACAATCTTATACAAATACTTCTAGAGAATAGGAAAAGAACACACACACACACCCAAATGATTTTTTTTCATGGTAGAATAACTCTGATACCAAATTCATGTATATTTAAAGAAAAGGAAATTATAAGCCAATCTAACTCATGAACAGAGATGTAAAGAAATAGGTATGTGTAAATCACACACATAACCAATGTTCTTATGAGGACACCCATCACATCTGATTAGGGCCTCCATAATAGCCATGTTCTAACTTAAATGCCTCTTTTTAGGCCCTGTCTTCAATTACAGTCACATTCTGAAGTACTGGGGGGTTAAGACTTCAAGTTAAGGGGTTAAGAACACACATGGATTTCGGGGTATATAATTAAGCTCATAACAACAAGGTAATACAGAATTCTGGGACCAAGATCTAAACAAAAGAGGAAATCTGGAGAAGTGAGCTTGGACTGTATCACACTCATTTTCTCCTTTAGTTGTGAACCAACCTGGGGGAGGCAATTCACAGGCTGAGAAGCACAGTTTCTGATAGAGTCACAGAGCTAGGGGCCAAAAACTTGGAGAATATAGCCTACCAAGGGATGCTAAAAAATCTTTTCATTCTTACTCTGAGTGAAAAAAAGGGCTACACTGAAGTTGAAGCCCAGGTTTGATTTGCTTCAGTCCATTGTTGGACAAAGGTGATTCAAAATTGCTATCTAATGCCCCAGCACCCTGCCAAAGGCAAACAAATCCCCTCTAGAGGAAGATAAAAATCATAGGCCTCAAATATTTTTGAACTGAAAAAATTTTTGAATTGAAAAAGTTCAATTTTTCATACACATTGTTGGCACTCACTGATAACTAGCATGTCAGAAAACAAGATAATGACTGAAACTAAAAGAAACAACAGACAACAGAAAGACTTGCAACAGATCCAGATAATAGAGTTACCAACTGCAAACTTTACAATAAACATGCTTAATACATTTGTAGTAGACACTCGTAGTCTTTTTTTTTTTTTTTAAGATTTTATTTGACAGGACACAAGAAGAGAGAGCGGCAGGCAGAGGGAGAGGGAGAAGCAGGCCCCGCACCCCTCAGAGCAGGGAGCCCGATATGGGCCTTGATTCCAGGACCCTGAGATCATGACCCAAGTGGATGGCAGATGCTCAACCAACTGAGCCACCCAGGCACCCCACTCTTAGTTTTCTACCGTGATTTATTTACTAAGTGGATTCACTCACTCCACCTATGCCCCTACTCGTACCCCCAAGTGTAAGCTGCTCATACTCTTTCCCAGAACTGTCCTCAATTGATGAGGGCATCTCTCCTGGAATTCCTTAGAAAGTTAGCCTGAACCCCCTCATCCCTGCCCCAGCAGGCAGTAACTGACTAATCCAGGAGTAGTTAAGTTATATAGACAGACAGCTTGCTTCAAAGAGGACAACCATGTGATATTCTTGGTGCTTCAGAACTCCATCCTCTGGGGTCAGGCTGAGGACTTCAGCCGCATCAACATCTTGGGCTTCTTCCCATGCCTTATTCTGCGCTCCTCAGAAGTTTCCCTGCAATAAGTCAGTTGCACGAGAATCCCTAGCTCAGGCTCTGCTTCTAGGAAACCTAACAGGTTCAAGATTGAAAAATTCATCAGAGAAGTAAAAATCATAAAATGAAAATTCTAAAACTAAACCATATGATAGCTAAATTATAAGAACTTAGTGGATGAATTTAATAGTAGACTGAAATATAATGAAGGAGTGGCTAGAATTAAGCACGGAGAGATAAAGGATAGAACATGAGAAAAGTGTAAGAGATGTGAACTTGAAAACTCAGAGGGGGAGAAGAGAAAGAATGGGACAGAAGTAATACTTGAAGATGGAATGGCTAAGAATTTTCCAAAACTGATAAAAAGACTTTTAAGCCAGAAATTTGAGAAGCCCTATGAAGGCCATACAGGGTAAATGTGGGGATAGGGGGATCACTTCAAAGCAACAATAAAACTGATAGCTAACTTCATAATAGGAACAGTGCCTAATCCAGGAGTAGTTAAGACAAAGGCATGGTGTCTTCAAATCCTGCAAGAAAATAATCTAGAATATTACCCTCAGCCTTGAGAACCTTTGCTCCAAAAGGTAAAAGCCATTTCAGACAAGGAGAAGTCAGGTGAGCGCCTTCAGTAGGGAGAAGAGGGGACTGAGATGGAGAAGAGGCATGTGAGAACTTCTGGGGAGACAGCAATGTTTGCTGCAGAATGGTGTTCATAGCCTCTCATTTTGCTGCATGTATTTCTGTATACTCCCATGTATATTTCACAAAAACATTAGAAATGTTACACATTGTACTTTTTTTTTTTTTAAAGGATTTTATGTATTCGTTTGAGAGAATGCCAGTGGGGTGCAGGCAAGGGAGAGGGACAAGTAGACTCCACACTGAGCCTAACTCAGGGCTCAGTCTCATGACCCTGAGATGAACCCGAGCTGAAATCAAGATGCTCAAACAACTGAACCACTCAGGTGCTCCTCATTGTACTCATTTTTAATGTAAAAACATTTCATTTATAAATTATCTTCTAAAGCAGATAAGCCTTATACTGAATGAAGAATACTGAATATTTTTCGTATGTTGTCTGATAGTAATGATTAATAAGAGGTCTGCAATGTTGAGATTTATAAGAAATATATCTAGCCATTGATACAACAAAAATATATTTCTCATAAATATTTGGTCTTCATTCATAGTTACGGGCTTACAGCTCCCAAAACCCTTGGAATTTCCTGAGTGGGAAGAGCAAGGAGAGCATCTTTTGCTATAATGTTTGGTCTCTTGTCCTCAGTTTCTGGATAAATGCTTCAGAGCCATTAAGGTGAAATGGGTTTCTTGTTATTCATAACAAGTCCCTTTCCCCCACAGCTTGGTTTATGTTAATGAGGTGACTATAGGGTAATGCCTAACTGTGAGGACTGTTTGTCAGGGGAACCAATCATGATCCAGAGGTTGGAACTTGCAGTCCCACCCCCTGATTTCCGGGGAGGAGACAGGTTTGGAGGTTGAATCAATCTCCAATGGTAAGTGATTTAATTAGCTGGGCCTGTGGAATAAAGCCTCCATGAAATCCCAGAAGAAGTGGTGTGGAGAGCTTCACAGCTGGTGAGCCAGAATGCTTCCCTGTGCTATTGTGCTGGGTCCACAGTTCCCTAAGGACAGAAGCTCCTTTGGGAACTTAACTTCAGAATCTCTTCATCTGGCTGTTGGTTAGTATCCTCTAATATCCTGTGTAGTAATATGGTAACTTGTGAGTAAATGGATTTTTTTAAGTTTCGTGAAGGACTCTAGCAAATTAAGATCCCAAGGAGGGGGTTGTGGGAACCTCCGGTCTATAGTCAGTGGGTTGGTCAGTGATTGGTGTCTGAAGCAGAGGACAGTCTTGTGGAACTGAGCCCATAACTTGTGGAATGTGATGCTATTTCTGGGTCAATGGGGTCGGAATCGAGTTGAATTGTAGGAAACCCAGCTGGCGTTGGAGAATTAATTACTTGGTGGTAATGTGAGAAAACCACATTCCCACATTGGAATTGGCTCTGATGAAGTTCTAGAACATAGGTGAGGTTCCGTGGGGTGAGGTCTGGAGCCGATGACCAAGAAAGAATTCTTGAGACATCTTCGGTGCAAAATGGTGGTTGATTAAAGCACGGGGACAGGACCCATGGGCAGGAAGAGCTGCTGCCCCGAGTTGTGAGGGATGGCAGGTTCTGTACCCTGGAGTTGGAGGGGAGGTAAGGAAAAGGGAGGTTCAATAGAACTTTCATATGCTAAAGAGGGCCTATAAGGTACCAGACCAGAGAGGCAAAGTTGGTCCCAAGGTTGTTTTTCCCTTTTAGCAAGCCATTAACATAAAGAGAGTTGGGACATTCCCAAAGAATGTCAAATTTGTCCCACCCAGGAGTGGAGGGGGTGAGGGGGAGATTGTGAGGTGTCAGCCTTTTGCTTGGGGTGAGGGGGAGATTGCGAGGTGTCAGCCTTATGCTTTGTCCTCAGCCAGCCTTCTGCTCCCTCATCAGTTCTAGAAACTTTAGGTTTAATTTTGAAATAAACCTTAACACTTAAAAATTAGAATTTTATTAAACTCTGTATTTTGGGCCTTTCTTTAAAAATGAAGTTCTGTGGGTGCCTGGGTGGCTCAGTGGATTAAGCCTCTGCCTTTGGCTCGAGTCATGATCCCAGGTTCCTGGGATCGAGCCCCAAATCAGGCTCTCTGCTTGGTGGGGAGCCTGCCTCCCCCACCCTGCCCAGCTGCATGCCTCTCTGCCTACTTGTGATCTCTGTCAAATCAATCAATCAATCAATCAATCAGTCTTTAAAAATGAAGTTCTGTCAAAGCTGGACTGGCTTTTGTTTTGTTCTAAGATTTTTTTAAATTCTCTGAGAAAGCAGGACAGGGGGAGCAACAGGCAGAGGGAGAGGGAGAAGCAGGCTTACTTGGAGCAGGGATCCCTCTGTGGGGCTCCATCCCAGGCCCCGGATCATGACCTGAGCTGAAGGCAGCTGCTTAACGACTGAGCCAGCCACCCAGGCACCCCTGGGCTGGCATTTTGATTCCCAAATATATATATATATATATATATATATATATATAGCTTAGTTTTGGCTTTTTACATGATATATCCAAATTTACTGCACCAAGTCCACACCATTAATTTATAATTTCTGTCTGGTCTTTAAATATGTGGCCTCCGCTTAAAATTTCTGAAAAAAGCTCTCACTTGCGTTACACTGTGAATCTGCTTCTACAGGCTAAATATTCTAGGTTCTTTACATGATTTGGTCATTATTATTCTTATCTGGATCTCTTCTCCTTACCCATGGATTTGTGTATGCAAACACACTGTTTTGAGGAAGGGAGTTTAAGAAACCCCTATACCCCAGCTTGTTCTTTTTTTAAACCAGAAAAAACAAAAACAAAAAACAGGTAATTAACAACAGCTCCCAGTGTTTTTAATGGTAGTGGTCTTATTAAACCAGCCCTTCATTTATCCTTTACTAACAGCAGTTATTTGAACTTAAATAATGCAAGGAATCTGTTCTTCATGAATTTCATCAACTTGATGGTGGATTTTCATATCTTTATTGATCTTCTGTGTCTTCATTCAGGCTGATAATACTGAAACAGCTATTAAGAGAAAATAAAGATAAAACCAGCAAACAGATGCCTTCTTAATTGTTTTCCTGATGAAATGAATTTTAATATTCTCATTAAAATCTTATCCTAAAAAATCTGAGAAGCACCAAATGGGAATTTGGACCATGTGAAGCTTTTTCAAGAGAATTAAAATGAGTCTAAGACCCTAGGCTTGGGGTCCATTTCCAACCTGAAATAGGTAACAGCAGAATTTGAGACTGTTCTATAAAAATGCAGTAGAAATTTGTACACTGATATCACATGACAAAAATGCTAAGCTTTCTTTCAATTAATTTGAAAAAAAAAATCCTGCTCTCAATTCTGTCGGACTTTTTCATAAACAATGATATCATTTATAAATAATGACAGTTTTGTGTCTTCCTTTCCAATTACTATGGTTATTCTTACTAAGCTTAGAAGCTCTAGTCAGTGTTGCTGAAAGGGAGGATAGTGAGCACTCTTACCATTTTAAAGGAAAGACCTTTCACTGTTGGCCTGGCAGAAAGGGCTACTTAAGATGGCAAAAGTTCCCGCCACAAAACCTGAACTCGGACAGGAGAACAAAGACCCAAGCAGGAATCTGAGACCCTCCCGGCTCTGGCTCCCATGGACCAAGGGGACCCTGACAAGCAGGAATCTGAGACCCCCCGTCCCTGGCTTCAGTGGACCAATGGGACCCCGACGAGCAGGCGAAATATCCAAATAAGGGGAACTTGCCAAAAAGACCCCTGAACTCCCCTCAAGGCCCCTTAAAAGTCCCCTCCTCCCTGCCTTGGGCGCGACTTCCGCCACTCTGCTTTCCAGAGTCGGGGAACCTGGCCCTAGGGTGCCCACCTCCTCCAGGGGCAACTTTTCTGGCGCCCCTTCTCCTGAGCCCTGAAACTTCCCCGGAGAGTGTTTCTAATAAATCTTGCCTTGCACCCACTTTGCCTGGTGTTGTGTTCATCTCGCCAGAAAAACTTTACATTCACCATTAACAGGACATTTACTGCGGTTTTTCTTCAGGCCCCTAGAGCTTCATTTTGTTTCTATTCTAAGTTTGTCTTTTTCCCCCTTCCTACCCTCCATCCTTCTATCATTCTTGTTTTCTTCTACTTTAATGATAAAAGGGTGAATTATTTATCTCCTTTATTGAGATGATCTTTTTTCTTTTCTAACGGACTAATGTGTTTAATTACATTTTTTTTTAATTGAAATAACACTGGTCTACAATATTGCGCTCGGTTTCAAGTGTTATCACACAGTGATTCAACATTGAAATATATTGGGAGCCCTTACCATGGTGTTTACCATCTGTACTGTAAGGTTTTACAGGGGAGATAAACAGGACACCAGGCGAGATAGGCGCAAGGCATGATTTATTTAAGGCGCCCTCCCACTAGGTTTTGACACTGGGGAGAGAGGAGTCGGGGAAGTCCCCTGCGGGAGGGGTCGAGTGGGTCTTTTATCTGGGTTAAGACGGGGCATATAAGCCATATAAGGTAAGGTATTTGGTGATTGGAGGGTAGGGGGAGTCCTGATGTTCCTGTTTCCTGCATAGGTATCGGGTTACTTTTGGTGACATGTCCTCCGCATATGTCCTTCCCGCGGGTGAGTCATGGGTTAAGGAAGGGGCGGCCGTTTCTGTTTTCCTCCTGCATTCCTGGAGCTGCGGACCCAACATGTACCATACAACGTTACCGCGTTATTATGGACAGTATTCCCTGAGCTACAGTTCACATCCATGTGACTGGTATATTTTATAAGCGGAAGTTCCTGCGCATTGATGCCCTTTACCTACTTCCAACCTTCCTTCCAACTTCACCCATCCTTCCAACCTTCTCCTCTGGCAACTACCAGTTTGTTTGTTTGTTTGTTTGAGAGAGAAAGAGAGCAAGAGAGAGCGCGCAAGAGAGAGAGAATGAAATGCCAACTGAATATTACCCCCACCTTAAAAGACCACCAGAGACCTGAGTCAAAGCCAAGCAGCAAGGGTCGTTTATTGCAGGTTTGAACCTGGACCTCTGCGCAGCTCGTTGCCATAACGCCGAGAGGTCCGGAGCTGGGTCGGTGCAGGATTTTTATAGACAGATACAAACAAGTTTCGGGTGGGGCTGAGCTGATTGATGGATAGTTTGAACAGGTATACTTGGCGTCAGTGGATTGGGTCAGGGGACCCAAGCGCGAAAGCAGACAAAGCAATCTTACAGAAGCAGAACTGGCCGGTTAGCCCACGCATGCGGGGGAAAAAAAGCACTATCAGGATATTGAAGGCCTGGTTACTATCAAGCCAAGGCCACTTTCCCTCTAATGAGGCACTAACATAAAGACAATTGGGAGTCTCCTTGTGGAATGTTACATTCCTGCTATCAAACGTCCTTATTAGTGACATTTAAGTTTAGAAGAAATTTAACTTTATTTACTTTTCTTTCTACCTCCGCCTCCTTCCGTTTTTCATGGAGGGGAGGTGACATTAGGGCTATTGATAAGGTAACTTCTTTGTTGTAAATCTCAAGGACATTTGCAAACCAAGGAAGACTCCTACCTTGCAGGACTGTGATCTCTGCAAGTTAACTATTTATCGTTTTATGGCAGTCAGGGGTGCCTGAGGAATGCTACACTTATGGAGGGGAGCGGGTGAAGGGGGGTGCAAGGCGGGTGCAAGGCGCCAGCTTTTGCTTTGTCCTCAGCCAGCCTCCTGTTCCTTCAAAAACATGCAGGGGGAGTGGGGGAGGGAAAAGCAGGTTTCCTGCTGAGCAGGGAGCCCGATGCAGGGCTGGATCCCAGGACCCGGGCATCATGACCTGGATCATGACCTGAGCTGAACGCAGATGCAGACGCGTAATGACTGAGTCACCCAGGTGTCCCAACTACCAGTTTAATACCTCTATTTACAAATCTGTTTTTATTTCTGCTCATTTGCTTTTAGATTGAAAATATATGGAAGATTGTATGGTGTTTTTCTTTCTCGCACATATTTCACTTTGTTAGCTTAAGGACCTCAAGTTCTATCCGTGTTGTCACAGATAGCAAGATTTCTTCCTTTTTTATGACTGAATAGTACTCTGTTGGACATACATAGCACATTTTCTTTGTACATTCATCCATTAGTGGACACTTAGGTTTCTTCCATGTCTTGACTATTGCAAAGAATCCTGCAATGATCTTAGGGGTGTGTGTACCTTTTTGAGTTAGTGTTCTTGTTTCCTTTGGATAAATACCCAGAAGGGGACTTGTTGGATCATATGGTAGTTCTTTTTATTTTGGAGATAACCTTCATATATTTGTCATAGTGGCTGTGCCAGTTTACTTTCCCACCAATAGCACATTTGAGTTCCCTTTTCTGCGGTGCCTTGTTGGCTCAGTAGGTTAAATGTCTGCCTTTGGCTTGGGTCATGACAAGGGTCCTGGGATTAAGTCCCTCATAGAGTTCCCCCTGACCACCACTCCCCCTCTCTCTATGAATAAATAAAATGTTTTTCTTTTTTTAAAGATTTTATTTATTTATTTATTGGACAGAGAGCACAAGCTGGGGGAGTGGCAGGCAGAGCAGGTAGAGGGAGCAGTAGACTTCCCACTAAGCAAAGAGGCCAGTGCAGGACCCCATCCGAGCCAAAGGCAGCTGCTTAACCGACTGAGCCACCCAGGAGTCCCAATAAATAAAATCTTTAGAAAAAAATTCCTTTTTTTTAGGGGCAGCTGGGTGGCTCAGTCATTAAACATCTGCCTTTGCCTCAGGTCATGATCCCTGGGTCCTGGGATTGAGCTCTGCATTGGGCTCCCTGCTCAGCGGGAAGCCTGGTTCTCCCTCTCTCACTCCCCCTGCTTGTGTTCCCTCTCTTGCTGTGTCTCTCTCTGTCAAATGGATAAATAAACTCTTTTTAAAAAAAAATTCCCTTTTCTCCTCTTTCTTGCCAACACTTGTTAGAATGGTTACTATCAAAAAAGAGGGTCACTGGGTGGCTCAGTTGGTTAAGCATCTGCCTTTGGCTCAGGTCATGATCCTGGAGTCCCAGGATCGAGTTCCGCATTGGTCTCCCTGCTCAGCAGGGAGTCTGCTTCTCTCTGACTGTCTCCTCATGCTTGTGCACTCTCTCAAGGAAAAAAAAAAAAAAAGACAGCAGGTGCGAGGTGATCACTCATTGCACTTCTGATTTTGCGCTTCCCTGGATAAGTGATGTTGAGCCCCTTTCCGTGCACATCTTGGCCATCTGTTTCTCCTCCCTGGAAGAAGGTCCATTCAGAGCCTCTGCCCATTTCAAAACACCGGATCAGGTTTTGGTTTTCGTGGTGTTTGTGTTTTTCTCTAATGAGGTGTATGAGTGCTTTGTACAGTCTGGGTATTACCCCTTATCAGATAGGGCCCTTGCAAATATCTTCTCCCACTCAGTGAGTTGCCTTGTTTGTCTTGTTGGTGGCTTCCTTCACTGTGCAGAAGCTTCCAGTCTGCTGTAGTCCCAGCTGTTTGCTTCTGCTCCTGCTGACCTATCAAAAAAATCCATGCCAAGGTTTGTGTTTTATGGTTTCAGGTCTCTCATTTAGGTCTTTAATCCATTTTGCATTTATTTTGTATATGGTGTGATAGAGTGGTCCAGTTTCATTTTTTTTGCTTGTAGTTGTCCAGTTTTTCCAGAACCATTTATTGAAGAGATGGTTTCTTCCTTATTGCTTATTTTTGCCCCAGATTAATTGACCATATGAACCTGGGTTAATTTCCAGGTTCTCAGTTCTGCTCCATTAATCTATGTGCTGATTTTTGTGCCAGGATGATACGGTTTTGTTGTTTTAAATGCTAGTAGTCAACCATTATCTTTGTTGGTGTTTTTTTTTTAATTACATGCATACTTTTAAGTAAATTCTACCCCCAATGCGGACTTTGAACTCATGACCCTGAGATCGAGAGTCACATGCTGGAAGTTCCTGAATGGCTCTGTCGGTTGCATCCAACTCTTGACTTTGGCTCAGGTCATGATCTCAGGGATGTGAGATCGATCCTGAGTTCGACTCCACACTGAACACTGAGCCTGCTTTTTTTTTTTTCTTTCTTTCTATCTTTCTTTTCAGTGTTCCAGAATTCATTGTTTATGTGCTCCATGCAGTACGTGTCCTCCATAATACCCACCACCAGGCTCACCCAATCCCCCACCCCCTCCCTTCCAAAACCCTCAGTTTGTTTCTCAGAGTCCACAGTCTCTCATGCTTCATCTTCCCCTCTGATTTACCACAACTCACTTCTCTCCATCTCCCAATGTCCTCCGTATTATTCCTTATGCTCCACAAGTAAGTGAAACCATATGAAAATAGAGTCTCTGCTTGATTTATTTCACTCAGCATAATCTCTTCCAGTCCTGTCCATGTTGATACAAAAGTTGGGTAGTCATCCTTTCTGATGGAGGCATAATACTCCATTGTATATATGGACCATATCTTCTTTTTATTTTATTATATTTTATTTTATTTATTTGACAGAGAGATCACAGGTAGACAGAGAGGCAGGCAGAGAGAGAGGGGGAAACTGGCTCCCTGCTGAGCTCCCCTTGATGTGGGGCTCTATCCCAGGACCCAGAGATCATGACCTAAGCCAAAGGCAGAGGCTTAACGCACAGATCCACCCAAATGCCCCTAGACCATATCTTCTTTATCCATTCTTCTCTTGAAGGGCATCTTGGTTCTTTACACAGTTTGGTGTCTGTGGCCATTGCTGCTATGAACATTGGGGTAGAGATGGCCCTTCTTTTCACTACATCACTGTCTTTGGGGTAAATACCCAATAGTGCAATTGCTGGGTCATAGGGAAGCTCTATTTTTAATTTCTTAAGGAATCTCCACACTGTTTTCCAAAGTGGCTGCACCAACTTGCATTCCCACCAACAGTGTAAGAGGGTTCCCTTTTCTCCACATCCTCTCCAACACCTTTTGTTTACTCTTGTTATTTTTGGCCATTCTAACTGGTGGGTAGACGGTGGTATCTCAGTATGGTTTTGATTTGAATCTCCCTGAGGCTAATGATGATGAACATTTTTTCATGTGTCTGTTTGCCATTTGTTTGTTTTTGGAGAAGTGTCTGTTCATGTCTTCTGCTCATTTTTTGACATGATTGTTTTGTGTGTGTTGAGTTTGAGGAGTTCTTTATAGATCTTGGATATCAGCCCTTTGTCTGTAGTGGCATTTGCGAATATCTTCTCCCATTCCGTGGGTTGCTTCCTTGTTTTGTTGACTGTTTCCTTTGCTGTGCTGAAGGTTTTGATCTTGATGAAGTCCCAAAAGTTCATTTTTGCTTTTGTTTCCTTTGCCTTTGGAGACATATCTTGAAAGAAGTTGTTGTGGCCAAAGTTGAAGAGATTACTGCCTATGTTCTCTTCCAGGATTTTGATAGATTCCTGCCTCACGCTGAGGCTTTTATCCATTTCTAGTTTATCTTTGTGTATGGTGTAAAAGAATGGTCAAGTTTCATTCTTCTACACATAGCTGTCCAAATTTCCCAGCACCATTTATTGAAGAGACTGTCTTTTTTCCACTGTATATTTTTTCCTGCTTTGTCGAAGATTAGTTGACCATAGCGTTGAGGGTCCATATCTGGTCTTTCTACTCTTCCACTGGTCTATGTGTCTGTTTTTGTGCCAGTACCATGCTGTCCTGGTGATCACAGCTTTGTAGTAAAGCTCGAAAACTGGCAACATGATGCCCCGAGTTTTGTTTTTCTTTTTCAACATTTTCTTAGCAATTTGGGGTCCTTTCTGGATCCATTCAAATTTTAGGATTGTTTGCTCTAGCTCTTTGAAAAATGCCGGTGGAATTTTGATCAGGAGGGCATTGAAAGTATAGATTGCTCTAAGCAGTATAGACTTTTTAACAATGTTTATTCTTCCAATCCATGAGCAGGAATGCTCTCCCATCTTTTTGTGTCTTCTTCAGTTTCTTTCATGAGTGTTCTGTAGTTCCTTGAGTACAGATCCTTCACCTCTATGGTTAGGTTTATTCCCAGGTATCTTATGGTTCTTGGTGCTATAGTAAATGGAATCAATTCTCTAATTTCCCTTTCTATATTTTCATTGCGGAGCCTGCTTATGATTTTCTCTTTCCCTGACCCTCTCTCCTTCTACCCCTTCTTTAGTGCACATGCATGTCCTCGCTCACTGGTGTGCTCTCTTAAGAAAAAAAAAAGTCACATGCTCCACCAAATATGGCAGTCAGCCAGGCACCCCCGGGATGATACGGTTTTGATTATTATAGTTCTGTAGTGTATCTTGAAATCTGGGATTGTGATACCTGTGACTTCATTCTTAAGATTGCTTTGGCTATTCTGGTCTTTGTGGTTTCATGCAGATTTTAGGATTATTTGTTTTAGTTCTACAAAAAAATGCTCTCGGTGTTTTTTTTTTTTTATAATTTTTATTGTTGCACTTTATTAGTTTTATTTTTTTTAAAAGATTTTATTTATTTATTTGACAGAGATTACAAGTACGCAGAGAGGGAGGCAGAGAGAGGGGGGTAAGCAGGCTCCCCACCAAGAGAGAGCCTGACTCGGGGCTCCATCCCGGGACCTGGAGACCATGACCTGAGCCAAAGGCAGAGGCTTTAACCCACTGAGCCACCCAGGCATCCCTCTCGGTGTTTTGATGGGGTTATATTGTATCTGTAGATCACTTTGGGTAGCACAGACATCTTAACAGTGATCTTGCCATTCAGGAGCACGGTACATCTTTCCATTTTCTTGTGACATCTTCCATTTCTTTTCATCGGTATGTTATTGTTTTCAGAGTATAGGTCTTTCACGTCCTGGGTTAAGATCATTTCTAGGTATTTTATTCTTTTTGATATAGTTATAAATGAGATTTCTTTTTCTTTCTTTCTTTCTTTCTTTCTTTCTTTTTTTAAAGGTTCTATTCATTTATTTGACAGCGAGCACAAGCAGGGGGAGCAGCAGGCAGAGGGTGAGGGAGAAGAGCCTGACATGGGACTCCATCCCAGGACCCTGGGATCATGTCCTGAGCCAAAGGCAGATGCTCAGCTGACCACCCAAATGCCCGGTAAATGAGATTTCTTGATTCCTTTTCCTGCCAGTTATTGGTTCATAGGAATCCAACAGGTTTCTGTATATTTGTATCTTGCTGCTTTACTGATTTCATTTATTCTGCTAATTTTTTTTGTGATGTGTTTAGGGTTTCTATATTTGTTATATCATCAGCAAATGGTGAATTCTACTTCTTACCATTTTGGTGCCTTTTATATCTTTTCCTTGTCTGAGTGCTATGTCTAGGACTTTTGATACTTTGTTTAATAAAAGTAGCAAGAGTGTGTCTTTTTCCTGATCTTTGGGGGAAAGCTTTCTGCCTTTAATTATTGCCTATTATTTAACTATAGGTTTGTCACATATGGCCTTTAGAATGTTGTTATGTTTCCTTTATAACCAGTTTGCTTTTATCATAAATGGATATTGAATTTTGTCATATGCTTTTCTTTCTTTCTTTTTTTTTTTTTTGCATCTATTGATGTGATAAAATGATTTTTATCCTGCATTAGGTTAGGGTCGTAATACCACATTGGCTGATTTGTGGATACTGAACCAGCCTTTCACCCCACAAATAAATCCCACTGGATCATGGTAAATTATCCTCTTAATGTATTGTTGAATTTGATTTGCTAATATTTTGCTCACGGTTTTTGCTTCTATGTTCATCAGGGATATCAGCCTGTAATTTTCTTTTCTTGTGTTTTTCTCTGGTTTTGATATCAGGGTAATAACAGCCTTGTAGAATGAATTTGGAATTGTTCCTTACTTTTCAATTATTTTTTTTTTAATAGTTTAAGAAGAATAGGTGTGACCTCTTTAAATATTTGGTAGAATTCAACCTGGTCTTCAACTTTTTTATATTGGGAGCTTTCATTACTAGTTATAGGTCTGTTCAGATTTTCTGTTTCTTCTGGATTCAATTTTGGAAGGTAGTATGTTTCTAGAAATTTTTCTATTTCTTCTAGGTTGTCTAATTTGTTGACACAATTTCTCCAGGTGTTTCTTATGATCTTCTATATTTCTGTGGTCTAACTTCTGTCCTTTCTGGTTTTGTTTATTTGAATCCCTCACACACACAATTTTTTTTTTTTTTTTGATGAGTCAGGCTAAAGTTTTATCAGTTTCATTTATCTTTTCAAAGAATCAGCTCTTAGTTTCACTGATCTTTCCTATTGTATTTTTAGTCTTTATTTCATTTATCTCCACGCTGATCTTTATTATTTCCTTCCTTCTATTAACGGGTTTTTTTTCCTTTTTTTTTTTTTTTTTCTCTGTTTACATGAGGTGTAAGGCTAGGTTTGAGATTCCTCTTGTTTTTTGAGGTAGGCTGTATTGTTGTAAACTTCCCTCTTAGAATGCCTTTTGTTGTGTCCCAAAGATGTTGGACCATTGTGTTTCTATTTTCTTTAGTCTCAATGTATTTTTTATTTCTTCATCAAGCCATCGGTTGTTTAAAAGTATGTGGTTTAGCCTCCATATGTTTGTTTTTGCAGTTATCCTCTTGTAATTTCTAGTTTGAAAAAGTTGTGGTCAAAGAAGATATGTGATAGGACTTCAGTCTCTTAAATATATTGGGACTTTTGGACCAACATGTGATCTATTCTAGAAGATGTTCCATGTGCACTTGAAAAGAATGTGCCTTTTGCTGTGTCTGGATAGAAAGTCCTGTATGTTTCTGTTAAGCCCATCTGGTCTAAGCTATCATTCAAAGCCACTCTTTCCTTAATGATTTTCTGTCTAGATCCATTGCTATAAGTGGGGTGTTAAAGTCTTCTGCTAATGAATTACTGTCCATTTTTCTCTGTTAATATTTGCTTTATATATTTAAGTGCTCTTATGTTGGGTGCTGGAATTTACTATTTTTATTAAAATTTACCATTTTTGTATTCTCTTGTTGGATTGATCCCTTTATAGCATGTAATGCTCTTCTTTGTCCCTTATTACAATCTGCAGTTTAAAGTTTACATCATCTGATAGAGATATTGCTATCCCTGTCTATTGTTTGATTCTGTTTGCATGGAATATCTTCTATCCCTTTATATTCAGTGTCTAAGTGTCCTTAAGTCTGAAGTGAGTCTTTTGTGGCAGCGTATGGATGGGCCATTTTTTTTTTTGTTTTAACTCCTTCAGTCACCCTATGTGTTTTGATTGGACCTTTTAGGCCACTTACACTGAAAGTAATTGTTTATGTTTAAAATTATTGATAGATACATATGATTTCCCTGATATGAGGAAGTGGAGTTGTGACGTGGGGGGGTTGGGGGGTAGGAAAAGAATAAATGAAACAAGATGGGATCAGGAGGGAGACAAACCATAAGAGACTCTTAATCTCACAAAACAAACAGGGTTGTGGGTGAGGGTGGGGGGGTTATGGACATTGGGGAGGGCATGTGCTATGGTGAAGGGTATAAACCTGGTGATTCACAGACCTGTACCCCAGGGGCTAATAATACATTATATGTTTATAAAAAAAATTTTTTTTTAATTATTGATAGGTATGTACTTATTGCCATTTTGGTTATTTTCTGGTGGTTTTTGTAATTCTTTTTTAAAAAGATTTTATTTATTTATTTATTTGACAGATAGAGATTACAAGTAGGCAGAGAGGCAGGCAGAGAGAGAGAGAGAGGAGGAAGTGGGCTCCCTGCTGATCAGAGAGCCCAATATGGGGCTAGATCCCAGGACCCTGGGATCATGACCTGAGCTGAAGGCAGAGGCTTTAACCCACTGAGCCACCCAGGCGCCCTGGTTTTTGTAATTCTTCTGTTTCTTCTTTTTTGTTGTTGTTTTTTAAGACTTTATTTATGTCTTTGTGAGAGAGAGTAAGCTCATGAGTAGGGGGAATGGCAGGGGGAGAAGCAGACTCCCCACTGAGCAAGGAGCCTGATGCAGGATGTGACTTTAGGACCCTGGGATCATCATGACCTGAGTCAAAGGCATTTAACTGACTGAGCCACCCAGGCGCCCTCTTCTGTTTCTTCTTTTGCTCTCTGTTTGCCCCTGTGATTTGGTAACAATCTTTAGTGCTTTGCTTGGATTCCTTCCTATTCCATCTGTGTCTATTACAAGTTTCTGGTTAGCATTTTCTAAGGGGTTCTTAGGCAACACTGTATATGGCAGTATATTTTAAGTTGATAGTTATGCTTGAACACATTCTTTTTTTTTTTTTTTTTTCCCTTAAGGTTTATTTTAGAGGAAGAGTGAGAGCAAGAGCACGAGCAGGGGGAGGGGCAGTGGGAGAGGGAAAAGAGTGTTCCAGGGGAGTGTTGGGGCTTGATCTTATGACCCTGAGATCATGACCTGAGCTGAAACTGAGCCACCCAGGCGCCCATGTTTGAATACATTCTTAAAAGCACCACAGTTTTATTCCCATTCCACCCCCTAATTTTTGTATTTTGCTGTCATATTTTACATCCTTTCACTTGAGTATCCCTTAACTAAATATGGTACATACAGTTGATTTTACTGCTTTTGTCTTTTAATCTTCTTTCTAGTTTCATAAGTGATCACTCTTGATCTACTACTTTTACCACAAGTTGGCTTTTACCAGTGACATTATTCTGTCATAATTTTCTTCCTTCTACTTACAGCTTAGTCTTATTCCACTTGAATCTCCTTCACACTTCTTATATGGTCCGGTTAGTGATGATGAAATTCTTTAACTTCTGTTTGTCTGGGAAACTCTGTATCCCTCCTTTAATTCTGAATTTTAATCTTGTCAGGTAGAGAGTACTCTTGGTTGTAGATTTTTTCCCCCCTTTCAGCACTTTGAATAGGTCTTGGCACTCCCTTCTGGCCTCCAGAAATCTATGCTGAAAAATCAGTTGAGAGCCTTAAGGGTGTTTTCCTTATTTGTAACTAGTTGTTGTTGTTGTTTTCTCTTGCTGATTTTAAGAGTCTCTCTTTGTCTTTGATTTTTTGCTATTTTAATTATGTTTCTTGGTGTGTGTCTCTGAGTTCACTTTGCTTGGGGCTCTCTTTGCTTCCTGGGCCTGGATGTCTGTTGCCTTCCCTAGGTTAGAGAAGTTTTCCATTATTATTTCTTCAAATAAGTTTCCTGCCCCCACTTTCTCCTGTAATGTGAATGTAGTATGTTTGATATTGTCCCAAATGTCCTTTCACCTATCCTAATTTTTAATTTTTTTCCCCTGCTCTTCAGTTTGGATAATTTCTACTAACCTGTCTTCCAGATTGCTGATCCATTCTTCTTCCTACCCTCATCTGCTGTTCATGCCTTCTACTGTATTTTTCCTCTCAGCTATTGTATCCTTCAGTACTGACTAGTTCTCTTTTCTATTTTCTCTTTGTTGACATTTTCACTGAGTTCATGCACTCTTCTCCCAACTCCAGTGGGCACCTTTATGACCATTATTTTGACCTCTTTATCAGATCAACTGCTTATCTCCATTTCATTTAGTTTTTTCTCTCACAATTTGTCTTGATCTTTCATTTGGAACACATTTCTGTCTCCTTATTCTTGTCTGTTTCTTATGTATTAGGTACTTGAGCTATGTCTCTTGGTCTTGAAGATAATGGTCTTATGTAGAAGGCATCCTGCAGGGCCCAAAGGCACAATCCCCCCAGGTCACTGGTCACCAGCCACTCCAGGGGTGTCCCCTGTGTGGGATTCATGTGCCTTCCTGTTGTTTCTGGGTGGCAGCTGCTGCAGGCATGGTGGCAGTGGGACTAGCCCCCAGCATGCCTGGCTTTGAGCCTGGCTGCAGCTGCTGCAGGTGCACTGGTGGATAAGGTTGGCCCCCTCAGTGTGGCTGACTGCTTGACAGGCTCTGCACCTGTTTTAGGTGTGTTGGTGGGCAGGCCTGCCCCCCCCCCATCTTTCCCCAAGGTAGGAGTCACTCTGGATGGGCACTGGCTTTAACTGAGGCTGCCTGCCAGGGTGAGTGGGTTGGGTGACACAGGTGGGGAGTGTCAGAACTGATGCCCTGGGCATCATGCGAGCTAGGCTGAAGGGAGGCAAGAAAATCATGCCCTATCAGCTCTTTTCCTGGAGAAGATTCCTACAGACCCCTGCCCCTCTGGCATACACCCTAAAATCAGTACATTTTCTTCATGTATGACCCAGGTGCTTTTCAAACAAATGCCTCTGTGCTGGATCTCCCAGCAAGCGACTGTGCCTCTGAAGAGTGGAGTCTGTTTCCTAGAACCCTCCTGCTTTCTGGAGTTCAGCCCCATTCATTGGTTTTCAAAGCCAGGCAGTATGGGGGCTAGTCTGTCCAGTGCAGGTCCTCAGGGCAGGGCGCTTGATCTGGAGCTTGAAACTGTCTCACTCAATAGGGAGGACTTTAGCACCTGTCCCTTTGGATGGGTCACCACTTAGGTGCTCTTCAACCTGTTGTCCCCCTCCCACCCCAGTATTTTCACAGTTTCCTCACTGGGTCTTGAGAGTGAGCCTGCATAAAGCCCTCCAAGAGTGGAACCTCCATTTTCTAGAGTACTTTGGGACCCCTGGGTGTCAGCCCCATTGGATTTCCAAATGGGATGTTCCAGGACTCCTCTCTCTCTTGTGCAGATCCCAAGGGCTGGGGTGCCTATGTGGGACACCAACGCCTTGCTCCTCTGGGAGAGGTGTCTGTCTGATGAGATCCTTCCCTGTTCTGTATCACCATGTCAAGGGTGGAGTATTTTTTTCTTTTTTCTCCCAGATGATGCCTCTGCCTCTCCTACTCATCTTGGTTTATTCCTTTTACCCTTCGTTGTGGAGAGAAGTCCATCTAGTCTTCAGATCTTTTTCAGAGGAAAATGATCCATACATAGCTATGATTTGCTATGTCCATGGGAGGGAGTAGGTTTGGGATCTTTCTATGTCAGCACTTTTTTAAAAAGATTTTATTTATTTATTTGACAGAGGGGGCACCTGGGTGGCTCAGTGGGTTGAAGCCTCTGCCTTCAGCTCAGGTCATGATCTCAGGTCCTGGGATCGAGCCCCATATTGGGCTCTCTCCTCAGCGGGGAGCCTCCTTCCCCACCCCCCGCCGCCCCTCTCTGCTTGCCTCTCTGCCTATTTGTGATCTCTGTCTGTAAATAAATAAATAAAATATTTTTTAAAAAAGTAATCTATTTATTTATTTGACAGACAGACAGACAGACAGAGAGACAGACAACACAAGCAGAGAGAGTAAGAGAGGGAGAAGCAGGCTTCCCACTAAGCAGGGAGGCTGATATGGTGCTCAGACCCCAGGATCCTGGGATCATGACCTGAGCCACCCAGGCACCCCAGCATTTTCCATGATAGACTTTTTTACATGAATAACCTTCTAGTGGTGATTCCATCTCCACTCCAAGCCCCCTACCAACCACAATGAGGGATAGACCCAACTTGTAAATATATTATTTTGGAATTCACATCTGTGTCATGACTGATATTAGCCTGTGATTTTTCCTTTCTTACACTATTACTTGGGTTTGATATCACAGTAATAGTAGCCTATAGAATGCATCAATACTGCTCCTATTTGTATATATAATCGAGAATAGTTTGAATAAGAGGGGAACACTTAGTTCCTTAAGTGTTTGTAGAATTTGCTTGTAAAATCATTTTGACCTGGTGAAGTTTGTTTAGGGGTAGATTTTTAACTATTGATACAATTTATTTATTTACTATAGGCCTATTCATGATTTCTAACTCTTGGGTGAATTTTGGTAACTTATGTTTTATTATTTAGGATTTTTTACTTTCGTCTGAGTTTTCAATTTTATTGGCATAAAGTTTAACATACTCTTCTATCTTCCTATTCCAGAGCCTTTTTCATTCCTAGTATTAATATTTATATTCCTTCTTGGTCATTAAGCAATTGCAGCAGAGTTTGATGTTTGTTTGCTTTTTTTTTTTTTTTTTCCTTTCAGTTCTGTTTCAGCTTTGGGGTTCATCAAGCTTCTTTGTTTTCTATTTCATTGATTCTTTTTTCTTTTCTTTTTTTTTTTTTTTTTAAGATTTTATTTATTTATTTGATAGAGAGAGATCACAAGGAGGCAGAGAGGCAGGCAGAGAGAGGAGGAAGCAGACTTCCCACTGTGGGGCTAGATCCCAGGACCCTGGGATCATGACCTGAGCCGAAGGCAGAGGCTTAACCCACTGAGCCACCCAGGCGCCCCCCATTCTTTATTTTAAACAAAAGAAGGAAAAAACCAAAATCCTGGGGTTGATGGGGGGATGTCTTTCTCATGGCTCTGGAGGGTAGAAGCCTGAGGCCAAAGTGCCAAGCTGGGTTACAGTGAGAGCACTTCTAGGTAACACGAGCCCCCTGTTCCTGTATCCTCATGTGTTGGAAGCTCCTAAGGGAACTGGCTGGGCCCTTTTTGTAGGACCCTGATCCCATTCACGAGGGTTCCATCTTTATGACCTAATTAGCTCCCAAAGGTTCCCCCTCCACACGCCACTGGATTAGGAATTGAAACCTTTCAACATAGGAATTTTGGGGTGGGGGGCACAAAAGTTCAGTCTGTTGCAATGACCTCATCTAAGTCCATGACTTCTACTATCTGATAGTGTGGTTCATAGTTCTTAATCATTGTTTCTTAGTTTTACTGGGTCAAATTCTTAAGGAAGAATGTGAAAGACTAATTTCAGTCCTTGGACTCATTTTCCACTTGGGTTAGGTATACATTCTTGGATCAGTCAGCTGTGGACAGAAGGGTGGGGTCATGTGGTTTCAGCATGGTAGTCTAGCCCACAGAGAGACAGAAGTTTCCCCAGAAAGGGAAGGCAATCAAGCTACTATCTACTTTCCATTCGATCCCAAAATTGTCTCTGTTCTTTCTAGAGGGTTAAGGCACTGCAGGTATTCCTGCCTGTTCTTTTCCTGCTGAGTTGAACTGCAGGCATGGGGGACCTTCACTGGCAAGCTCAGTCCTGCCCATTTCTGGGCTCAATTTACACAGCATTAAACAACACCTTGAGTGCCCTATGTCTGCCAGCAAGCAGGATCTAAAATTTAGTCTGGTGGCCATGAGCAGCAAGCATCTTGCTGTCTGCCAGGCTGGTTTTCCCCCTGACCACCTTACTGGGTCTCCCCGCTCTCAGCCCCCAGTTGAGATGTAATTGATATATATTAGTTTCAGGTATACAACAACATGATTTCAGGTTTGTATGTAGTGTCAAATGATCACCACAATAAGTGTACTTAACATTCATCACCACAGTTCAGATTTTTTTTCTTGCAATGGGAACTTAATAAGATTTATTCTTAGTAATGTTCAAATATACAATAGAAGATTATTAACTACAGTCACCATGTTGTACATTACATCCCCAGGACTGACTTATATATTTTTAAAATTTTATTTATTTGTTTGACAGACAGAGATTACAAGTAGACAGAGAGGCAGGCAAAGAGAGAGGAAGGGAAGCAGGCTCCCTGCTGAGCAGAGAGCCCATACAGGGGCCTGATCCCAGGACCCTGGGATCATGACCTGAGCCGAAGGCAGAGGCTTTAACCCACTGAGCCACCCAGACACCCCAGGACTGACTTATTTTAACTGGAGGTTTTATTTTTTTACAAACTACACGCATTCTGTCCACTGCCCCACCTCTGGCAACCACCAATCTATTCTCTGTACCCGAGTTCATTGTCAACAGTTAAGAATTCCACATATAAGGCAGATTATATGGTATTTTTCTTTCTCTCACTTATTTCATTTGGTTAGCTTAAGGACCTCAAAGTCCATCCGTGTTGTCATAGATAGCAAGATTTCTTCCTTTTTTATGGCTCAATAGTATTCTGTTGGACATATATGCCACATTTTCTTAATTTATTCATCAGTGGACACTTAGGTTGCTTCCATGTCTTGACTATTGCAAAGAATACTGCAGTGGGGGCAGCAGGGTGGCTCATTCGATTAAGTGTCTGCTTTCGGCTCATGTCATGATCCCAGGGTCCTGGGATTGAGCCCCGTGTTGGGGTCCCTCCTCAGGAAGGAGCCTGCTTCTCCCTCTGCCTCTGCTGCTCCCCCTGCTTATAGTCTCTCTATATAACTAACTTAAAAAAAAAATGCTGCAATGAACTTGGAGGGGGTGTATGTATGTAGTGTTTTCGTTTCCTTTGGATAAATACTTGCTGGATCATATGGTAGTTCTCTTTATTTGGGGGATAACTTTCATGTTTGTCATAGTGGCTGTGCCAGTTTCCTTTCCCACCAACAGCACACGCGAGTTCCCTTTTCTCCTCTTTCTTGCCAACACTTGTTAGAATGGTTACTATCAAAAAGGAGGGGCACCTGGGTGGCTCAGCTGGTTAAGCATCTGCCTTCGGCTCAGGTCATGATCCTGGAGTCTCCCCAGGGAGTCTGCTTCTCCCTCTGACCCTCTTCCCTCTCATGCTTGCACTCTCTCTCAAGTAGATAAATAAAATTTTTTAAAAAATTAAAAAGAAAAAGACAGCAGGTGCGAGGTGATCACTCATTGCACTTCTATTTGCACTTCCTTGACGAGTGATGTTGAGCTCCTTTCCGTGCACATCTTGGCCATCTGTTTCTTCTCCCTGGAAGAAGGTCCATTCAGAGCCTCTCCCCATTTCCTACACCGGATAGGGTTTTGGTTTTCGTGGTGTTTGTGTTTTTCTCTAATGAGGTGTATGAGTGCTTTGTACAGTCTGCGTATTACCCCTTATCAGATAGGGCCCTTGCAAATATCTTCTCCCACTCAGTGAGTTGCCTTGTTTGTCTTGTTGGTGGCTTCCTTCACTGTGCAGAAGCTTCCAGTCTGCTGTAGTCCCAGCTGTTTGCTTCTGCTCCTGCTGACCTATCAAAAAAATCCATGCCAGCGAAGGCCTCTGCCTTCGCCTCAGGTCATGATCTCAGTGTCCTGGGATCGAGCCCAAATGGGACTCTCTGCTCGGCAGGGAGCCTGCTTCCTCCTCCTCTCTCTCTGTCTCTGCCTACTTGTGATCTCTCTCTCTCTCAAATAAATAAAACAAAATCTTTTTAAAAATTAAAAAAAAAAAAAAGAAAGAAAGGAAAAAAAAATCCATGCCAAGGTTTGTTTTTTATGGTTTCAGGTCTCACATGTAGGTCTTTAATCCATTTTGAGTTTATTTTGCATATGGCATGAGAAAGTTGTCCAGTTTCATGCTTTCACAGGAAGCTGCCCAGTTTTCCCAGCACTGTTAATTGAAAAGACTATTCTTTTAGCATTGGATATCCTTGGCTTCTTTCTCATAAATTGACCATATATATGGATTTATTTCTGGGCTCTCTCTTCTGGTCCTTTGATCTGTCGATAACTGTTTTACAATATAGGTGAAAATCTGGAAGCACGGTATCTTCAGTTTTGTATTTTGTTTTGTTTTTGTTTTTTTTTTTTTTTTTTTTTTTTTAGATTTGTTTTTTGCAGGAAGATAGCAGAGGAAGAGAGAAGTCGACTCCACACTGATTGCAGAGTCCACTGTGGGGCTTGATCTCACAACCCTAAGATCATGACCTGAGTCAAAATCAAGAGGCGGATGCCTAACTGACTGAGCCACCCAGGTGTCCCTAGTTTTGCATTTTTTATGATTCCTTTGGCTATGTCTTGTGGTTCCATACAATTTGCCAATTATATCTCAATCTTAAAAATGCCACTGGAATTTGGTAGGGATTGCATTGAATAGATTGTTTTGGGTGGTCTGTACATTTTAACACTATTCTTTCAAACATGAGCACTGAATTTTGCATTAATTCAATTTTCTTCATTGTGTTATTCACCTTTCTTTTTGAAGATTCGTTTTTTTCTATTATGCTCAGTTAGCCAACATATAATATACATCATTGATTTTTGATGTAGAAGTTTTATTTTAGAAAGCATATGCATGAGCATGGAGGGGAGGTGGAAGGGGAGAGGGAGAAAGGATCCAAGCAGACTCCATGTGAAGTTCAGAACCAGTCACTGGGCTCAGTCTCACAAGCCTGACCTGGAACCAAGCATGATCTGACCTGGAACCAAGAGGCAGTTGCTTCAGCAATCATGCCACCCCTATGTTGTTCACCTTAGTTGTGTTTTATGTATTTCCTTTGAAATTGTAAATGGGACTCTTAATTTCTCACATATTTAATTATTTTATAGAAATGAAAGAAATTTTTTATTTTGTACCCACCAACTTTACTGAACTTGTTTTTTTTTTTTTTTCTGGTGAAGTGTTTAGGGTTTTCCATATGTATATAACATCATGTCATCTGCAAGTAGAGACCATTTTACCTCTTCCTTTCTTATTGGAAGTTTTCATTTTTTCTCGGAGTGCTCTGGCTAGACTTCCAATACTATGTTGAATAAAAGTGGTGAGTGTAGCATCTTTGGTTTTTATTTTAGGTTAGCTGTGGGCTTTTCCATACATGGTCTTTATGATGTTTCTTCCATTGCCCACTTTGTTGAGAGGTGTTATCATACATAGATGGTGAATTTTATCCTATGTTTTACTGCTCTACTGGGATCATGATTTTTGTCCTTCATTTGGTTAATGTAGTATATCTGTGTTGTTTTTCTAACTTAAGCTAGATCCTTAGCTCAGTAACTTACCAGCCTTTTTTCTTTTCTAATATAAACCTCTAATGCCCTCAGTTTCTTTTCAAGTGTCATTTCCACTACATGTTAATTTTTGGAAAGTAGTACAGGTATTTTAACTGTTCACCTCTACTTATGTTTAAGTGCCCATTATGATTTCTTTATTTAGCCTGGAGTTATTTAGGAGCAATTTCTTTAATCTGTTAAGCTTACACAGAAATAGGTAACAAAAAATAACCGAAGACTAATAGCTTTGTGGTCAGAGAACATGGTTTATATGATACATATTCTCTGAAACTTACTGGGACTTGCTTTATACACAAGTGTGTGGTCGAGTTTTATAAGACTGTTCACTATGCTGTTTTTACATTTTTATTAACTTTTGGTCTGTTTAACTTATTCAGTGTGTTAGATCTTCCATCCAGATCGTAAAAGTGACATTTTTTTTTTTCTCTGTAGTTCTAACAACTTTTGGCTTATGCATTTTTAAGACTATTAGGTAAGTACTTGTATTTTATGTACCTGGTAAATTTCCTTTACAAAACAGAATAGTAAATACAATGTCTACCTTAGAAGGGTGGTGATAATGTAAACTAACACCAAATCACAAATCACTAAGAACACTGTTTAACATTAGTACATTGTAAGTACTACCTAAATGCTGGCTTAAAAAAAATCCTGATAGATTAGATGTGCCAATCCAAAATAGTGACTTCTTACATTTCTTGTAGTATTGATATTTTAAAATTATTTAATATTATTTAAAATATTTTAAAATTTGTTCCTGCTTTATTTCTCCCTATTTGTCCTGTTGTTTCTTTTCTCATTTATGACATTTTGATCAAGTTTTTTTACTCTCCTATCAGTTTAGAAGTTATATACTTTTTTACAACTTTAGTAGTTCTCCTTAATTTTAGAATTTTTCCTAATTTAACAAAGTCTAAAGTTACTATCTTAATTTCCATTTTGAAACCATGGAAGACCCTTAACTTCATCTCTTGATTGACATGTTGTTATCCAGGATTTTAAGGCCTACAAAATAATTTTTTTTTAAGATTTTATTTATTTATTTGACAGAGAGAGAGAGACATCACAAGTAGGCAAAGAGGCAGGCAGAGAGAGGGGGAAGCAGGCTCCCCGGTGAGCAGAGAGCCCAATGCAGGGCTCCATCCAGGGACCCTGAGATCATGACCTGAGCTGAAGGCAGAGGCTTAACCCACTGAGCCACCCAGGTGCCCCAAGTTTTTAGTTCATATAAACAATGAATGATTTAAGACTTACCTAAATACATTATTAATCTGTTTACTTTTCCTTCTTGCATTGCCTATCTTCCCTCATTTTTCTTTTTTCAAGTATACCTTTCAAACATTGCTACTCTTAAGGGTGGTCAACAGACCAATAGCATCATTACATCACCCGAGAACTTATTTTTAAAAACAGGCTCTTAAGGACCTACTTTTAAGAAATACAGGCTCCTGGGGCGCCTGAGCAGCTCAGTTAGTTAAGCCTCTGCCTTTGGCTCAGGTCATGATCCCAAGGTCCTGGGATTAAGCCCCTCATTGGGCTCTCTGCTTGTCAGGGAGTCCGCTTCTCTCTCTGTTTGCTGCTCCTCATGCTTGTGTTCTCTCACTCTTGTTCTATCTCAAATAAATAAATAAAATCTTTAAAAAAAAAAAAGAAAAGAAAAAGAAATACAAACTCCTGAGGTCCACTACAAATTCACTGGGTCAGAATAAGCATTTTAACCGGACCGCAGAATATTTATGTGTATTACAGTAAGCTTTAGAAGCACTGTTCTAAAAATTTCATTAGGTTAGGTCTGTTGATGGGAAAAGACCAGTGTTTATCTGAAAATGTCTATTTTAGCCTCAGTTTTGGTGATTAAGTTGACAGACTTATTTATCTCCCCCCCCCTCCCCCGCCTGCACTTAGCAGAAAATGTTGTAGTGACTTCCGGCTTCCATTTTTGGTACTGAAAAGTTGTCGTCCGTTTTGTGGCCATTTGTACCTAGTGAATTTTTTTTTTTCCTTACGTTCCATGTCCAACATGGGGCTTGAACTCAAAACCCTGAGATGAAGGCACTAGTTCTACCAGCTGAGCCAGCTAGTCGCCCTTGTACCTCGCTCATTTTTTGTCATTCTGAATCTTATTCCCTTCAACATTTCATGCATGGTTATTTTATATTGTTTCAATAAGGCCATGCAGCATCTGCAGTCATTGGTAGCGTAAATCTATTTATTTCTGCCATTCTCCTTCGGGGTTGTTTCCTTGTGTTTGGCGACTTTTATCAAAGTTCTCCAGAGAAAGAGAACCGATCGGATACACACGCACCCCTGCCCCTCCACCTCATGCACAGGCTACTCCTCTGGTATACCCTCTCACAGTGAATGACACGGACAGTCGCCTGAAGCAGAAATCGGAAAGTCCCTATGTTCTCCCTGCCACCCCCCCATATCCTGCAGCCATCAGGGCAAACGGAGTCTCCACCTCAGATCAACAGTCTACTCACTTCTCTGTTGTCCTATAGTCTTTCCATGTCCAGATCAGGGAGTCCTCGCCCCACGTCTAATCTCATTCTTCCATCTGACGTAGTATGTTATTTGAATGATCTTCATAAAATTTAAGTGTAATCAGGTCACTCTTCCGGATTAAAACTTCTTCAGCTCTCTCTGCCTGCCTCTCTGCCTACTTGTGATTTCCGTCTGTCAAATAAATAAATAAAATCTTAAAAAAAAAAATAAATAAAACCTTTTTCAGTCCCTATTTCCTTGAGGAAAAAGTTTAAATGGCATGTCATGCTTTACCAAGCACTTCAGCAGCCACCGTCTCTGTGCCCCTCCCCGCCAGCCACCCTCAACCTCATTTGGCTCCTCTAAGGTGGGGATGCGTCCTTGTCTGGGTCTTTACACACACTGTTAATCACTTTCCACAACCAATTACCTCCAAAGTAAATCACAATTCTTGCCTATGGGAAGCTGTTCATCCCTGCTCCACGGGCCAGTCACCACCCCTGCCCAGTCTCTAGAGCTGCTCTGATCAGCCTGGCAACTGTAAGAAAACAGGGTTGGCTTTATTCATTTTTAAAAAAATTTTTTTAGATTTTATTTATTTGACATGGAGAGAGATTGATCACAAGTAGGCGGAGAGGCAGGCAGAGAAAGAGGGGGAGGCAGGCTCCCTGCTAGCAGAGGGCCCAATGTGGAGCTCGATCCCAGGACCCTGAGATCATGATCTGAGCTGAAGGCAGAGGCTTTAACCCACTGAGCCACCCAGGTGCCCCTATTCATCTCTTTTGTGAAGTTCATTCCTATGAGGTGCAATCTAGAGAGAGGCAATTTTTGACTTCAGCAATGCTACAGTTTACAGGATTCTTACAAAAATAGAAAAGGCCAATAGCACCAACAAAGAATAGCAGGAAATAGCCTTCAAATCAGGAAATAACTTTAAAAATATTTTGTTTTTATATGGAAAAAAAAATGTATGGGTAAGCACACAGCTACAGCACTATAAAATTATTTCCAAGACCAGTGAGTTAATAAAATAGCAAATTCATGATGAAAATTATAATAAAATTAATCTGATTCAGTAGTAACCAAAATAAAATATGTAATTTGGCTTATGTTAAATTTTTTTCCAGATTTTATTTATTTGTCAGAGAGAGCATAAGCACGGGAAGTGGCAGGCAGAGGGAGAAGCAGGCTCCCCACTTGATCCCAGGATTCTAAGATCATGACCTGAGCCAAAGGCAGACGCTTAATGGACTGAGCCACTCAGGCATCCCTTCTGGCAACTTTTCAAGTAAGATTGCATTTAATAGCACTGTGTAAACTTAATATAGTCAGATTCATTTCTTAAAGTTTATGAATTTGCTTCAGCTAGGATACTTCTTAGTGTTTGGTCTACTTTAATATGTCAATTATTTAGCAAAGGATAAATTTAAAAGTTAAATTATTTAAAAATGAGTTCTCGGTAATAGTATTTTTAATAAAAAACATTCCTTTTGAGAAAATACATACCTTAACCCCCATACAAAATTTTAATAGGAAATCCGAGTCTCATTATGTATATGTGCACATGTGAATTTATACACACGTACTTTCCAATATTAGAAATATACTTATGGAGGATGCAAAATGTACACCAGGGAAATAAGAGCCCAGGATATATACATTTAAAGTGCAAACTCAATAAATTAGTTAAAATTTTATTACTCAGTAATGTGTGACCAGATTACAAATTATGTGGCAGTGGTAGCAAAAGTGGCAGGAAGGAACTTCACACTCAACATGTCTAATAAATAAAGCTTGGTGATCCATTCAATATTATACAAAATCAAAACTTCCAACACTTCTAAAGATCTTTAATATCTTTGAGAAATGCCAAATAATTCTAGGTAGGTAAGAAACTGCCTGACATTATACTTAAAAGAAATCATCTTAGAAAATTAATGGTTTTACTGTCTAAAAAGCCATTGATCCAAAATATGGTCTCCAAGAAAAAATAATTTAGTCTCCCATCCTGTTAGCATTTAGACTATTCTTTAGATCATCAACAATCTTTCACAACTCAGGTACGTATCTGTACCCAAGGAGTTCATGAACATTGTAAATATGGTCCATTTTCTTTGCAATTAAGTATTCCTAGCATTTTTTTTTTTAAATTAGACTCACAGTTGGGTTAGCAGTACTCAGTAGTCCTAGGTCACTTCTGTCATGTAGTCTCAAGGCAGCAGGAAATGAACAAGGATGGGCATCAGTTTTACAGTGACTAAACGCGTGACACCTAACATAGGATCCGGACATAAGCACATAATCCAATTATTCGCTGTGGCTTTCGGAGCCCACCTCTTTCTTTGATTAGACTTGAATTTATCTAATAAGGAGTAATGCTCATTTCATAAAAGGTTAACATCTTTAGGGCAATTCCTTTTCCTTCTGACAAATCTGTGTTTTTATTAACTAAATGTTTAAAAGTATGAATCCTGAGCAACAGTAGTAAGAACCATTTTTGACTAAAGAAGAAAATCCCGTCATTGTTAACACCCAAAACAGCTTCAAAAATTCAAGCATGGAATGTTAATAAGTCAGTGGGACTGGAACTCAGACTTCTGATGTCCACGGCAAACCTGAATACTCCGAGCAGAAATCGAACACACGTAGAGGAGACACATAACAGTAAGAAGCATCAGAGATCGATGCACCTGGATTCTGTTATACTTAACGAAGGTCAGTTTTTCATGGATAAACGCAGCTGGGAGCACAGCTCTGAGCAGTTCTTGCACTGAACAGGCCCCTTGGAAAGGCAACACTGGATTCCTTTTTCGATGGGCACAGACTCCCCCCCCACCCCTCGCCAAAATGTTCAAAGACCTAAAAGACACGTTCGGGAAAAAAAAACAATAGGAATCCTGTTTTCATGAAAGCAAAAAGTTCTGGCCACGCTGGAAACCGAAGTCACTTGAATTTTTAGTTCTAGCTACCATTCGTGAAAAGGAAGCGCTTACTACCAAAGCATCATTACGACAGAGCACTGGTGTCCCAGTGAAGGCGTCCAGGCACAGCTTCGCGACTTGGGTCAGCGGGAGCCGTGCTCCAACGGTACATGCAGAGTCCTCGTGGCGAGGAGCCTCTCACAGTGGCTGGGCCTGTCCCCGCAAGAATGGTCCGACGCGGGTCAGCACACTGACCCCGGGGCACAGCCCTCCAGGCTTCTTCCAAATGCCTTTTCTTTCATTCCAACGGCCTCTCCTCTTCTTCATCTGCTTCTTCAATGACCTGAATATCATCTGCTTGAGGTAAGGAAGGATTTTCCGCCGGCAGTTTATTCCCATCAACTTTACATTTCTCTTCTTCCTCTATCATTTCCTTCCATATCTTGTGGTTTTCCGTGAGGTGGTGCATGAGCTGACAAAATATTCGCCGTCTGCCTTTCCTCCTTTGCGGTTCTGCGAAATTTAAAAGCAATATATCGTGATTGTAGCAATACAGTTCCCTCGTTCATTCACTAAACATCTGAGTGCCTGTTACGTTCCAGGCACTTATTTCAGGCACCGGGGTTGTAGTAATAAACAGCAAGACGGAAATAATCAGCACTGTGGAGCCCGTATTCTAATGGAAAGACCCAGGTAAGCAACAGGAGAAGGGAAACGTGAGCTGGTGGTGTTATCAGATGAAAATAAAGCAGAGGAGGGGACCAGGGAAGACTGGGTGGAGAGCGAGGGGAGGAGGGGTCCTAAAGTTTCAAATGATAAATAGCAATGTGAAGTTCAACAACCTTTTTAGGATTTTAGGTATTGAATTAAACACCATTACCAAGGTTTCAGTGAATATAAATAATTTTTGGAAGCCAGTCAGCTTGTCCATGATGATGCGCAGAGGGTAGAGGCAGACGATGACTACTCTTCCTGATGGTGTCCCCGAACACAGCTGAGGGGTGGGGGCAGTTCTTCCAAATTATGTTATCTGTTCTCATTTAGAGCATGCCTGGAATGCTAGATATAATTTAAATTCTACTTTACTTGACAGAGAGCAGGAGAGAAAGGGAGAGAGCACAAGCAGGGGAGCAGCAGAAGGAGAGGGGGAAGCAGTCTCCCCACTCAGCAGAGAGCCTGATGTGGGACTTGATCTCAGGACCCCAAGGTCATGACCTGAGCCAAAGGCAGACACTTAACCAACTGAGCCACCTAGGTGCCCCCCTTCAATTCTAGTTTAAAGAGCAAATAACTGATTTCATTTATAGCTACAACAGTGACAAAATTTTTTTTCTCTATTTATGGTCACTGCTTTGTATAGAAAACTATGTCCCTACAGTTTGGCAATTCAAATCCATCACAGCCCTAAACTTGCTTCTCCCCTTAGAGCTAGAGAAGCTACGTTTTCTCTTCTCCCAACAGTTGTGATCCACCTTCCCAGACACTAGGAAGGCAGTTTAGCAGGGGTGGGTGCACTAGCCACACGAAGCACCTCACCTCACCAAGTCAGACATGGTGACAGCCCTACAGAGCATGCAAAGGCGAGGCCTCCTGCAGCAGACTGACCCAGAAGAGACAAAGACCAGGCGTGAACACGTGAGCACGTCCCCCAGCACGCAGGAGTGACTCAAGAGCCCATTCAATCTGAACACTCAGAGAGTAGTTACTCAAGACACAACTCCTGAATCTGTATCTTAAAGATCCAGGGGCTTATTAGCTAGTTAAGCGTCCGACTCTTGAGTTCAGCTCAGGTCATGATCATGGGGTTGTGAGATCAAGTCCCACTTGGGATTCTCCCTCACCCTCTCTCTAAAACAAAACAACCCCCCAAAACAGAGATCCAAACTTAATGTTACTAATTGTAAATATCCATTTAAGAAATCACAGCATCCCTATATTCTTACTAGGATTTAGACTGTCTTCTATTTCTTCATCATCGGTATCTAATTCTTCACCATCTTCCTCATCGTAACAACTCTCAGTGTCCTCGTCCTCTTCTGCTTCTACCCACTGACCCGGCAGCAAGCCAGCGGCGTCGTAGGAGTTACACAGAGGACCCACAATGTGGGTGATGAAAGATTCTTGGAGTTTTGCTAGTTGAGGTGAAGAACGATCCATGAAGGGACTGATGGGCAAACCGAGGTTTGCTTCTTCATCTCCCTAATCATTTTTAAAAGAAAAGTACATTTTGAACTGTTGAAAGAATAACCACCGAGCTTTTCCTATTAATATTATCTTTTTTTAAATATGCCGTCTACATCAAAATAATTATTACAAAGAAGTGTCTAATTACTCTGTCATTTCAACCGTAATAATTTCTCAGATATCTTGAGAAATCCAAAGTAAGACTTTCACACCTCACCAATCAACCAAAATGATTAATGTTCAGTGAACAAGAAAAACACACACACACACACAAAACAACAAATCTAACAACCTGAAAAATGTTATGTCTCTTTCTCTAGGGGGAGATAGGGGAGATAGTATCAGCAAGTTGTTGTACCTTAAACGCCCAGAGTTGAATTTTGCAAAAGCCTTTCAGCACCCTACCCGTTTCTAAGAGCAGAAGCAGAGGTATGGGCGGCTGAGATGAGGTGAGGAGTTGGTGAGGAGTGGGGTCTGCCCGCCCACACCCTCCCCTGTGGTCTCCAGGGCTTCAAAGAGTGTAATCTGAGATTAGACAGATGCCGTTTTCAAACCCTGCTTTTGCTACTTTCTACCAGACGTATGCTCTATGCCCATTTCAGGTGTAAAGTCTTAAATAATCTACTTTACAAGCTTGCTGTGAGGATGAAAAGCAATGTTGTATCAAGTATTTAGCACAGTACTGAGGATTCCCCAAATGGTCCTAGTGACCTTTTGGTTCCTAGTCTCTGAACTGGTGGGGAATGTATAAAGTCCAGAATGAACCGTGGGCAAGCAACGTCTATCTCCAATGTCCTGTGGAAACAACCAGAAAACTCTTCTAGTGACTGGCCCATTATCAAAAATCTATGATTTTACCTTCTGTGAGGAAGAAAACTGTTTACAGAAAAAGAAAAAGGAAAAAACAAACAAGCCTCAGTTGGGTTTATCCACAGGATTCTAGAATTTTGTAAGTTTGGCTTTTTTTTTTTTTTAATAGAAGTTTTGCTTTTCTTAGCCCAAGGTACTTAAATGGCTATAAGGATATAAAGACAGGATAATTAAGATAATAAAAAGTTCAGCAAGATTAGAATTTTGCATCCATATCGGAAGGATGCTTAATAGCATAACCAGATTTGTGAGAGCCTTCAAGACGACCCTGTGTGGTAGGATGCCAGATGACCTTTTTCTCCTTTAACATATGAATAATGAAACTTAAAAAGATTAAGTAAAACTGTCTGAAATAACGTTTTTTGTGACAGGTCTGGAATTATAGTAGCTGGCGTTTATTGAGCACTTATATGTCAGGAACTGTACTAAGAACTTAATTAATTCACCTAATTCTCATAGCAACCTTATGAACTAGATACCATCAAATATTCCTATTTTATCAATGAAGAAGCTGAGGCACAGACTTACTTAAGGTCACATTGCCAGTGAAGAAGAGAACCCAGGCTTCAACCTTAAGCATGTTTTCCCACTTTAATAAGAATTCTATATACTTTAAAAATATATTATAAATAGGGGCACCTGGGTGGCTCAGTGGATTAAAGTCTCTGCCTTCGGCTCAGGTCATGATCCCAGGGTCCTGGGATCCAGCCCCACATCAGGCTCTCTGCTCAGCAGGGAGCCTGCTTCCCTTTCTCTCACTCTGCCTAATTGTGATCTCTGTCTGTCAAATAAATAAATAAATATTTATATACATATATATATATATATCATAAATTGGGTCTAAATGAACTTTTCTAATGTTCTTTGAATTAGTGAGTCTTCTAAAGTTGGCATATACTACTACTGCTTTTTTGTTACTTCTGTTTGCACAGATAATATAAAGATGGCACTTTCCTTAATGTAAAATTCATCTTTTGTGAATATGAGCCAGCTTCAGCCATTTTTGAGAATGAAGATGGTAACATGCAAATAGTATACTGCAATCTCTAGGTGAATATTTATAACCATTTTCATCTCCAAATTATATATAATTTAGTTCAAATGTATCAAAATGGTAAAATATTAATAATCTTGGATCCTTATGTATTCCCATGGTTTTTTCACAGCACAGTGTTTTATAACTTGTAAACAGCCCTAGGGTGGGTGAAAGACACTACACGTTCACTATTCAATACACCCCGGATGTAACAAGCTAGAACGGGTAAATATGCAGTTTATGGGGTCAAGTTCATCACCCCTGCTGGAGTAGCAACTCATGGTAAGAAAACTCTGTCTCAAAGGCCTCATTTGGTAGACCTCTTGATCTTGCCTGATTATTAGGGTCAACAAGGATTCCCAAGGAACGCAGCTCCAAAGTCAAGATGTATCTGGTAATTTGGAAATAATGAAATGCTGGCTTGTACCTCTACATTGTAGGGAGCTTAAGAATTGGACCAAAAAAAAAAAAAGACAAATATTCTGCAAAGTGGTACTGAAACCAATAACCAGAGGTTTTGTAATGCTTAACTTTTTATGTTAACTGTACCTTTTTGCCCGAATCTGCTTGTTCTTGGCACGCAGCTTGCTACCATGTTTCCACTGCGACCCTCCCTACTTCCTAATTTCCTTTCCTTGACTTCTGCCATCACACAGCTCTTCTCCCACGTACGCACATCCTTTTCATTTGCCTTATGTGCTCGGACTCTCCCGCCGTGAGGAGCCCAGTCTGAGGCCTGCCACTCCAGGTGCGGCCGCCTCTCAGGTGAACTCTTTGATGCACACTCAGCCTCTCTGTGACCAGCTCCGCTGCGTGTGGGGCACACAAAACTGAGTTCCCTTACAGGAGTAGTATGTGAAAGATTTTAAAACTGGGAAGAGCTTGTTTTTAATCTCCAAATCTTTAAAAACCATGAAAAACCTACTTTATCCCCATTTCTAGCCCTCAAATGTCCAGCTGCCTACGCCCGCCACAACCAGGACTTTTACCCAGTTGATGTTTTTTAAGGCAGGCAGGCAGTCTTTCTAGAGCGGAGTTGAAAACGGGTTGATATTCTCTAAATATCATACCCCGAGTCAATAAATAAATACCCTGAATCAATTGAAAATCCAGGTTTATCTGGAAATAAACCATCCAAAGTCATGGGCACTCAGGGTTTTAAGAGCCCTGACCTGTAGCCTCAAGGGACATTCGACCCATGTCAGTTGGGAATGAGCTATTTTTTAAATTTTTATCAGTGAAAAGGAGCTGAGAAAATACTAAGAGCAGTGCAAATTCTACAATTTCTAACTGTTTTTGGTCAAAGTAAGCAGGCTTCCAACATTTAATGTAGCTATCCAAATCCCGAAAACTAATGCCTTCGGAGGGCAGCTCTCAAAAATCCCACCCGTCTCACATTGAACTTACCTGCTCATAAAACTCATTGACAATGCCTTCTGTCCATTTCAAATGCAAGTCCCGAACCTTGGCGGGGCCATTGATGTCTGCCAGCTTGATGCACACTTGGCATACTAAGAGGCGATCACTCTCATTGCTCCATTCTATACCACTGCTGTTTACATCATTGGCCTATTTTGGAAAAACAGTTATTTTAGGTTCTGAGGGCACAGGAGTTTTGTTTTAACCAAATTATCTTAAAACTGCTTCCTATCTAAATTACAGGAAGGAATATGGGTTAAATATCCCTTTGAAGTGTCATAATTTTGCTTCACTGGAGGCAGAACACCATAAAAACGTAACCATGGGTTTCAATATTTGTGATTACCATGGAAAATTATAACATGTGCATATAACATGTGTTAATATATAATATATACTACATTTATGTGTATGCAAAACATTGATAAATCATTTAAAAATTGTAACTAATTCTACTTTTAAAAAAACACTTAGTATCTACAGAGAAGTAAGTAGGCTTCAGCTGTGAAAGGAAAATATGATATAGTTGAAAGAACATAAGTCTTAAAAGCTGATCCCTCTGGTTTCAAATCTGAATCAATGATTTACTCATTGTATAATAATAGAAAAATCACTTATCCTCCTTGAATCTAACTCTCTTCATCTCTAAAACAAGAAAAGTAGTACCAATCTAGCCATATTACCATGAGGATTAATAAACGAAAAATGCCTTGTTCACAGTAAATGTTAAATACTAACACGGTTATTTAAATATAATTATCATCACTAATTAGGAGAATTACTCTGCCTTTCAAAAACTCAAATTTCCTTTTGTAAAAGAATGAAATAAATGGGCCAGATCAGTGGCTTCTGAACTTTGGTTTGAGAATAGTTTTTGGGGCACCAAATCCTTTTGTCAAAGGAAAATTTATTTAGACCACCACTATCAAACACTTGAAAGTTTGGAGAGCTTTTTGGATTGAAACCATGTAGGAGATCCAGAGCCCCACTCGGCATTTTCCTGAGAGACTATGGAATAGAAACTTCCGAGAAGCACAGATTCAAGAGCATTGGACTAGGTGATCTTTTACCTGTGAAATCTTCTACTACTCTTAGCACTTGAATGAATTTTATTATTAAATAAAAGTTAACAGAGCTCCACAACTATAAAATAATTATAAAGGCATATGGATTTCTTGCTGATTTTTTTTTTAGAAGTATTTTATTAATATCATGACAGCCCCATATAGGGTCTCCACCCAGGGGGTTAAATCTAGTGTTCCTTTGTTATCAGTTCCTCTACCCTGAGGGTACACCTTTCCTTTACGTCACAAATATCATCAAGGAAACAAAGGCTTCCTGCCAGCCAAAGAGGGAGCGCCCTTCCTTCACCATCTATAAAGTGGTGGTTCTCAGCAGTTCTCCACCCCTAAAACCGGAGGGCAGTGTTTCTCAATACGAATGTGAATTCCTGACCTGGGGACTTCACCTGTTCTCTACTCATTCTTAGCTGGTGCTACTGCCATTACAGGGCAGCTCCCAGGCAGTTGTCAGATGAACGCATTATTCTCCAGTGGAAGAGTGGAGGGTACTTCTCACCCACACCAGCCAGTTTAACACGAACAGAAAGAAGGGATTAACAGGAGAAGTGAGGAAAGCATTAACTGGCTTCTGAGAAACCCATCTTCAGTTTCACAAAGTACCTTACATGGCACTGCACAACTTTCTCCAGTGTGCCTCTAAAAGCTTTTGATATCATGAATTGGCTTATCACCATGAGAAAGAAAGTTGTAAGTCGACATGTTGAAAGGTAGCAAGTGATAGTATGGTTAGGATGTGTTATAATAAAAAGTTATTTTAAAAATATTGACACATATATTGACTCCCATCAGATATTATTACATTATGAGTAGTATTAATTCTAGCTTAACATATTAAAAAAAAAACTTATCAGTAATACTGACAATAGTGATTTCCATCAGTAAAACCAGACACTAAGTTGTATCACAAACCTTGGCATTGAATTCAGCAAGGAAATCAAAATGCTTTTTAAGATCTGTGGCAAGGATTGCTTCAATTACTAAAAAACGAAAACGCTTGAATTCCACATGATCAAGATTAAGAAGGAAGTTGTATTCTGGGCGAGAGAGATACAGATTCCAAGCTGATGCAGCATGATGATTTTCTAGAACAGATCTGTCGTTGTACAAAACTGCCTGAAAAGTAATAAAAAGGAGTCAGGCATCTCAGAGATACTAATCTTTAATAATAAACAGAGTTAGGCTAGAAGAATATAAATAATGAGTAGTTACTCTATGCTGAACATTTTAATATCTGTAAAGAAGGGTTGTGATAATTTTCTAAATGGGCTTACTGAAGTACAAAAAGAGTAAGGCATACCTCTCCAGCAGATATATCTAGTAAGTGAAAGGGCAATTCGCTCCAAAGTTCATCTTCCCAGATACCATGCTGCCCTCAAGAGGTGTAAAGCTGAAGGGCGCCTGGGTAGCTCAGTGGGTTAAGTCTCTGCCTTCAGCTTAGCTCGTGATCTCAGGGTCCTGGGATTGAGCCCCGCATCAGACTCTCTGCTTAATGGGGAGTCTGCTTCCCCCTCTCTCTGCCTGCCTCTCTGCCTACTTGTGATCTCCTTCTCTGTCAAATAAGTAAATAAAATCTTTAAAAAGATGTAAAGCTGAAATTTGAGGTCTACTTCACTGAATCCATGAACCTTCTTAGATAAAGCTGCTATCAGTGAAGTCATTAGAGAGAGAGCAGGTTTAGGGACATGTTTCTTGTCTATAGCGAGCATGCAATCCAAGGAAGGTGCTGATGACCAGACGAGGAAGCAGGAGCACTGTCCCTGGTGAGCAAGAGTCCTGCATGTCCCAGAAGGACACATTCCCACATTACGACCCTGACACAGTGCCCGGGAATAAGAGAAGCACGAAACAGGTAAAAACACATCCTTTGGTTCAGCTGGTGTGCCACTCCACCTCATTTCAGTGCAAGACCCTCCCTACTCTAGAACTTTGGAATACAGACTTTAAAAACCAGTGGCTTAGGGGCACCTGGGAGGCTCAGACATTAAGTATCTGCCTTTCGGTTCAGGTCATGATCCCAAGGTCCTGGTGTTGAGCCCCGCGTTGGGATCCCTCCTCAGCGGGAAGCTGCTTCTCCCTCCCCCATTCCCCCTGCTTCTGTTCCCTCTCTTGCTGCGTTTCTCTGTCAAATCTGCTAAAATACGGTGCTAGTTGGATTTTTGTTCTTTTATATGTATGCTGTTGTCATTCTTTCAGGAATTTTTTTTTTTTTTTCCATTTTACCATGGTACTCCATGTGCAGATTTTTGGTGTTTTCTCCCCATTCAACTTCTCTGGCACTTGCTGAACCCCTTCAATCTAAAGACCATCTTTTTCTGGAACTCCAACAGTCAGTTCATGACCTGTGGAACTCCTGGAACTCCAACAGTCAGTTCATGACCGGTCCGCTGTGATCATTCATCAGTGGACGAATGGATAAAGATGTGGGGTGTATGTGTGTGAGAGAGAGAAATGCAATATTTATTTAGCCATGAGAAAGAAGGTAGGTAAATCCTGCCATTTGAGACAACATGGATGGACCTTGAGAGCATGATGCTAAGTGAGTTGAATCAAAAAAGACATACTGTATGGTACTTCTTATATGTGGAATCCTAAAATGGTGAACTCATGGAAACACAGACAAGTTTACCAGAGGGTGGGGTAATTGGAGAGATGTTGGTCAAAGGGTACAAACTTGCAGTTATAGGATGGAAAAGTTTTGGCGATCTAACGCCCAGCACTGTGATTATAGTTAATAGTATTATTATAGTTAATAGTACTATATTATATACTTGGAAAGTTGCTAAGAGACTAGATCTTAAATGTACTCACCATAAAAAAGATAGGCTATTAGGGGACATGAAGGTAGTATTACCGTGATATGTGTATCAAATGAACATGCTGTGTGCCTTCGAATTAACACATTGTTACATTATCAGTTATAGGTCAAAACAAAAGGCATTTTATACTAGCCTTCTAACAACTTCCAAATATCAAGCTCAAAGAGAAAGAATAAGCTTCAAAGACTCCCTAAGGAGTTGATTTATATTTAATAGTGATTTCATTAATTCATAATCAAATCTGATGAAAACTGGTAAATTATTAGAACAGCTTTGTCTATTCAGGAAGAAGTCATCAAACTTCCATCTCAGTACAGCACAATATATAATAAGTGTCCTATCCAGCTAGCTGACTTAATAAACTCTTGGCTAGCAACATCAGTAAAAGAAGTAAGTTCAGAATTTCTTCACCGTTTAAACTGCCCTTCGAAATTACCAAAGAAATATACAATAGGGGCATAAAAATAGGAATCGATATTAAAATCTAGACGTGATCACCATAGTGGAAACTTCAGTGGGGATACTGGATACATGGGGAAAGTGGGACTGGATGGAGGAGAGGTCAACTAAGTTAACACATGAGAAGGAAAAACCCACCTGGGGAGTAAGTGGAAGGAGTCCCCCGCTGGGCCCCAATAGACCCACGACCTCCCAGATAATGAGAGACAAACAATCATGGAGCAGTAAGTAGGAGACAAATGTCTGTTCCACTTTAGGAAGAATACTGGCTGAAGACACGGAACAATAAACCAACCCTAAACTCAGTGGGAAAACCATTCCAGGTAAAACAGGAAGCCTCAGCGGCCATTTACTGAGGGCTCTCTGATGATGACGGAGACGGAAGACCATGCCCAGCTAGTTTGGAGCTGCAGTAACTGACGTGCTTGGACTTTGTGCTAAAGCATCTTGACCCCTGCTTTCTCCAGCTAAGGGATTCCCTCCCTTCGCATCACAGGCACATCTTTAGTTTGGCAAAGCAAATTAGGTGATGATCCCAAACTGCTTTTTACCCTCTTTTTGAGTTGGAAAGATGAAACAGGGTTTAATACAAACTGGCAGAATAAATCTTAACAAATAATAAACACCTTTCGATAAATGAAAAGAAAGCCCAACAGACATAGCAAAGGCTTAGATCACAAAAAGAAGAGGCTGACAAATGTGTGACCAAATGTCCCCTTTTGAAACAAAAGAGACGAGGAAACATTAAAAAGTCACTAGGTTATACTCATGAGATTAAAGAGGGTACTTCCAAAAAGTAAAAAATCTTGGATTAAGAAAAATTGTTTTCATGTAAAAAAAATCTTTAAGAAATCCAATAGAGGTAGTAACTCAGGTGCTACAGGAAAAAAAAGCAGCTAGTTTTAAATGGGGGGTGGGGTGAGGGGAGAGAAAGAGAGAAGGTATTTCTCCTTAAATAGTCAGGATGAACAGGACTCCTTTATCCTCAAGTTCTGGGTTTGTTCAAAAATTTCTGATAACCCTGTATCTTCTAAGATCCTTTGTTTTCCTTATCACTCTTATTTTGCTAAGACATGTTTTTTAGGTGACTTTCTAGGGGTGAGTGGGTACATGATTTATTTCACCTCTGTATATCTGAGATTGTCTTCATTTTTGCTCTTAGACTCAGCTGTAGCTTAGCGGGATACAGAAATCTAACTTGAGTCTACGGCCATACCACCCTGAACGCGCCCGATCTCGTCTGATCTCGGAAGCTAAGCAGGGTCGGGCCTGGTTAGTACTTGGATGGGAGAAATCTAACTTGAAAATAGTATCTTTAGGCCAGCACTCCCCTTCCCCTCCCCTCCCTGGGTTACTTTTTCCCTAGCTCGGACATCATAATCATCTCTCTCTCTGCTTCCTACATACGCTATTTACTCTTCTTCTTCCTTTTCTGGAATGTACATTCTATGGGAGCAGAGATGTTTTTTGGCCTGTTTTGTTCAGTAATGATGCCTAGAATAGTGCCTCTCCCCCAGTAGGCATCCAATATTTGTTAATTCCAGTACCCTCGAGCATCCATTGTTGCTAAAATATGGTGCTAGTTGGGTTTTTGTTTTTTTTTGTTTTAATTTTTTAAAAAACGATTTCATTTATTTATTTGACAGAGATCACAAGTAGGCAGAGAGGCAGAGACAGAGGGGGAAACGGGTTCCTTGCTGAGCAAAGAGCCCAATGTGGGGCTCAATCCCAGGACCCTGAGATCACGACCTGAGCTGAAGGCAGAGACTTAACCCACTGAGCCACCCAGGCACCCCAGATTATTGTTCTTTTATATGTATATTGGTACTCCATGTGCAGATTTTTGGTGTTTTCTCCCCCATTCAACTTCTCTGGCACCTGCTGAGCCCCTTCAATCCAAAGACCGTCTTTTTCTGAAACTCAAACAATCAGCTCATGACTTGGTCCACTCTGTCCCATTTTTCCCTTCCTGATATTTTCCATCTCCTTCTCTTTCTACTCTGCATTCTGGCAGAGGTTACCTGGAAATTTACTTCCAGGGCTTGTACTGAATTTTTAGATTTTTTTTTTTTTAGTAATATTTTTAGTTCCTAAGAGTTCTAACTTGTTCTCTGATGTTTCCTTTTTCATAGCTTGCTGTTCTTAGAAATGCAGTGTTTCTCAAATTCTGAGAATTCGTTTTTTAAAAACTTACAAGTTTTTCTACTCCCTAGATTTTTTTTCTCCCCTATAGTTGGTTACCCTGTCCATTTTTAAACTTTTATTTCCAAGCTACTGGTTAATGTTCTGTCTAGTGATCCTTGGGTTATCTATTGATATTTTTAAAAAAGAGAGAGAGAGAGAAGATTCTCTTCTGTTTAGTGTTGAGTCTCTTTAATTTGGAAAGATGAGTAGGAACCCTATGGATGTGGATGGTGTTTGTTACTTAGTAGGTTCTGCTCTACAGTTATGAGACCAGACACCAGCTGTTAAGTTTCCAAAATGAGAAGGATTTACTCTGGAGTACTAATACTCACAACTAGTAATTCTTACTCTCTTCTGGCAGTTTCCTTCAATATCTAAGAGATGAGTTTTCTGCCTGGAGATTAAGTGCAGGGTTGTAGAAGCTTTATTTAAAGATGTGTAGTGTAGGTGTATAGGGACTGGGGTGCACGTGCACGTGTGTGCGTAGCAAGCCAGGGCAAATGGCATCAGGAGTCTCTCTAGAGTTCACTTGAGCTGTATCCACCTCTAGTCTACTTTCACTTCTCCATATCATCTGTTTTTCATTTTCCAGAAACAGAAATTTCTGGAAAACTCGTTAAGCTTCTGATGATAATACCCTTCCCCACCTATTCGTCTGTTACAATGAGGAGTCAAATGCATGTGTTTAGTCACCACCTTGATCCATATTTTGGGGGATAAACTGTTTATGAGTGTCTCCAATTTACAGATTTCAACCTCAAATTACATTTTCTTTTACCCCAAATATCATCAAAATATTCTCAAACTCTAATACTTCAGGCACCATTCCCCATCTTTCAGCCAGTTTTCATTTGGAAATAGCTCAGAAATCTCGTAGAATTTTAATACTGGCATCTCTTCAGGATAAACCCAAGTGTTTCATGTTCTTTTTTTTTTTTTTTTTTTAATATTTTATTTATTTATTTGACAGACAGAGATCACAAGTAGGCAGAGAGGCAGGCAGAGAGAGAGGAGGAAGCAGGCTCCCTGCCGAGCAGAGAGCCCGATGCGGGGCTTGATCCCAGGACCCTGGGATCATGACCCGAGCTGAAGGCAGAGGCTTTAACCCACTGAGCCACCCAGGCGCCCCTTTCATGTTCTTTCATAGCAAGAATTTAAAACAATCCTCCTATACCTTCCCAGCGTCCTTTCCTTGCCAGGAGAATGGAGAAAAATGTTTGATCCAGTTGGTGGTATTCTATACTACTGACGCAATAACATTTTTCACTAATTGTGGCCTAATTAGACCCACTGAGCTTCCCAGGATGAGAAGATCTACTTATTACCTAATAAACACGCCTCAGGCTTTCACAGAAGGGTCCTTATCTCACACGCACTAGCAGAAGGTCTCACGAATTTCATTACTTTAGGAAGAACAGGATATTTCAGACAAACTAGCAGTCCTGCAGAGCAAAGAAATCAGGCATCCTTCAACATTCAACAAATATTTACTAAACAACTTTTATGTGTCAGGCACTATTCTAGGTGTTAGGGAATAAGGCAAAATCCTTATTCTCAGGAAAACATATTCCACTGAGGAGAGACCTGTCATAAACAAAACAGACGGTATGCTGAATGATCACTGCTGTGGAAAACAAAGCAGGGAAGGAACAGAAGGAGCTCCAGGAGGGGCTTGTGGATTGTTAACGGAACTAGTGTCAACATGAACACGTAGATATGCGGGGAGAGAGCACTCCGGACAGGGAGGACGGAAGTGGAAAGGCCCTCAGAAAGGGAGTGTGCGTGCCTGGGATACAGAAGAAAACAGCCAGGAGGCCACTGAGGCTGGACATGGGTGAATTAAGGCAGAAGAATCAACCCCCGAGCCATTACAATGACTTTTTTACTAGGAGTGAGGTGAATGCCACTGGAGGGTCTGGAACAGAAAGTGATGTAACGCACAACAGAGCTACTCACATGCTCTGGGTTGAGTACAGACCCACGGGCAGTGAGCAAGGAGACTGGGTGGAAGACCATCCCTTCTCAACAGCTGAATGCCCTGTCAATTTCCTGTCCCTTCCCACACTTCCCATCGCTTCCTCTACCGGCTGTCTTTAACAATGAGAAGTTAGAAATTACATGTATTACTGGTATTCTATCCAGACTTCACATCATTTTTATTTTGATTAGGACAACAGGTTCCAGCATGGAACTTGTAAGGATGACTTTCAGATATCATTGGTTTATCTGCAACAATGCAGCAGTAACACTGGAGTGCCCCCACTTGTCATCCCCTTGGAGGAGAGGTAGTAAGTCGGACTCACCTGTACTCACCTGGCCATGAAAGATCTAAAGCCAAGAGCAGAAGAGAAAAAGTTGGTAATCTCTGTCTATAAGACACCCGATTCAGGAGCCTCCAAGATACACGGAATAGCAACCCTCCATTTGCTGTCCCTTTACCCTTAATCATATCCGGTCTGTATTCTGAAGCTCAGAAAGATAAGGGTTACTCACCTAAGATCACACGGCTAATGACTGGGTAATCAGAAACTGAACTCAGGTCTCTCGATCTTAAGACCAGTGCTTTTTGCTCTGTGCCCCTTCTGTCCAGATCCCCAACTCCCCACAAGCCCAGGTTTTTAAAGATGACAGAGTGTGAAGTGAGAGAGAGAGAGTACCTCCACTTCTTGGAGAGTGTGAGGAGGCATGGGCTCCTTAGTTTATAATCTCTCCCACAGCTGTTCTTAGAAAGTAGACAAATATTAATATCTAGACTGAAATTCATTAAAAGGTTACCTATGGAAATCATGGACTATTAATAAATAAAGTGCCACAGGAGAAACGAATTATGTGGCATTTTTAACCCTCTCTCCCTGTCTCTGAATCCTGTTCTTCTGGCTAGAGAACCGATCTCTGTTTTAAACAGTGAGAGTGTGGGAGAGAAATGGGTCAAGAGCAACACAGGATGGCTACAGAAGATGAAAAAATCAGAAGTGAGGTTTACACACAGAGTGGTGAAGACACAAGATGAATTCAGCAAGCTGAACCAACTACTTGTCCTTTGTAAGGCATGCAGTTAGAAGCAAAGATGACATTTAGGAATCACCAGCCTAAACAAACACCCACGACCACTTAAAACCATGGATTTAGTTCCAAGCCGACCACTTAAAACCACGGATTTAGTTCCAAGCCCAAAAGTGTAAAGCGAGTGGGAACTCCTACCTCTTATGCAAATTTTGACGGTAAAGGAACCTTGCACCTTATCAGCTGTACTGGGTACAAAAATAACGTGGTACTAGAAGGAATGTTTACATACATTAATATATGCAGTGTTACGAGCTTTAGAGTGAGTCTTAAGGAAAAAAGAGGACATCAAGGAAAATGATAGTTCCTCATCATTACACTTTCAGCCATGGAAAGGAAGAAGAATGAGGCTTACATCTAGTCAGTCTCATCAATTTAATCAAAGGCAAAAATACTGGCAGCAAGGATTCCAGAATTTCATATTTTGAGGTAGGAGAAGGTAATTTTTTCTTCACTCTTTTGCACATCTTATGTCAAGGCCATGTGTTAAAATCCAATTAATTACAGTGCACATGGAATGGTTACCTGATTCAGCTGAAGGGTGGATTACAAAAGGATATATACAACACCCTTCTGAAATTTCAGAATCACTCTTGTAACTTTCTGAAACAATATGTCCTACCTGAGGAGCATTTGTAGCCACCAGAAACGCATTTGTCCTCCCTGGGTGATCATAATCGTGCATGGCAGCAGCCACATAGAGAGCCATCAATTCCAGCGCAGGAATGTTTGAAGAAAGGCAACCATAGCTGTCATCTGGAATAGAGCAGCTCCTCGAAGAAATGTAAGCAATTTGTCCAGAGCTCATTCTACCACCAGAATCTGAGGAACAAGCAAAATAAACCAGCATTACATATTACTTCCTCACAAAATGAGACTGAGGAGGGGATTCCCCACAGGTAATACGATTATTTCTCTTGTTGATTAAGCTAAGAAATAAACTATTTATAAACAAAGACTTAAAACAAAATATTCTCTCCAACATACATGCTCCCAGAGAAGAAAAAGGTTGAACATTGATGCTACAGTCACTTCATAAGACACTATGAGATTTTTATGATGTTCTCTTATTAGGCTAATAATAATTTTTACAAACCTCTAGTTTTCTTAACACTTATTATTTAAGGACTAGAGATAATGGCCAGCACACAGAAAGTTAACAGGATAAAGCAATCTAGAGAATAAAATTTTGTGAAAACTGTATGGAGATTTAGGAATTTAATGTATTAACAAACTAAGTTTCTCAGCATACGATGCTTTTCAAATCCTACCAGAGAGATAACATTTCATTTGTAGCCCTGATTACAACTCCTTTTCCCCTTCTCTTTTTCTTTCCATGAAGCCCTTAGAAGACAATGGCAAGAAAAACTGGAAAATGAGATGTAGAAAACTGAAGAATGTCTCATAATTCTCTTTTTAATATTCTAGTTAGGAACAATATTTTCACAATCAACACCATACTTTCCATGCTTTAGTATCTTACCACTGATTTTTTTTCTTGCGTTTTTGTGGCTTTATCTATTCAGATGGTCATTCTATTAATTTTGCTGAAATGATCTTAATAGGAAGTATATGGAGGAAAAAATAATCCATATTTAGAGTAAAACCACAAAGATATTAGAGAGACAGGAGATTTCACCGACTGCATTGGTGGAAACTAGGAATAATGTTCTGGCTTGTCAGAGTCCAAAATAATCTTCATCATAATTTATTTCACTCAGTATTTGCCATCACATGAATTTTTTTTTAAGATTTTATTTATTTATTTGACAGAGATCACAAGTAGTCAGAGAGGCAGGCAGAGAGAGAGGAGGGTCCTGGCTCGAGCCCAGGATCCTGGGATCATGACCCAAGCTGAAGGCAGAGGCTTTAACCCACTGAGCCACCCAGGTGCCCCCAAATGAATTTTTTAACATAATGACTTTAATATACACTAGTGATAATTATAGAGATACCTCATTATTTTTGTCATTTATAACATTTTTATTTAAATTGAGTTTTAGAATCACCCACACTAGAACTTTAAAAAAATAATTATAAAAAATTAAGGTAGTTAAATGCATAAAGATATATTTAACATTCAAATTTCTAATAGGACGTAGTTATCAACATCAGCCAATAATTTGAATTTTCCCTATGTTATATGCATTCTGGGCCTCCCTAGAATTATAAAGACACATATAAAATAACAAAAATGGCAAAAGACATCCTTTTAAAACCCAGTTACTTAAAACTGACTTATTAGGACTCTAAGATGTATATTCGGTTTTGCTTTTTGTTAACATGAAATTAATACTATGAAAAATAAAATAGCTGGCAAGGACATTTCAGCATAATTATCATAGATCCCATTTGTTTACTTTCTTTCAGAAAATGGTGATTCTTTTAATTGGCTGATCAATTTAAATGGAGGCCTCAGTAAAAGGCATCCAGACTGGAAGAGAAGTGTATAGGGTAATCCCTGACAGTTTTCCCCACTTTTTGTACCAACCATAAGTGCCTGATTTAAGCTTTGCTCTCCCAGGTACCCATTTCAAAGAAGCACCACTTCAAAGACGCTGATCTCGAAGAAACACCCTGCCAGCCTCCCTGTCTAGATGCACAGCCAGGCCACTTCTGTTTTAGAAATCTTGGTTGATTTCAATAACTGACCATTTGGGCTGCTGGTTTTTTCTCTACCCAAGCTTTAAATTCCTCCTCTTACGCTTTAAATTCACCAATAAAGTGTGAGCCACTGAAACCCCCCACTCTTGACCCCAATAAACTTCAGACATGTTTACCTGCATGCACGACTGTGCGTGTTCTCTCCCTCTCCCGCCCCGTGACCTCTCTCTCTCTTCTCCTGTGACCTTGCTCTGTGGTCCTACTTATGATGTGTAATTTTCAATTCCTTTAAGTAATAAACCCCCTTGTTTTTTTTTAAGTTTCTTGATGGTAATCACTAAAGGGCTTCTTGTAATCATAGTAACCACAAGAGCTGGTCCAGCCCCAACAATGGTTATTGACAGGCTGAGACCAGCAGACAACAAAGAGGTAAAACTATCTCTGCTTAGAGTTGACATGCTCTTGTATATAGAAAAATCCTAAGAAAGCAACTAAAAAACTTATCAGAACTAATAAAAGTGATCAAGATTGCAGGATAAAAGATCAATATGCAAAAAATCAATTATTTTTATATATGATAGCAATGAATAATCAAAAAATGAGCCCCCAAACCCATCCCATTTACACTAGCATCAAAAAGAATACAATACTTAGGAATAAACTTAAAAGAAGTACAAAACCAGTATTTTGCAAATTAAAAAATATTGTTGAAAGAAGTTAAAGAAGACTTAAATAAGTGGAAAAAACACCCATGCTCATCGACCAGAAGACTTACTACTGTTAAAACAGCAATACTTTCCCAAAATGATCTACAGATTTCATACAATCCCTATCAAAATCCTAGCTGGTTTTTTTTTTTCTTTTTCTTTGGTAGAAATTCACAAGCTGGACCTCAATCCATACGGAAATACAAGAGAACCAGAAGAGCCAGAACAATCTGGAAAAAGAACAAAGTTGAAGGACTTAAACTTACCAATTTCAAAGCTTACTAACAAAGCTTTAGTAATGAAGATAATGTACTGGTATGAGGACAAACAAAAAAAATCAATGGAATAAAACTAAAAGTCCAGAAAGAAACCCTCATATTTGTGGCCAACTGATTTTGTACAAGGGTGCTAAGACCATGCTGAAGAGGCATTTCTGTGCCCTGCATGATGTTAGACTTTTTTAGACACTGTTTCATTTAATGCTCACATCTTATAAGGTAGAAATTGATTTTGTAACATTTAAGAGGCAACTATGTGGAGTATATATTAAGAACTCTTTTCAACAAATGGTTCTGGGACAACTGGATATTCATGTGCAAAAGAAAGACCACTTTTATCCCCCAAATTAGTTCCAATGGGTCACAGACCTAAACTTCCTATAACTATGAAACTCCTAGAAGAAAACAAAGGAGTAAACCTTCATAATCTTGGGGGAGGCAAAACCCTTCTTTGATATGATACCAAAAGCATGAGTAAAATAAGAAAAAGATAAATTAGACTTCATCAAAATTTAAAATGTTTGTACTTCAACAGACACCATCAAGAAAGTAAACAGGCAACTTACAGAATGGGAGAAAATAGCTGCAAATCATAAATCTGGTAAGGAACTTATATCTAAAATCTACAAAGAACTCCTAGACCTCAATAATAAAAAGATAAAGGACCAAATTTAAAAATGGTTGAAAGACATGAACAGACATCTCTTCAAAGAAGACAAACAAACGGCAGGGCATTCAACATTATTAGCCATGAGGTAATGTAAATCCAAACCGCAATGAAATACCACTTCGCAGCCACTTGAATGGCTATCAGAAAGATAATAACAAGTGGCAGCAAAAAAATTGGATTGTTGGTGAGAAAATAAAATAGTGCAGCCACCCTGAAAACATTTTGACAGATTCTCAAAATGTTAAGCACAGAATCATCTGATGACCCAGGAATTCTGCAGCTAAGAATGTGCCCAAGAGAAATGAAAACGTATCCACACAAAAACCAGTACAAGAATATTTATAGCAGCATTATTCATAATAGTCCCAAAGTAGAAAGAACCCAAAAGTCCACCAATGTTTGGATGGTAGGAGAATGAGAAAGAGGAAGAAAAAATTTCCTTATTATATAAAATAAATAGCAATGAGGAAAATGCATCTGGCTATTATAGACTTCACTTCTGAGACTGGTCACATAGCTGGACCTCAGATTTCTCATCTTCTTATTCCATCTTCCCTTTGTCCTCGGCCAGCATCTCTACTGATCATGGTACTCTGCCTAGTGGAATGACCTACATTTTCAAAGGTCTGCACTGCTGTGATTCTGATGACAGTTGATCACCGCATGGTGATCACCGGACATGGGAGTACCGTAAAGGCCAAAAAAAACAAAAAAAAACCCTACGTTATATCCTCCCATGTATAGTAGAAACCTTATTTCCTCTCGATAGTAAGAATCAGACAAAATCAATCACTATCATCAAATGGGCTAAAATATGAAAATATTCTTCTAAGAAAATAGCTACATCTACAAACAAAAACTGAAGAAAATGATCTGATAGAAGTACGGAACTAATGGAAGGAATAAGGAGGACGAGGAAAGAGTAAATATGACACGGTAGAAAACCTAATGGCAGTACTTTGGACTCAATGACTAAAGACTGTAAAGCGACAGCTGAGCCTATGACATCCGCCCTGATTAACATGATAATGTTTTTCAGGCGTTTGTAACTAAGCAGATTCTGTCCTGATGGGTGTGGGTGTGTGGGTGGGGGGGTGTGTATGTATCTCACTGGAGTAGTTCCTCCCTCTTCTACAAAATAGAGTAAGAGAACCATGTTATGTAAATTAGTACATTTGTATAAATAATTGTATTTATGATGAGGAACAGAATTAACTTCTTTGGGAGCAAAACATAAATATTATGAAAGGTTTTTAGTATATGTGCTGCCGAAGCGAGCACAATATTATGAAAGGTTTTTAATGTTATCATTTACATGCATACATAAGGCTTTTAAGTATGGCCATTTCACTGTGTAGGTTATATATTTTAAATTTACATGATACACCTACAACAAGAAAACCAAGAACTGAAAGAAAAGAACAAACAAATGATTATCATGCTATTCCAGACGGCAAGCCACAGGATGGGACACAGAGAAGAAATACGGTAGATTCAACAGTACTGAATCTTAACTTAAGGTGAATTGTAGCTTTTCTAATTTGCATACCATTACTATGCATCAACATTTATATAGTCATTTACATGTACCAAAGTTTACTTAGAGCAATTTTTAAAAGAAGAGAGGTAATGAAAGGAGAAAGCTTGATTTATTATTTCTGGACAAACAACTAAAAGGAAGCTTGTAGACGTAATCACCGGTTTCATTTCCTGTTGCACGGTCACTGTGGATCTGCTGTAACCCAGGAACTGGCCGCGTTGTCAGATACCAAACCGCATGCAGGACATCTGTGGCGTGTATGCGATTGTGATCTAAAGTCATCAAAACATTTTACAAAAATGTTATGTTAAACACAGGACTTTTTTTTTTTTTAAGGATTTTATTTATTTGACACAGAGAGAGCTCGCAGAAGCAGGGGGAGCAGGAAAGGGACTCGATCTCAGGACCCCAGAGTCACGACCTGAGCTGAAGGCAGACGCCTAACCATTTGAGCTACCCAGGCGCCCCAACAGAGGACATTTTTTAAAGTACAATAATTTTCTACTATCTTATACCCTCATTAATAAAATGTATGGCTTGGAATGACTTCCCACAATTATATTTCATCTTTTTTTTTTTAAAGTAGGCTCAGTGCCCAACACGGGGCTTGAACTTATGACCCTGAGATCAAGAGTACCATGTTTCAGTGACTGGGCCAGCCAGGAAACTTTGGTTTCATCTTACTTTTTTAAAGTCTCTTGATGTATTAAAAACTTCTCTTATAAAAACTTTCACAAATACTATGAAAACATAGTAAGGCAGTCACAGAAAAGGCAAGTAACAAGCGCTAATTGAAAGGCACTGAAAACTTTACTGAAGGTTGCTATTTTGTAGCTTTAAAAATACTATGTAAATAGTGCGTGGATTAGGGAGACCAATGTTTGCATAAAGGCAACACTTAAAAATTATAGATACTTGAACTCCCCACTCCCCCCTCCCCTGCACAAAAAAAACACAAATACCCCCCCCCAAAAAGATGAGACATACCTACCTCTCAGGCCTGCTGGAAGGACAAAATGTTAAAATGGCATACAAAAACATCCAGAACAGTGTCTGAGACACAGCACATAATCAAGCAAACACTGGTTTACTGACTATCACTATGTGAAAAAGCAAGACCTGCAAGTGAAACCCAGTTTTGCCGTTTCTAAGAGTTTTAGGATCTTGGGAAAGATTCTTTTGAGTTTGTACTTTTCACCTGTGAAAGGTAGATAATATAAACTTTCCAACAAAGATTAAATGATATAATCTCCATGGATCTAATGATTACAGTCACAGCTGATATTCAGTAAAAGTCCAGCACTTCAATAGTTAATGAGTACCAGGTACAATCAGCAGATGACACAATACTAAGTCTTCAGGCCATCCATGTGACGTGAGGTCAGTCTGTCAGAAGCTTAATTATTCATATAGTGAACACCTTTTACTGACCTTTTACTATGTGCCAGGAATTCTACTCTGCGCTTTCTGTGGCTTATCACTACGTATGGAGTAGAGACTAGTGGAATTTCCATTTGTAAATCTGGATACTAAAGTTTAAAAAAGTTAGATCCAGAGGCTCTTTTCTTAATGTCCTATTTGGAGCTGATAGTGAAGACTCTTTACTGCCTTTTTTCCCCCCATTCCCCTTCCTCTGAAGTCCATTTTAAAGTATCACGTTAGGGGCGCCTGGGTGGCTCAGTGAGTTAAGCATCTGCCTTCAGCTTGGGTCATGATCTCAGTGTCCTGGGACCGAGTCCTGAGTTGGACTCCTTGCTCAGCAGGAAGTCTGCTTTTCCTTCTCCCTCTGCCTCTTCCCTCTGCTCGTGCATGCGCATGCTCTCTCTCTCTCTCTCAAATAAATAAGTACAAAAAATAAAATATCACTTTATTCTATTTATAAAATGCAGTCACTTTTTAAAAAGCAGACTTTATAAGTGAAAATTATAGCACATATAATACTCATTAAGTATCATTATTAGTGAGTTATACCAATTTAAGAATAATATGCTCTGTGTTTATATGAGTGATTTCCCAAATGTGTCCATATGAAGGGAAACTGTAGAATATATAGATGTATAAGGAAACCTTATTATTTCCTAATACAAAATTCAAATTATATTTTGCCATAAAATCAAGCAGACATTAGCAGTTACTCCATGTCAGGACACAGTTAAAACTGGAAATTCTATGGATAATTTTTAAATATTTTGAAGTCAAGAATTTTCTGGCACTCTTAATTACCAAACATTTTAAAAGATAAGATACTCAGATGAATAATTATTAACACAAAGTTGTAGACCATATGATAATTAAGGGAAAGAGCACATCATAAATATAAATATATGTCTGTATTATGATTCACTGTATGAAACACAAATAAGAAAATACACACAAGTGTTAATAATTAGTCCGTTAACTCTAGGTAGCAGGACATAGATTACTTTTTTAAATCCCTATTTAAAATTTTTCCAGACATGTAATTATGAAAGTGTTCAGATCTAAAGGGAAAAATAGTTTCAAAACCAGTATTATCTGAACTTAATAAGATCTGCTGATACGTACAAGGAATGTCTCGGTAGCCATTCTCCAATGCACGAAAATAGTTCATGAACTGCAGAGTGGGGATCTTAAATATTTCCAATAAGCCAGTGTCTTGAAATAAGGTATACATAACCTAAATGTCAATTAAAATAAAATTCACGTTAAAAGTCAGAATTTCTTTTTTTTTTTTTAAAGATTTTATTTACATATTTGACAGAGATCACAAGTAGGCAGAGAGGCAGTCAGAGAGAGAGGAGGAAACAGGTTCCCTGCTGAGCAGAGAGCCCGAAGCAGGGCTTGATCCCAGGACCCCAAGATCATGACCTGAGCTGAAGGCAGAGCCACCCAGGCACTCCAAAAGTCAGAATTTCTATTTGCAGTTGAGTAGAATATGTTTTTGTGATTCGCATTTGGGAACATTACCATATACATTTGTCTTTAAGTTAATAATTTATTAAAAACTTCCCTATAAGAAATTCTTTTCAAAACATTAAAAAGGAAGACATCACCCTAAAACCCTTGAAAACCAAAGGAAGATTACTATATCATGTCCCAGTTTAAAAAATTTTCCACTCTTCCCTTTAGTTTTTTTATTTACAGTTTATTAAGGGGTGTATGAATTCTATTCTTCTCTCGTCCTACGTGTCAACAGAAGTCAAAACAAAGTATTTATTACATTTTTGTCCCTAAAGACTTCAATGAGATGAAACTATATGCCTTCCACATAATTTACCCTCATGTTTGTACATTTCATAAATAAGAATACTTTAAATACTTCAAATACTTCAAAGAGAGTGAGGATGCTATTTGGGGAAGGTTAATCTGATGCTGTGGAATGAACTCCTCAAGGGGAACCTTGAGTCTGGGTGGTTAAAAAGAAAGTATTTTTCCATGGTTCTAGCATGAAATGAACCATATGGCCTTGGGTATAGCACATGGAGGGCAGGTGTAAAAAAGTAAGGCATAGGTTTCAGTGGTGAGAACCAGCTCACCTTTCACATCTTTTTCAACCTGAGGCTTCAATATAAAGTAACTCTATTCTGTAGAAAAATTAAATTCCACTCACATGGGCCAAAAAACTATTTTCACTTATTCAATAGAATTATATGAAATACATTACATATGTTCATTTTTTAATATATGGGTTTATGTATATAGATTTCTCTTTTCAAACTTTCTATCAAAAACTCCATTTTTGTGGAAAAATAAAAGAATTCAGTAAACAATGTCGAATTTGTGCTTAAGCCAGTATTACATGTTTTTATATTTTGTGTTTTATAATGATTCAAGAAAAAACTAATTTGTAATTTTTAAAAAGCAGAGATTTTAAACAAACCTGACTAAGGATCCTTCCTGATTTCTCTCCCATTTTTTCTACAACTTCAAATATTTGAAAATTCCAGTTGCTCATCTTTTCTATTAAGGAATCATAATCTTCTATTAAAATCAAGTCCAGTGATACTTCCTGTTCAATCTGCACAGATGGGGGAGAAAACACAAACCAACTTAACCCTACCTTTTAAAAATAGTTAAATCCACACCTAAACGAGAACACTTAAAACTGAATGGTAAATGCTATTTTCTACAAAAGTTACTCTCAGATAGAAAGTGTACTTCCAATTTTCCCTCTTTGTAAAATGCTATCTTCAGAAAAGCGTAAAAGTGTCTTCTAGGCATCAGAAGACTTACTAATCCTCACAGCACTTTTACAAATAAAAATGCTGTCTTTCCCAAGCACGATGCACAAATCTAAAATCCACTGTTTTCATTTTAGAAGTTACAGGTACCGAAGGAAAATAGAAAGAGACTCCTAACTTTATACTGGTATTTATTACTAGTTTAACTTCCCAAAAGGAATGGTTTTCCCCCCTAAAAAGCTTAAATTTGGAACTTAAGAACAAAAAAAGTGCTATTGTAAGTAAGCAGATTTTGTTTTTTAATGCTTCATGCGCCTGTTCTTCATGCCCTTACCATATAAATGAAGACAGTATCAGCACGGATAGTACAGTATTTACTATAAAATGGGTTCATGTGTTCGTTCTACAAGAATGCACCTCGTTGTTCTAGGATGGACTCAGAAGTACGGCTGACCCTTGGACAACACGAGTTTGAACCACACAGGTCCGCTTCCCCCCCGATTTCTGCACTACAGTGCTGTAAAGGAGAGTGAGTTCTCCCAGGACTGTAAGCACCGTACATACAGTACTGCATTCTCTCCTCCTCAGGACTTTTAATCACATTCTTTGCTCTAGCTATTTCATTGCAAGAATGTAGTACACAATACATTTAACATACAAAATATGTATTAACTGACGTATGTGTTTATGCTATCAGTAGGACTTCTGATCAACTGAAGGTAGTTAGCAAATGAAGTTCTGGGGGAGTCAAAAGTTATATGTGGATTTTAGACTATGTGATCATGTATGGGAGGGTCAGGACCCCTAATACCAGCCTTGATCAAGGGTCAACTATAATTATTATTTTTAACCCAAGTTTTTCTTTAATATGACATAAGGACTTTTTAGTAAAATATTTTAAAATACTATTATATTAAAAATCTTGTTCTGGGCAAAGATAGTGGAACTTGTACTAAGCTAATGTTGTATTTCACCTTAACATAATCATATGGAAAGTTTGTCTTTTACATTTGGTTGCTGTTCATCCTGTGCCGCTTCTGCTAGGTGATCATCACCTTCCAAAAGTAATTTTCTGCAGTCTCTGTTCTCTGTTTCCACTTCTTGTCGTGCTTCTGTACAGCTGAATGATTGTTTTGAGGAAACAGTGCTGTCTTCGTCACCTTTCAAAAAAACACATATAGTAGCAATAAGAATAAAACTTGCCCTATATGCATAGTTTTATAAGGAAAATTACTTATAAAAAATATTCAAATGGGGCACCTGGGTGGCCTAATTGGTTTAGCGTCTGCCTTTGGGTCAGGTCATGATCTCAGGGTCCTGGGATGGAGCCCTGTATCAGGCTCTGCACTCAGTGCGGAGCCTGCTTCTCCCTCTCCCTGTCCCCCTCTCCCCCTGCTTATGTGCATACTTTCTCTGTCAAATAAATAAACTTAAAAAAAAAAAGAAAAGGAAAAGTCAGTCCCTATCAATAGGAACTTTTTAGCAATCTGATGTATGCAATTCCAACTCTGAAATTGAGTTTTGGCTATGAAAACTCTAGATTCCTAATTATAGATGAATGCGATCAAGGTACATCTAAAAATTAAAACACAGTACCATTTATTGTGAATTATTTCTCTACCAATATGATTAATAATACTCTTTTTTCCCAAATCTCACAGAAAAGGGAAGCAGCTCTGGTAGCTAAACAGCATTCATTCACATGTTAAAAAAAAAAAAAACACATTCATTCTGTCGGGAATATTATAAATAGGAAACTTCCCCGAAACCCATCAACAGAAGAATAAATAAATGTAATGTATCCACACAACTGAACACTGTGGAACAAAGAGAATGAACTCCAACCACGTGCAACCACACGGGTGATTCTGAAAAATACACTGCTGAATGAAGGAAGCCAGACACAAAGGTACAGACTGATTGTCTTTATGAAAAATTCGACAACATACCCAAACTGACACATATGAGTACTGAAAGCCAAGACAATGTTATCTTTAAAGGGTATACCAGGGGCAGGGGGCATTAGAAGAAATTCTGAGGGGCTGGTAATAGTTTATTAGTTTATTGATCTGAGTGATTACACATGTGTTTAAGTGTATGAATACCCATCAAGTTACAAAGTTATGATTCATTCGCTCTTCAATATGCAAGGATTTTTCCTAAGTAAAAGCTTTTTAAAAAAGATTTTATTTATTTTATTTGTAAGAGAGCACACACGCATGCACGCACCAAGCAGAGGGAGGAAGAGAGGGACAGAATCTCAAGTAGACGCCCTGTTGAATATGTGGGGCTCGATCTCATGACGCTAAGATCATGACCTGACCCAAAACCAAGAGTCAGATGCTTAACTGACTGAGCCACCCAGACGCCCCTAGGTAAGAGAGTTTCTAAGAGTACTTATTGGAAGGGAGCCTGGGTGGCTCAGTCAGTTAGGCAGCTGCTTTTGGCTCAGGTCACAATCCCAAGGTCCTGGGATCAAGCTCCACATCAGGCTCCCTGCTCAGCGGGGAGCCTGCTTCTTCTTCTCCCTCTGCTTCTCCCCCTGCTTATGATTTCTCTGTCTCTCTCTGTCAAATAAATATATATATTTTTAAAAAGTACTTATTGGAATTGAATTTCAGAAGAACTACGTTCAGATCCCAATTTTTCTACTTGATAATGGCAAGTTCTTCTCCCCATAAAGTATGAATAATAAGATCTATCTTACTAGATGTTACATAAAATAAATGATCAATAAATGTTAGTCAAATCTGAATCTAGGGCGCCTGGGTGGCTCAGTGGGTTAAGCCGCTGCCTTCGGCTCGGGTCGTGATCTCAGGGTCCTGGGATCGAGTCCCGCGTCGGACTCTCTGCTCAGCAGGGAGCCTGCTTCCTCCTCTCTCTCTCTGCCTGTGTCTTTGCCTACTTGTGATCTCTGTCAAATAAATAAATAAATAAAATCTTTAAAAAAAATCTGAATCTAACACTGAATATACTAAAGAATCATTAACTAATGATGATCAGGAAATAGTCTTTGGAAAATACTGTTTTTTCCCAATGAAAAACATAACAAATGAAATTGAGAATATGCAACTACACTTGGTAGGTCAAGGCATATATATATATATATATATATATATATATATATATATATATATATGTTTCAAAATAACCATCATGACATATGAGGTTCATTACATATATTTTTTTAAGATTTTATTTATGTATTTAAAGGTGGGGAGGGCAGAGGTAGAAGCATACTCCCCAACGGGCAGGGAGCCTGATGCAGAACTTGATCCCAGGACCGAGAAATCATGACCTTAGCCAAAGGCAGATATTTAACCAGCTGAGCCACCCAGACACCCCATACATACTTTTAATGATCCAAACTCCTAATAACTATATTTTACATAGAACAGTAACAAAAACAGTTGAAATAAATGTTATCTTTTCAAAATTGTCTGCAACACTATCACTTATCCCCCTTGCACTCTTCTGAAATGTATTTCTGTCACTCCTCCATCAACACACAGCATTTATTTCCTAATCCCCTAGAATGCAGACAGCCTGTGTGACTGCTCTGATTAAGAGAATAGGACATAGGTAACACTTTGTCTGTTCTGGACTGAACTGTTAACTTGACTGACAGCTTCTACTTCCTCCTCTCCTGAAATCCAGCAAGCATGTTGGAAGAAGCCCATAGAGAGGTCATATTTAGATGCACTAGTCAATAGTCAACAGACACATGACTAATCCCATCTTGGAAATTCAGTCCAGCCATTCTTTATTCCCACGGATGACTATCACTCTTACCATATCTGACTGCGATCACATGAGAGTCCTCAAGTGAGAATCTCCCAGCTGATACCAGTCAATCCAAAGAACTGTGTGTGTGTATAATATAGTATTGTGTGTGTGTATGTGTGTGTATATATAGAGAGAGAGACAGAGAGAAGGAGAGTATAACATACTATATAATTCAACAATTTTAGTAAATTTAAAGAGTTGTACAACCATTAGGACAATCTGGTTTTAGAACATTCTCATCGCCCCAAAACGTACCCTCCTGCTTATTTACAGTTAATCCCTATTTTCATCCTAATAACTGTTCTGATTATTGTTCCTGTGCATTCACCTTTTCTAGCATCTTATATAATTAGAATCATACAATATGGATTCTTTTGAGCCTGGGTTCTTTCACTTAGAATAATGTTTTGAGGTCTATGTATGTAGTGACATGTATCAGATAAAATTACATTGTATGAATGTATATACAATGTATATTACATTGTATGAATGTATCAGATAAAATTGCATTGTATGAATGAAAAATACCACATGGTATTTTTCCAGTCACAAGTTAATGGACATTTGGATCATCTCCAGTTTTGCAGCATGACCAATAATGTCATAACATCCACAATCCTATCTCTGAGTGCTCATATGTTTTCTCATGGATAAAGTCTTAGCCATGGTATTATTGGGTGATATGGTAAATTTATGTGTAATTTTTAAAGAGACTGTCAGAATGTTTTCCAAAGTTGTATACCATTTTATATTCTCATCAGCAATGCATAAATGTTCTAATTTCTCTGAATCCTTGCTAACACTTGGTACTTTTTTATTACAGTTATTCTAATTTGAGTATAGAGGTATCTCACTATAGTATTAATTTGCATTTCCTTAAGGACTAATGATGTCATTCATCTTTTCATGTGTTCCTTATCCATTTCTTTATATCCTTCACCAAATGACTCAGACCAAAATATCAGACATCTTCTGCCCATTTTTTGAGTTGACTTCTTAATAATGAATTATAAATGTTCTTTATGTATTATGGATATAAGACCTAATCAGATGTATAATTTCCAAATATTTTCTCTCAATCTGTGGTTTGTCTTCATTTTCTTATTGTTGACTTTTTAAATTTTATTTTTTTTTAAAGATTTTTTTTTAATTTATTTGACAGATGGAGATCACAAGTAGGCAGAGAGGCAGGCAGAGAGAGAGAGAGAAGCAGGCTCCCCGCTGAGCAGAGAGCCCAGTGCCGGACTCAATCCCAGGACCCTGGCATCATGACCCAAACCGAAGGCAGAGGCTTTAACCCACTAAGCCACTCAGGAGCCCTTATTGTTGTCTTTTGAAGTAGAAAAGTTTTTAATTTCACTAAAGCCCAGTTTGTCATTTTTTTCTTTCACAGACTTTGCTTTTGATATGGTATCTAAGAATGTTTTATTCAACTCAAGGTCACAAAGACTATATCCTATATTTTCTTCTATAAGTTTCAAGATTTTAACTCTCACACTTGGGTCTATGATCTATTTTGAGTTACTTTCTGTATATACAGGAAGAGTCCAAATTCTTCCCTTGACAAGTGGATATCTAATTGTCTTGGCCCCATTTGGTTAAAAGCAAAAAACAAAAACCAAAAAAACCCTATCCTTTCTCTTTAGAATTGTCTTGGCTTCGATATCAAAATTCAGCTGATCATAAATGCCAGAATCAATTTTTGGACTTGCAATTCTGTTACACTAACCTACAGGCTCATCTTTGTGCCAATACCTCACTATCTTAATTACAGTGGCTTTATAGTAAGTTTTGAAATCAGATAGTGTCAGTCCTCCAAATTTGTTTTTTCTCCAAATTGTTTTGGCTGTTGCTTGTTTGTAAGATTTTATTTATTTGAGAGAAGAGGAAGTGAGAGCAAGCACAAGCAAGGTGAAGGGCAGAGGGAGAAGCAGGCTTCCTGATGAGCAGGGAGCCCAATGCGGGACTCGATCCCAGGACCCTGGGATCATGATCTGAGCCAAAGGCAGACACCTAACTGACTAACCCACCCAGATGCCCTGTTTTGGCTATTGTTGGTCATTGTCTTTCTGTGTAAGATTTAAGACCAATTGTCAATTCCTACCAAAAAAAAAAAAAAAAAAAAAAAAAGCCTGCTAGAATTTGTTAAGAATTACAATGAATTTATAGATCAATTTGGGAGAATAGCCCTACTGACAATACTAATTTTTCCAATCTTTTAATATGAAATGCCTCTCAATTTATTTAGATTTTCTCTAATTTTTATCAATAATGTTTTGTTGTTTTTAGTTTATAAAGCCCCTTCTTTTGTTAAATTTATTCTAACTACCTTCATTCTTATATTACTATAAATTGAAATGTCTTCCTAATTTCAATTTATGATGGTTCCTTGCTAGTATACAGAATACAATTTTGTACATCACTGATCTTGCATCTTGTCTCTGCTAAACTGGTTTATTAGTTCTAGTGTGTATGTGTATTCTTTGGGATTTTCTACAAAAGGTTCATATGATCTATGAATATGGGACAGTTTTATTTCTTTATTTTCATTCAGGATGCCTATTATTTCTTTTTCTTTCTAATTTCCTAGCAAGAACCACCAGTACTATGTTGACTAAAAAGTGCTGAAAGCAAAAATCTTTATCTTATTCTTGACCTTAGGAAGAAAGCATCAGTCTTTTTCCATTAAGGATGATGTTCAGGTGTGTTTTCCAAAAATGTCCTTTATCAGACTGAAGAACTACTCTGCTATAACTAGTTTGAGTATTTTTATCATTAAAGAATCTTAGATTTTTTCAAATGTTTTTTCTGCACATATTTAGATTATCATGTCTTTCTCCCCTTTTGTTCTATTAATGTGGTATATATATTATATTGGTTGATTTTCAACTGTTAAACTACTCTTGAATTCCTGGGATAAATACCTTGTGGTCATGGTGTGACCATTTCATATGCTGCTGGACTCAGTTTAATATTATTTTGTTAAGGATTTTTGCATCTATACACATAAGGGATATTAGTCTGTAGTTTTCTTGGATGCCTTTGTCTGGTTATGACATCAGGATAACACTAGTCCTAAAAAATGCGTTGGGAAGTTTTCCCTCTTATTCTAGAAGAGTTTTTGAAGTTTATGAAGGACTGGTCTTTTCCTTGTGTGCGTGCGTGTGTGTGTGTTATACAATTTAAGAACCAACAACTACTGAATTGTATACTTTATAAGGCTGACTTTTATAGTATGCAAAGATATCAGTAAGAGCCCATAATCCCTGTGGGGGCCCATCTATTTCTGGTTTGCCTTTATTCTTAGAGGGCTACAGAGTTTACCAAGTTATCCCTACTATGGTAAGCCTTCAACTCCAATCTCTATCTCCCCAGTCCTCTTCCTTTTGGGGACTGCTGATTCTATTAGTCACCAGCCCCTCTAGAAGGAGCAAATACCATTTTGATAGACCCAAACGCCAGGCTCATTTTTGTGAGTTTCTATCTTCCTCCAGATCCTGTACTGGTAACTCTGAGGAGCTTGTTAGTTTTCAATGGTTTTAAGCACATTCTTGTTGTTAATAATCTGTCTGGCTTTCCTAGCTACTGTCAGGGAGAATGATGGCTTGAGTTACCTAGTTAACTATTACTGTATGCCTGAGTCATCAATTTTTTAAAGTTATAAAACAACCATAACTTTATCACCAACAATTTTTCTTACTTGAGAATATAAAATGTTTCAGAATGATGTAACAAAATTTACAACAGTTCCTCTCTATGCCATAAAAAATGTATGCAAACTCTTTTGGGCTTGGAGTTCAACATTAATATAATTAATTTCACTGTTTATGAACCCTAGCTATAACCCAAAAGACCACATTCATTTCTATAGCACACTGCAGTCTTCAAAACACTTTCACGGCCTGTTATTTATAACTTGTTCCTAGTAACTCCTCTACTTACCTCCTAAGTAGGCAAAACATTATAGCTTCATTTTAAAGTTAGATAAACTGAAGTTAAACTCACTCATTTATGCACTTCTCAAACAATTTCAGAAACTGCTCTGAAATTCAAACACACACAACTTTTATAATCTCACCTGACTTTCCACTGTGGCAGTCTGTGCCAGAATCAGATTCAGACGTTGACACATATTTCAGTATTTGATGTCCACAGCTTATAGAATAAAACAGACAGATATACATTTACAAATGAGGCAAGCAAATTTTGAGCTAAATACAATTGGAAAATCTGCTTAATTTTAACCAAGATCCTAACTGCAAAACATCATACAAATCCAACATCTCAATAAACCAGGCTTTATTCTGGAAGGCATCCTGTGTCTCTGAAGAAAATAACATGTTTGAAAGTCAACACTGAGGTCTGAAGTAAACACTTACTACTGATAAAAAATAAAAAATGAAAACAAATAGCAAATGAACTGGGTACTATAGTACTTTATAGCAAAATAATTCTCACAATTTACTAGTATCTTGAGATGAATAGAATACTACTATATTTCATTTCAGATAGAGATCACTTAATTGGAAAATGAGTAACAGTGCTAAAATGAGGGAAAAGTTTGTTAAGAATAAAAACCACTCATAAAGAAGACATAGTTTTAATCCATTAACTAGTTATAATAGAAAACTACTAACAGTTTATTAAAATAACATATTTGGGAAACTTACCTGTTACACAAACTGCTATCAGAATTTCTAAGTTGCTGATAAGTATCTGGTGAATTGGGTGCACTGCCCAGAGATCTGTGTAAAATAACACTCGGCTTAGTAAGAAAGTTGGCAGTGTCAGGAAATTCTATGGGTGACCGATTAGTTAGAGAGCCAGCAGACACTGGTCCATGGCTGGGAGAATTCACAGGACTCAGGCTGGGGAAAGCACCTTGAGAAATTAAAAGAGAGGCAAGAGATCAGTAAATATGTATGCATGTGTAGGTGTTTACTGTCTCTGTGTATTTATAAAGAACATTTTCCTTCTCTAAAGAAAGCAAAGTATTTACAATTAAATAATAAAAGACATTTCCAGGTGGAGGTGTCTTCAAGACACTATAGGCACTATTTGTCATCATGAGTGTGAAATAAATACCTTATGGCAAGATAGCACAGATATTAATAGTATAACTAAAATGTACAAAGTGTGGCACATATTTCCCTAACTGGTCTTTATCTTTCACATTTTATATCCCTAGCGGCTTAATATCCACCTGAAGAAAGTATTGGTACCAAACTTTACTGAAGAACCAAAGTTCTTAAAAGCATTAGGCAGGCTGAGCAATGATAAAATTATAGGTTAACACAACAGATTCCTTTTAAAAATATATCCAAATCATTCCAGCTCATTCATTCACTTAACAAATATTTGAGAGCCTACTGTATGGTAGAAAATGTGCTGGGTTTCACCATGGAGAGAAAGATACCGTCCCCGCAACTCAACAAACCCAGAGACTAGCAGAGAACACAAACAAGTGTTCAGTTCTAAAGACGAAAAACAAAAACAAAAAACCAAAATGCTTCAGAAATACATCTCTAATGCTACTGATTTGCTCCAAAAACCTACACTGAGTGTCCTGAACTAAGGTGTAATGGGTATATCTGGAGAAAGGTAGGCAGATTTAAAACTTTATTTGCAAATAAAGATCTAAGTGTGAATCTGAGGGTAAAGCAAGTAACAGTTACTCAGGAGCTAGGGCATTTTCAGGCATAGCGGTATATGTGTGTGATGGTTAATTCCATGTGTCATCTGGCTAGGCTATCTACAGCGTCCAGCTGTTTGGTCAAGCAGCAGGCTAGAAGTGGTTGTGAAAGTATCTTCCAGAGGTGATTAACATTTAAATCTGTAAACTGGGCAAAGCTGATAATCCTCCCTAATTTGCGTGTGGCCTCATCCAATTGGTTCAAAGCCTTAAAAGACAAGACTGAGATCCTCCAAAGAGGAAGGAACTCCCGGCTCCAGACTGCCTTCAGAATGCTAACCACTCAGGACAGCAGTATCCCCCTCCACCCCTCCTGGAATTTCTAGCTGGACAGCCTGCCTTGCAAATCTCAAACCTGCCTTCCCCCACAATACTGCAAACCAGTTCCTTAAAATAAACTATCCCTCCATCTGTCTCTCTCTCTCTGTAAATGCACATACACATCCTATTAGTTCTCTAGAGAACCCAAATATAATGTGTTATTTTATTTAATACAATGTGTTATTTTCACCATGTTGTGAGTTAAGTAGTAGTTTCATTCTCACATGTGGGGGGATAAAAACTATCAAAAAAAAAAGAAAAGAAAAAAGAAAAAAGAAGCTAAAAACTTGATTTAGTTAACATAGTTAAAGCTGGGAGACCATAGTCCTTTAGTCCTTTCTCTAGAGCTGACACTATGGTTCTATCAGACTGATGTATGTAGAGGTTCCTGTAATTTCATACAGTGTTAGAGCTGAAAAGGATTTTTAAAAATCTGGTCAACCAATTTAATATTTCAGAAGAGGAAACCGAGGACCAGACAAGAAGTGCCTTGCTTGATTACTTACTAAGTGGAAACCAAAGGTCCTTTTTCTAGCCCTCTTTTTTCTCATTTTACTAGTGAGTGTCCAACATCCTGACAGACGAGCTAAGAAGAAAGTGTAACATAATCTTAGGGTAGACATTTGATCTGACAGAGAAGAACCTAGCAACCCTTAAAAAAAATGCTTTCTATGATACAGTCATCATTTTAATGTTAAACCTTGTTTAGTGTGAAATAGAACACACATACAGAGGGAATGCTAACCACTCAAGCTGAGACATAGAGCACTGCCAGAGACCAGAACCCTTGTCTTCCAGCTCCTCTTCTCATTAAAGGAAATCATTATCTTGACTTGCATGGTATTAGTTTTCTTATAATTCTACCATGTATGTACTCTTTTTTTTTTCACAATTTAGATTAGTTTTGCTTTTTTTTTTTAACTTTATAAACTCAATTAGATGATGAAAATAAATGCTTCTATGCCTTGATTACCTCTTAAAAAGATTCTGCCAGGCAGTTGCGTGTGACTGCAATTCTCCGATTTTCAAGGCCGTATAAAATTGTATGCATCAAGATAGCACAATTTTATTTCTCTGTTCAAGTACTGAACTGCCAAATTGTCTTCCAAAGTGGCTGAAGCATTTCGCTTCCCATCAATGTGTCAGCGTTCCCACTTCGGAACATTTTTACCACTTGCGCCTGTCTGTCTTTAAAATCACAGGGCTGGGGCGCCTGGGTGGCTCAGTGGGTTAAGCCGCTGCCTTCGGCTCAGGTCATGATCTCGGGGTCCTGGGATCGAGTCCCACATCGGGCTCTCTGCTCAGAGGGGAGCCTGCTTCTCTCTCTCTCTCTCTCTCTGCCAGCCTCTCTGCCTACCTGTGAGCTCTGTCAAATAAATAAATAAAATCTTTAAAAAATAAAATAAAATAAAATCACAGGGCTTGCAGTGGGGATGAAGTCTTGGGTCAGTGTGGTTTTGATGTGCATTTCCCTAATAATTAATGATACTGAACATCTTTTCGTGTGGTAGGGGGTCACTGGTATATTTCCTCCGGAGAAACAGCTTTTTAGTTAGGTCCATTGTCTTTTAATTATTGAGTTGTAGGGCATTTTTGTATATTCTAGATACCAGGCCACTATCAAATATACAATTTGCAAATATTTTCCCCCATCCTGTGTCATTTCACTTTTCACCTAAAGAGGTGTCTGTAGAAATACAAATGTTTTTAATTTTAATGAATTCCAATTGTCAGTTTTTCTCATTCATGAACTGAGCTTTTGCTGTCATATATTAGAATGCTGTATTCAACACCCCAAGTCACAAAAATTTTCTGTTTTCTTCTACTAGTTTTAGGCTTTAACTCTTACAGTTGTGTCTATGATGCATTTTTGTTAATTTCTGAGTATGATAACAGATAGGATTCCAAATTAATTCTTTTTCCTGTGTATATCCAGTTGTCTTAAGACCATTTGTTAAAAATACTGTTTCCGGGGCACCTGGATGGCTCAGTGGGTTAAAGCCTCTGCCTTTGTCTCAGGTCGTGATCCCAGGGTCCTGGGATCGAGCCCTGCATTGGGCTCTCTGCTCAGTGGAGAGCCTGCTTCCCTCTCACTCTCTGCCTGCCTCTCTGCCTATTTGTGATCTCTGTCTGTCAAATAAACAATAAAAAACTCTTTAAAAAAACAAACAAATAAACAAAACACTTTCTTCCCCACTGAATCATCTTGGCACCCCTGTTGAAAATCAGCTGGCCACGTACGGATTTATTTCTAGGGTCTCAATTCTATCCCATTGAGATGGAATATCCTTATGCCAGTACCACTCTCAATTATACAGGGTGGTAGTAAGTTTTAAATTTCAAAGGGTGAGTCGTCCAATTTCTTCTTTTTTATTAAAAATTGCTTTAGCTATTCTGGGTCCCTTGAATTTCCTTATGAATTTTTTTTTTTTTTTAGATCTTACTTATTTGAGAGAGAGAGGGAGGGAGAGAGCACAAGTTGAGGGGGAGGGGCAAAGGGAGAAGAAGCAGACTCCTTGCTGAGCAGGAAGCCTGACATGGGCCCTAAGCTCAGGACTGGAGATCATGACCTGAGCCAAAAGTAAATGCTTAACCGACTGAGCCACCCAGGCGCGCTCCATCATATTAACTTTATGATCAGCATGTTAATTTCTGCAAAGAATCCATCTTGGAACTTGATAAAGATGGCATGAAATCTAAAACGATTGGGGAAGTATTGCCATCTTAACAATACATTTTCTGATTCACAAACACAGAGTGTTTTTGTATTTATTTAGATCTTTAGTTTCTCTCAACAATGTTTTACAGTTTACAGTGTACAGGTCTTATGCTATTTTGTTAAATTTATTCCAAGTATTTTATTCTTTTTTTTTTTTTTTAAATAAGGGGCTCACATTTTATTTTTTATTTATTTATTTATTTTTTTAAAGATTTTATTTATTTATTTGACAGAGAGAAATCACAAGTAGTCAGAGAGGCAGGCAGAGAGAGAGAGAGGGAAGCAGGCTCCCCGCTGAGCAGAGAGCCCGATGCGGGACTCGATCCCAGGACCCTGGGATCATGACCCGAGCCGAAGGCAGCGGCTTAACCCACTGAGCCACCCAGGCGCCCTTTTATTTATTTATTTTTTTTGTATTTTATTCTTTTTAATACTAACTTCACATGGAATTATTTTATTTCAGTTTGCGTTATTCATTGCTAGTATATAGAAATATAGTTGATTTTTGTATTGGGATCCTGTATCCTGCTATACCGATAAACTTATTAGTTTGTAATAGATTTTAATGAATTTCTTCAGGTTTTATAAATATATGGTATCATCTGCAAATATAGTTTTACCCATTCCTTTTATTCCTTCTTACCTGACTACTGTGGCTAGAACCTCCAATCTGATACTTACTAGAGGTGGCAATTATTTCCTAAGTATTAAAAATATTTAAAATTTCATTTTATAATCTCTAGTTCTTTATATTCCCTCTTTGATGAGACACTGTTGTCATAACTCTTCTTAAATACTGTAAATATTGGCACCCGGGTGTCTCAGTTAAGTGTCTGCCTTCGGCTCAGGTCATGATCGCAGGGTCCTGGGGATCGAGCCCCATATTGGGCTCCCTGCTTAGTGGGGAGCCTGCTTCTCCCTATCTCTGTCCCTCCACCACACCCCCAATTTATACGCTCTGTCTCTCTCTCTCAAATAAATAACATCTTCAAAAAAATTTAAATCCAGTTTCCACTAGTACTTTAAACATATTTATAATAGCAGATTTAAAGTCATTGTCTACTAAGTCTAAATTCCAAGCCCCATCAGGGAAATTTTCTGTTGACAAAAACCTGTTTCTTCGTACATCACAAAAATTTCTTAGCATGTTTCATATTTTTTTTTTTGTGGAAACTGGACATTTTAGGTAATATTTTAACAGTTCTGGTATCAGATCTGTCCCACACCCAAGGTTAATTAGGTTGCCGATTTTTGTTTTCTTGCTTCTAGTTATTGAATGGCTTTCCTGGCCTGATTATGTAGATTCTGTTTTCTCTGACATGTGTAGCCACTGAGGTTTTACTAGCTGTTTTTTTTTGTTTGTTTGTTTGTTTGTTTTGTTTTGTTTTTTACCTTTAAGTTCTTGATTTATTTTTTAAGTTTGACTTCCTGTAAGTCACCCATGAGTCAGAACAATTTTGAGTCTGAAGGGTTCTTTAAAAGTGTTGCCTAGAGTCAGCTGCCTAGAAGTCACCTGTAGAAGGGAATCTGTTGAAATAGTTACACCTTCAAACTTTAGTTTACAACACAGGATTGGATTTCACGTTTTGCTTGTGAGAGGCCTCAGGGTCAGCTCCACGTGAGTGACTGGGGCCTTCTCTGATGCACGTGCACAGCCTCACAGACCCCCGGGAATCTGTCAGACGTTCTCAAGTTCCTGCTGGTCATCGAGTAGCATCCAGGATTTCCTTTTGAATTCCAAGGCAGCTCTTGTTGGCCACCACTGAAATCACAGCCTTAGGCAGTCTCGATGTTGCCTGGCATGGGGTTTGGGTTTCTTGTTTGTTTTTTCAGAGAGCTGAGCTGAGTCCAAATACCCACAACACCTAGGGAATAGAGATTTCCCAGGGAGCTTCAAGTTGGGACAAAGTGTTTACTGTACTCTCAGTGGAGTTCTAAAAGTCTGCTCTCCCTGATGGTAGCAATGCCACCTGCCTTTGCCAACAGTTCCAATGACGGAGCCCCCGGATGAAATGTCACAGGACCCACGGTCTTACCCAGGTTCAGCAGTCTCTCTTGCACAGAAGACTTCCAGTTTTTTCTCGGGCTTAATTCCCAATGTTCTGAAATGGCTGAGCTTCCTTTTCTGTCTTCTTGTTGTTTTAGCAGGAGAGCGAGCTTATGGAGATCTTCTCTCTGCCGTTCCTGAAGTCAATCACTATACAGGATTTTAATACTTTGAGACTCACTGAGACTTGTTTCACAGTCCAGCAAATGGCCTACTGTCCTCCATTCTGTGCGTATTCTTGGAAAACATATTCATCCTGTGATGGCTGAATGTGGTGCTTTGCAGTCAGCTGGGTCATGTCATGTTGCTCTAATCTTCCATATATCTATACTAATATTTTGGTCTGCTTATTCTACTAATGAGAATGGGGAGTTAAAATCTCCAAATATGAATATGGATTTGTCTATCTCTCCCTTTAGTTCTGTCAATTTTTAGCTCATGTATATTACAGCTATGAGATCAGACCTCCCTGCATCCTCGTACTTACAGTGTGCATCTTGTTCAGAGTATACGCTTGAGTCTTGTGTTGTTAACTGCCTGACAACCTTTTTTTTTTTTAAGATTTTATTTATTTGACAGACAGAGAACACAATTAGGCAGAGAGGCAGGCAGAGAGAGAGGAAGGGAAGCAGGCTCCCTGCTAAGCAGAGAGCCTGATGCGGGGCTGGATCCCAGGACCCTGGGATCATGACACAAGCCGAAGGCAGAGGCTTTAACCCACTGAGGCACCCAGGCACCCCAAACTTTGTCTTTTATAACTAGAGTGTATTTTCAGTTTTTTGTTGAAAACTGGATATTTTATACTTAACAACACCAGTGGATCCCTGCCTCTCTTCCCCCTCCCCCACAAACAACTGTTAAGTTTATGTGATACAGTTTTCAATCTAGTTGTTTCTCCTTTATGTCTTTTATCTTTTCTTAGATTCTTCTGGATTATTTTTGTTTTTGTTTTTGTTTTTTTTTTAAATCATGCCTCCTATATTCATTTTTTACTTATACCTTATTCTTCAGTTAGCCAACATTCAGTACATCATTGGTTTTTTTTTTTTAAGATTTTATTTATTGATTTGACAGAGACAGATCACAAGTAGGCAGAGAGGCAGGCAGAGAGAGAGGAGGAAGCAGGCTCCCTGCTGAGCAGAGAGTCCGAAGCGGGACTCCATCCCAGGACCCTGAGATCATGACCTGAGCTGAAGGCAGCGGCTTAACCCACTGAGCCACCCAGGCACCCCATATCATTAGTTTTTGATGTAGTGTTCAACAATTCATTAACATTGCATGTAGCACCCAGTATTTTTTTCTCTCATTCTTTTTTTTTTTTTTAATTTTTATTTATTTATTTATTTGACAGAGATCACAAGTAGGGAAAGAGGCAGGCAGAGAGAGAGGAGGAAGCAGGCTCCCCGCTGAGCAGAGAGCCCGATGCGGGACTCGATCCCAGGACCCTGAGATCATGACCTGAGCCGAAGGCAGCGGCTTAACCCACTGAGCCACCCAGGCACCCTCTCTCATTCTTTTAATTGCCACTCTGGATACAATGTGCATCTTTGAAGTACAAAGATACAATGTGCATCTTTGAAGTTTTACTTTCCTTCCAATTTATATTTTTTACTGCTTTTACAAGTTTAAATCCATTTCCCCCTCTTTCACCCTTTATATGTCATTGTTACCACGTATTTGACTTCTCCATATATTATGTATGCTATGAGGAAGTTATTGTGTTTTTTAATCAATATTCACCCAAATGTTCAGACTTACTAGGGCTTTGCATTCGTTCCAGCCATTATATGCTGTAATCAGGGTCATTTTCCTCCTACCTAATTTACTCCCTTTGCTGAATCTTAGTAGTACAGGTCTACCAGCAATAAATTCTATCAGCTTTTGTCAGTATGAAAAAAATATTTCACTTTTATTTTTAAATGATATTTTCAAAGGGTAAAGAATTCCAGGTTGGCCTTCTTTGTTTGTTTTTTCAATACTTTATTTTTTTATTTATTTTTTTTTAAGATTTTATTTATTTATTTGACAGAGAGAAATCACAAGTACACTGAGAGGCAGGCAGAGAGAGAGAGAGGGAAGCAGTCTCCCTGCTGAGCAGAGAGCCGGATGCGGGCCTCAATCCCAGGACCCTGAGATCATGACCTGAGCCAAAGGCAGCGGCTTAACCCACTGAGCCACCCAGGCGCCCCATGTTTTTTCAATACTTTAAATATATCATTCTACTGTCCTTTGAGTTCATAACCGCTATTGTAAAATCTGTCAATATTACTGTTGTTCCCTGGAAAATAACCTTTTCTATCTGGTTGCTTTTGAGATTTTTTCCTTGTTGTGTTATAATTTGGAGGCTTGGCTGAAATTCCAACCTATGATTTTCCTTTTCTTCTTAGGGTTCATGGAGTTTTAGGAATTTTTAATTCCTCTATTATTTTGGAAAATTATTCTGCCCTATTGTCTCTCTCATCCTCTTTGGGACTTCGTTTATACATACATTATACTGTTAATTTGGCCCAGTATGTCTCTTAAGTGTTGTTCTGTTACTTAGGCTCATATATGGTAAAGACTATTAACATCTTCTATTATGTTAATAACTTCTTTATCTCTGATAACTTTCTCTCTTAGAAGTCTGTCTAGGCTGAAATTAATACAGCTTCACCAGCTTTCTTTTCATTAGGGTTAGCATGGTCTATTTTTCTCCATCCATTACTTTTAATCTTTATGTGTCTTTATTTTTAAAGTAGGTTTCTTTCCTCCTTTTTGGAGATCTGAGTTTCTAATCTGTATTACTCTTCTTCTCTTTAAACAATTTCTTTTAATATTTGTTTGTCAGGTTTACTGGCAACAAATTCCCTCAATTTTTGTCTGAGGAAGCCTTGCAAAGGGTACAGAATTCTAAGTTGGTGTTGTCCCCTCCTCCCCAATACTAAAAATGTCTCACTCCATTTGAATGGCTTATGAAGGTAAGTTTAATAATTACTTTTGTTCCTCTATAGGTAAGTTGTTTCCCCTCACCCCCAGCTTCTTTAAAGATTTTTTATCTTTGATTTTCTGTAATTTGAAAACAATATACCAGGTATTATTCTTTTGATATTTATCCTGTTTGGTGTTCCTCCGTGAGCTTCCTGGATCTACAGTTTGGTGTCTGATATTAATTTGAGAAAATTCTCAGTCATTACTGTCTCAAAATATTTATTCTGTTCCTTCTTGTTTTCTTTTTCTGGTATTCCTTCTGTAGTTGTCCACAGTCCTTGGATATTCTGTTCAGTTTTTCAGTCTTTGTTTTTCAGTTTTGAAGATTTCTGTTGACATATCCTCAAGCTCAGAGATTCTTTCATCAGCTGTGTCCAGCCTGCTCATGAGCCCACTGAAGGCATTTCTGCTATAGTGTTTTAGATTGTGAGTATTCATTTTTGTTTTATTATTTTAGGATTTCCACCTCTCTGCTTACATTGGCCATCCATTTGCCCATCCATTCTTGTATATTATCTACTTAACCCAATAGAGCCCTTGCCATATTTATCATACTTAAGTTCCCAGTCTGAAAATTCCAACATCCCTATCTGATTCTGATAGCTTGCTCTGTCCAAATTGTATTTGGATTTTTACCTTTTGGTGTTTTTTACCTTTTGGTATGCCTTGCAATTTTTTATAGATAGCCAGACATGATGTACCAGGTAAAAGAAACTGCTGTAAATAGGCCTTTAGCAATGGTGTGAGGTATGAGGGGAGAAGTGTTATACATCCTGTGATTAGATCTCAAGTCTTTCAGTGAGACTGTGCGCAGGACTACAAACTTCACAAGTGTTTCTCAGGTTGTTTTTTGGTTTGTGTGTTTTGGTTTTGTTTTGTTTTTGCCTCTCCCTTTGGTGGGAGGATGACTAGAGCTAACCGAAGTTGAGTATTTCCCTTCCCACCGGTTAGTTAGGCTCTGATAAATCCTCAGCCCATAAGGTTCTGGTTAACTAGTTTCTCCTGAGGGCAGCCTTGTTAAGAAGAGGAAAGTGCTCTTGTGTATTTAAGCATGGTTCCTTTTCCTTGACCCCTGATGAAAGCATTTTCTCCGCTATTTATTTATTTATTTCCTTTTTTTTTTTTTTTTAAGATTTCATTTATTTATTTGACAGAGAGAGAGATCACAAGTAGGCAGAGAGGCAGGCAGAGAGAGAAAGGGGGAAGCAGGCTCCCCGTCAAGCAGAGAGCCTGATGCCAGGCCTGAGCAAAGGCTTAACCCATTAAGCCACCTAGGTCCCCCTCCGCTATTTCTGAGGAAATCTGTCAAGCTCCCAGAGGTGAATCTCACAAACTTGGGGGGTGGGGGAGCTCCTTATGTCTGGGCCTCCCTGGGGTTTTTAATTCTCAGAGTTATCCTCCAGCAAATTGCCAACCACGATTCAGGCTTCCCTACCCCAGCACTGATTCTAGGCAGTAGCTCCAAGTTTCCCCTTGTGCATCTCTGCTCCAGTAAGTCATTACTTCCTGTATTTGCCTGTGGCTCCATTCTTAGTGGGACCAGTTGCCCTGTGTCCTCATCTCTCTCACAGATCCTAGAAGAGTTGATTTTTCAGTGTGTTCAGCTTTTTACTTGTTAGGACAGAATGATGGCTTCTGGGCTCCTTAACATGCAGAACCAGAAGCCATACTATTATCTATATTTTTTCCCCCTCTCTTTGTTTCAGTTTGGATATTTTCTATTTTTCTGTCTTCAAGTTCACTACCCTTTTCTGTCATGGCCAATTTGTTCTCAAACCACCCTAGAAGCTTTTAATTTAATCAACTGCATTTCCCAGTTCTAGTTCTTTTCTATGTGTTCTAGTTCTATGTTAAAATTATCCAACCATTTTTGTCCATCTCCCCTTCTATTTCTTTTAAACCATCATTATTTTAAAGACTTTGTTAAATCTAACATCAATATTGTACATAGGTCTCTTTCTAGTGTCAGTTTTTCTTATCAATCACACGTTCCTGCCTCTTCATGTTTTATTGGTTTTTGCTGTATGCCAAACACTACATATAAAAGAATTTTGTAACTGTATGTATATTCCATTGCCCCTAATGCCAGACATAATGTACTTTAAAAGTAGGTATCAGTGTTGTTCTGTTACTGCTATGTTGTATTTGTATCTTTCATCTAAAATATTTTGAAGTGTTCTATAATCTTTTGAATTAAAGAAAATTCCTTAATTAGTAGGAGTGGTGAAAAGGGTCAAGCAAGTCAAAAGGAACAAATTTATAGTTATAAAATAAATCAAGGGGATGTAATGTACAGCATGATGACTACAGTTAATAATACTGGATTGTATATTTGAAAAGTGCTAGTAGAGCAGAGCTTAGTTATCACAGGGAAAAAAAACTGTGACTATGTATGGTGACAGATGTTAACTACACTCACTGGAGTGATCATTTGGCAATACACACAAATATCAAATCACTGTTGTACACCGAAACTAATATACTGTTATATGTCAATTATACCTTAAATAAATAAGTAAATACATGGGAAAAATTCTATTAGAATGACTTACTAGGATATTATTAGGTTTTTTCCACTCTCACAGCAAGATTTTTTTTTCTCTCTCTGTAATTGCCACACTGCGAAAGAATACCCTTGCCATAGAATTTTCCCTTGTTCTGAATATGTGAATCTGGATCTTCAACTTGGTTAAGTAGTTGTGTATTTTATTCCTGAATCCCTAGTGCCTAACCAAATGCCTGGTACATAGTGGATGTTCATAAAGTGTTGTGAAAAATGAGCAATGGTCAACTAACAGTCAATCCAAATCACTTAGTCATGTTAATTTACGACGTATAAAATGGTATTCAAAATTAGCTCTAAATGTATAATGAAAAAATTGTGTACTACCATACACTTGGAGACCTCTCCCCAATTTAAATCATAAAGAATGGTTTCTTACCAGCTCTTCTTAGACCCATATGGTGAGTTAGGGATACAGAAGATGACCTTTGCTTCGGGATTGTCAGTAGATTTGAACTAAAAGGCCCATTTAGATAGGATCCTTGACTAAAAGGGAAAGATAACAGATTAAAAATTTTAAACATGGGAAATTTCCTCTTTTTTATTCATGATCTTCAGTTCAACTAGGAAACATCTGCTTATACAATCGGAGTTTAGACATCTATCTAGTGCTTAAAGCCTAAAGCAGGGGCCAGAAATGCTCTCTGTAAAGAACCAAGTAGTAGAAACTTTCAGCCTGGCACTTATTCGACCCTGCCATTGTAGCATACAAGCAGTCACAAAATACTAATAAACAAATAAATATGATTGTGTTTCAATGTAATTTAAACAAACAAACAAACAAACAAACAGTAATGGACCACATTAGGCCCGAAAGCTGTAATTTGCTGAACACTGGTACAAAGCAGGTTATCAATACCACCTGGAGCACTTCTTAGAACATAAATCGCTAGTTCTATCCCCAGGATTTCTGGTTCAGGAGGTCTGGGCAGGGCCAGTAATCTGCATTTCTAATAAGTTCTTAGGTGATGCTAACACTGGGGGGGTCTCAGGACCTCACTGAGAATCACTGGCCTAATACATACAGTTTTCACTATTTCCTGCTCCCTCTCTTCACAACTATTGATTATCCATTAACTACCGCCATTTCCTCTAACTGAAATATTTATTGTAGGTTTTAGAGCTCTTACAAAGAAATTAAACACAGGTAGGCAATCACACACTACAGCAATGTGATACGTAAAATGCAATTTAAGATTACATATTTGGAAGATTTCCAAAACCAAGCATGTAGCAAGTACACCATAAATTTTACCTTTTCTTCGATATTCACTAGGCTTTTTTCCTCTGTCGACTCCTCATGGGGACACTTTGCCACAGGCTCAAGGACAAATCCAGATTCTCTACTTTTCACTGTTTTTTAGTGGAGGCTAATATCTCAATAAGCTCTTCTCCAACTGCTTCATCTTTTCTGTACTTCCATACCCCATGACTCAAGGAAGGCCTATTTTCTCTGTGACCTAAAAGGTTTTTGTTCATGTCTCTATTACATTTACACATAGCATATTATAATTTCACTGGTTACGATAATTTTCCCTTATTATTTTGTCATTTTCTTTGGGGCTTTAACACATCTCTCTAAATTCCTGGTGGAAACAGCACAGTGCCCAATCGAGATGTTCAACAGATACTTGTGGAATAAGCAAATGATCTTCTCTTTAGGTTCCTAGTCTCAATTTCCTACAGAACAAATCATTTTTGCTCCCCAGATTTGGGCGAGTGGGCTTTTTTTCTTTCATTAATTCTTGCTTTGAGGGTCTCCTTGGACATTTTTCTAGAAATGTGGTTTGTTCTATAATCCTACAGGAGCAAAAAATTCTGTATTACAAAAAGAGAAGGCATGTAAAACCAGTTAGCAACCCTTAAAACTTCCTTCTTGACACTAACAAAAACTGTAACAGCAGCACTATTTCAAGGATCTATTATGTAACATTCACTGTTTTAGGTAGTTTACATACTTTTATCTTTTTTGGTCTATTTAACAGGTAAGGCTTCAAGAGGCTAAGTGATGTCTCCCCTTTCACACAGCTAAAACTCAGAGCGGCAGATCTAAAATTCAACCTCTAATTTCTTTTCACTCTAACAGGAGAAAGCATTTACTTTCTACCTGTTTTTAAAAGGCCTTGCCCGCACCTTCCATGAAACAATTCTGATTCTAGCTCTGTGTTTCTCAATCTGTAAAATTAGAGATTTAGAGGTAGGGACTTTTTTGTTTGTTTGTTTTTGGTATCAGGGGTAGAATTTAGTGATTCATCACTTGCATGTAACACCCAGTGCTCCCCTAATGCCCATCACCCAATTGCCCCATCCCCTCATCCACCTTCCCTCCAAGAGGTAAGAACTTTTCAATTAGCCATAAGTGCGCCTCAGATAAACCTCATTGGCTACGATACTGCCACTATGCAAAGCGTGAGGTATGAACTTTTAACATCTAACTTTTAGAGTCTATCGTATTTTTTTTTCTCAAGCCAGTAGTAATGATAATTTGATGATGTCACAAAAAGAGGCAATATGCAAATAATACCACCCAATAAACTCATGTCTCTGCTCAAGCTCAATCATTCTTTGTATCAGAGTACTCCCTGCTCATATGTCAAGTCGGGGAAGACTGGGAAGGCACAGCAAGAATACCACTCAGGGGTATACTCAAACATAAATCTGTGTACTCTTAGTTTACTCCCTGATTAACATTCAAAACAGAGAAAGGACTTCTCCTTTTCAAAACAAACACACTGCATTGCTCCACAGTCTCCTACTTTGATTCAAGCTTTTCTAATAATTAAGTATACTATACATTCAGTTAGCTGTTGAGAATTGAGAGGTACAGGTCAAATTACAGGTTTTTCAGTTGAGTTGTAGAATTGTCTCATTAATTCCTGGCCTACAACCAGATAGATGTACACTCCAATGAGATTATCTAAAACAACACTGAAGAAGGCAGATGACAAAAAGGACAGGAACCTCAAGGTTTATTAACAGTTCGTAAGAGAATGACTGAAGTCAGATTTGGGAATCATTACAAGAGACTGTCAAAAGTTATGGTCACAGAATTAAGCCATGTGTTAAGAGTCTGACTTTTAGGCAACCAACACAAATGACCTTGATAAGGTCTGGATCATCTTGTGTGGTTGTGGGCATGTGTGAGAAGCTGTGCAAACGTGTTGGCTATCCGATGCCTAGATTCACAGAGCTACTCTCTCGAGAAACTGAGTGAGATGACACCATTAGCCCTCTTGAATCTCAGCAGTACAAAGAGGGTCCAGGCAATAGTATCAATCTCTAGTAAATTATGAGACACGGAATTGAGAAGCTGGTTCCCTAGTACATTATTTAGGGAACATAGTTCCTACCAAATTTTTAGACTGAATTACAGAGCATTTATAGAGATGAAGGATGAACTGAGGAACAGGTTAAAGGCAAGTCTCTTCAGTGTAGGGGTGAAAAGCCTACACAGGTGAAAGCCTAGGCAGTTTTAGAAAATGAAGACTTGCCTATTTTTCCCCAGGGAAAGTCTGTTCCGAGGAAGTGAGCTTTGAGCTCTAAATACATGCTCTGTTTGTCCATAGGGAGGGATGGGTCCCAGCAGTCAGTCCCAGGATACAAGTTTAGCCATTTTTTAACCATAGCTACTAACCCTGAAAATTCAGAGATGGGTAATTTAATTGTCAGCTAACCCAAGAAAGCATTATCCCACATTTCCTGGAACTTCTTCACCAGAGAACCTTCATCTGAAACGTCCGCAAAAAGCATCCACTATCATAATCTAATATGGACACCATACCCCCTGCAGGACATTTGTTCAGCAGCTGTTTATCCTCAAAGATCCATTTTAATGCAATCAAACTCATCACAGTCATTGAGCAGGCCTCAGAAGAGCATTAATGACTAACACAGGGTAGAAAGTGAAAGTGCCATAAAAGAGGCAAAGAAAAGGTGTTAAGGAGATTCAGAGGTGAAACAGAGCACTTCTCCTTGGAAACCAAGGGAGGTGGAAAGCAGGGTGTTAGTCTTAAAGTGAGAAGACCTGGTCCAGGGAGAGAGAACAACTATGATGGGGGTGGGGGGGGGGGGTTATGGGGGGGAACAGGATGCATAGAAGCAGATAACTAGAGGGAAAAGCAAATAGTTAAACTTGACTGGAGTTTCAGATAAATAGGGAAAGACTGATGTATTTTGGTGTTGTAAAGCAATGGCCCTCTTTATTAAAATTTCAAATTCTGTATGAGATGAAGAGTAATTAAACTCTTCAGGTGGGTAATACAGTGGCTATTCAAATAGTATAACTCTTCTTACTTGTGGTTTTTCTTCCTTTAGATTCCTTTTATCTTAGCTATCCTAAGATTTATAACACTTGGCTTTTTTCTCCAGACAAAGCTTGAAGAAAAGCAAGATTAAATCCTATATCACTCTTCACTCAAACAAGGTGGGCTGGAAACTATATGTCAGCTTAATTTTCAAATGAGTTAAACTAAAACCAAATTATCAGAAAAAGTTCAAGGAAGGGTTTAACTCAGTCACTGCTGTTTTCACCTAGAGAGCTTTCCAAGTCATTTTTTTTTTTCTTTTCTCATTCTTTGCAAGACTGTTCATGTCTTCTAGTTTGTTTAATCATTCCAAGTAAGGGTGCAGCTTTGTCAGGAGGGAGTAACAGGGTTTCAACTCCCAGGCCAGGAATTTAGGTACTATTCTAGAGGCATTGATAAAGGGTCCAAAAACTTACTGACTAGTAACACTGTGTCATCAAGGTTTTGTTTAAGGAAGATTTGTGGTGGGAGGCTGGGAGATGGATCAGGCGGTGAAGGATATGAGAAATGGAAAGGCCAATCGAGAGGAAAGCCGCCCAGGTGAGGAGTCAAGAAAGCACGAAACAGTGTCAGCAAAGTGATAAAGGAGAAAAGGGAGCAGAGAGGAAATGAGACGCAGACACAGACCCGACAACCGGTACCTAGAGGATAAGATACCAGGACGCAAGGTAACACCAAGTTTTCTAGCTAAATCCATTTTTTAAAGCAACCACAAAACTAGAGGGTAGCACCAGTGTGACAGAAAATAAGGGCAGAAAAACAGTAACATGAAAAAGCGCCTGGAGGGATGAGAAATTTCGTTTCGGTCAGAGCGTCAGGGACTGAGAGGTTCACTACTGGAACCGTGTCGAAAACACAGTCAGGGTCATTTAAATCACAGTCAGAGAAGCTATCATCAGAATCTAGGGCTGCCTTCAAAGCAAGATGCAAAAATGCAGGGCACGTGACCTCCGTTTTGGGGTACTCTGATCAAGTCAAGATGAATGCCTCATGATTCCAGATTCATAAGTCTCTCTGGTTAAAACTACTAAGCCTAAAGGTTCCTGCAGCAAACACTACCATACATGAAAGATCTGCAGCTGTGCTGTCTAATATGGTTGCCACACAGGTCTCGATGACAGTCCTATGTGGCCCTTTGCATTTTAGTTAAATTAATTAAATGAAATTTAAATTTGGTTCCTTAAACATACCAGACACACTTCAAGTCATCAATAGCCACACGTAGCGAGGGGCTACTGGACAGTGCGGAAAGAAAACATTCCCATCGTCTCAGAAATTTCTTCCTTTTTTTTTTTTCCCCGTCACAGAAATTTCTATTGGACGGCACTGACCTAGAAACTTGAGTTTCAAAAGGGATAGTGGTTGTAAATGCTTCATACACTCCTTACCCAAAGTACACTTAGAAACTTATTACTGAGAAGCTACAGCTTCTAAAAGAATTACTTCTAGCCTTACCTCTTTCAAGGAGATGTTGCATAATACCATGAATTACTTTATTCTCCAAGTTTCTAAATCTTTTGAAGCATATGACTTTGTTTTAATGAGAGCTAAGTAATGATATCAAATCTGTAAACAATTTACTTTTAAATGAACATTCCTCAGAGTTAATTTTCTTTGGACTGTGTTCTATTTTAACATCAATCATCTTAAACCAGCAGGATAAAAGTGACCTTTACTCACTGTATCAAGTGTTTCTTTAACTTCAAGTGTACTGCTTTTACATCAGTGTGATTTTTGAAAGATTAAAAAGCAATCGTTTTCATCATTCTTTTTTAAACCAAACAGTATTCTCAAGATGATACTTCCTATGGTTAAGAAATACATCATATTTTCAGTTCCTATCATTGCTGACTTCCCCATACCCTGCTTCCATTAAAAAACAAAAACCAAAAAAGCCCCCCAAAACCCATAACTGTCATGTTTAGGTCCTCAGCAAGCTCTGCATTCCTGGGACTATACTTTTTATACATCAATCTTTTCCTATTTTATATACCATTTCACTCAATTTTTCTTTTATTAAAAAAAGGTTTTCATCTACTTGAATATATTATAAAAAATTCAAATTAAAAAATCACACAAGAATCTGGAACATTATAATTATTTGATCCTATTTCCTATATAAACCTTAATACTTAACGGTTAACAGACAAATCCATATGATCCAATCCTGCCATCTGCTGTTTCAAATGTGCAACTACACAGCTCGAGCTCATGAAGTACACACGTGCCCAGTAACAATAGTGGTTTAACAGAAAGTTTAAACTACTTCCAAGTCTGTTAACACAGTCAGATGAGTGACAAAGAGAAGTTGGTAACTCGCACAGGAGATCACTATGTTTCCTGGCTATTAAAAAACAAAGCACTGAATCCTTTGCGATGAGGGTATATGGGTATATTTACATTCAGAAAATTCCAGGCCCTGCATTTTCCCAGTTGCTGATGCCTTTCATGTGCAGGATTAGCACAGGTCAGTTCCAAGGCGATCCTCAAGTGACTACAGAATGTATGAGTCGTCTCAGTCCTCCAGCAAGAGCAGCGTTTGGAAGAGTTTTGCTGCCTTGGAATATGAGCCCTGAGAATGCTGCTCCTCGTCTAACTGACTAGTCAGTACTCTGTTAACCCATCTTCCAACACAGCGCACTAGATGGGTAGGATTGCCTCCATACTGGCCACTGATACTGATTTTAAGCTTTCCCATTGCCCTGTCCTAGATTGACCCTATCCTCCTTAAACTGCCTCCCTGACTTCTTAAGGCCTCAGCAGGCCTTGTACCCAATGTACTTCATTTTCTGGAGAAGGTAGGTTAGCTTCCTTTTAAGAATCAGTCTCTCTATCACACCTTATTACGACCCACGCTGTCCTACGTCTAAAGTACTTCAACTTGTTCCTTTCTGCTTTTAGCTATTTCAGACTTCATTCAACAGAGACAAAATGGATGTACTTGACACAAGTTTCTTTAAAAGACGGGGGACCTTACCTTGAAATGCCAAAGTCTTGGTGTGGCCTCTTGCCATTACTGCGTTCCCACCTTGAAGAAGGCTGTTCTGCGGGAGGCAGACCTGAGGTTGCAGAGCTCCTCCTCAGCTGTGGAGCTGGTAAGCCATTCCTACTGTTTAGTCCCTGTTGAATAATTTAACAATGGTTAAGACTGTCACCCCTTCAGTTACGCTGTACATGTATTCGTAAAGACAACATGTGAAAATATCAATACAAAGTCTATCTTTAACATGTACAAGAGAAATAAAACATTTTACTCTGAAAATACCTCATATTGACTCCAAATTTCACATTCTACACTGTTGTTCTATTTAGTGTTCCTCCCACCAAAAAATGATTTCTGAACTCCCTACAATTTAACAAGATCTTTATTCTTTTATACACTTTACTCCCTCATTTCATGAGAAATAAATACTTTATAGTTTCAAAGGCTAATATGAAAGATTTACCCTGAAAATCAACTACAGACTTCAAGCTTAGGATCAGGGACTATAAGACCTATATACTAAACCTTTTTTATTTTCAGTATAAGGCTAATGTACATAGGGTTAACCTGGAGAAACTGAAAGATTCAGAGCTATCTTTCCAATTAGCAATTAAACTCAGAACACCATTAGCATTAATATTTTACCTTAATTTTTAAAAATATTCTAAACTGGTCCAAATATCGATTAACCAATGTCTTCTTTTTTATTTATTTATTTTTTTTAACCACTGAATAGGTGTTTTACTGAGATTTACATAAAACAGTCTTGACTTCTTCTGAATTTCCCCCACTAGCAAACACTGAAACCATCTCAGAGATAAATATCTCCTATGTTTAAGTTTCCCAAGCATGTCGATTTTGTAAAGGTTCATAGTGAGTTAGACTCACAGTGAAAACGTCCTTTGTGGAACATAATCCTTTCTGGCAATAATTTAGGTCCATACAGTCTCTTAACACATACATAAGACATTTACATTAAATTATCTCTTATGACTCCCCTTTCCTTACTAATTATCTTTTCATAAATGGCTATTGTTCTTTTCTTGAGTAGTATCAGGCTTTTTCTATTCTTTCCCAAAAGCAGAGACAAATTCAATGTGAAATTCAAGAAAGAAATTTAAAGAACACAAAGAAAAGAAATAAGGCTTACTTCCTGATTCTTCTAGGACTACTCCTATCAGTAGATTCCAGTACCAAAAACAAGCCTGATTAACTAGAATGTTCAGGAAATGAGGCACTTAGGCATACTGTTTCATTGATATTGCTTAAAATGTTTCTAAAATGTACCAGTACACTTTTTTTAAACACAGTAAACATAGTGACAAACATAATAGTGATAATAGTAAGATTTTTCTGATTAAGATTTTTAAGAATTACTATTTTTGTGTCAAGTATACTGCAATTGAAAAGAGAAAAAAACCTATTGAAAACATCAAATGTCAATAGAAAATACAAAGAACAACTTACCAAGTGAAAACTAACTCAAGAATATATTAGCATTATTTTGTTGATGAATTTATTACTGTCACTTTTAGATACTTGTGATTAACCTATTTCTCTCACACGCAGAGTGCTAAAAAGAATGCCTAACTAAGTACCATTGTTAATTGGATTTAGAATAAGGCAAGTGCTACTGTATATATTTCTTATAAATAAAAGCATCACATAATCACCTGTTGTCTAGATTTGTGATCAGTAATTATCAAACTTTAGCCCTAATTGGACTTAATTTTTCAACATTTCTACATCCTAATGCTACGAACACAATGAAATTAACTGATCAAAATCCTTTCAAAATGATATTTAACTTTTTTAAAGTTCTATATACATCATTACAAGGAACAAAATTAACTGATTTGAATTTTATCTTCTCTTGATTGATTTCTTTACCTGTAGAATAAATAAATCTAGAATAATCTTTAAAATGTTCTTATTAAGTTTATTATTTGTTATTGATAAAGATATTGATTAGTCAAATAAAGCAATTTTAATTGCACTCTGAACAAGCATAATGTAAACCTACTTAGAATAGTATTTATTATTTCTTAAAGAAAATCCTGTTTTGAAAGCACTGATATTAAAAAAAAATAATAACTCCATATTTAATTATGGAAAAATCTATGTCTATTAGGCTAGACCAATCTCTAGTGTGTGTAAAGGGGGCAAAACAGAGATCAAAAAAAAAGTGAAAGTTTAAAATAAGGCTATGTAATTCATAAAACAAATATTATAATGATCAATTCTTTGTGGTTCAATAAGAATATTCCTGGATTCTAAATCATACAACAGATTAATGACATGACAGGACCACTAGTTTGTTATACAAGCCTGGACTTAAATTTGTGTTGTTTTGTATTTAAAAACAATAACAATAATGATAAATAGTTGTGCTGATGAAATTTTAACTGCTGGTTCTACAAAGTTATTTAGAATAAAAGCTGAACACTCATTTAAAATGATTTGATATTTACAACCACCCCCAAAGTCCCAAGCAGCTCAAAATACTGTACAGAAAAGCTGGTCCTTGAAACTGTATTTTATCTGAGCTATAAAGGAGCAGTTTTAATTTGAAAATATTAAATGTGGTAATTAGGGCTGGCTGATTACTGGATCTTGACCTTGTGAAGTTTTCGTTCTCCTTTCTCAGTTGGGTCCTCTACTTCTGAGCAGGGGTAAAATCCAGGAAATGGTGTGAGAGGGTTAATCTTTGGCCTGCAGGAACCTGAGAAAGCACCCATCAAGCTACTGATGCTCCGCAGGGAGGAGATAACTTGTGGGGGAAGGGTTGGATCCACCAGAAGATCTGACACCATATTGCGAGCCTCATTTAGCACGGAAAGATCAACTCCACTTCCACCTCCAGAATTCTAGGAAAGAAAAGAAAAAAGTAGTATTAACAGATTTGTATGAAAACGCTCTAACATTTAAGAAACACTGTATTTTAAATCTATGTACATATACAAGGTACACCCACAGCGGTTCTTTCAGGTAACCTTATACATTTCCGAGGCAGCCAAGTGTAGGGACAAGACTCTGGTGCAAAGACCTCGGCATCTGAAATCCACAATTGAACCCTAATTGTGTGATTTTGAGCAAGTTATTTAACATCTGAACCTTTTACTTTCTTTACAGTAAAATGGAGATTACAACCACCACCTCATTAAGGGCTGACATGAGACTAGTCTGAGAATACATGTAAAACACGAGGGAATATATTTAAAGTGCAATAAACCACAGCATAACCATCAATATTATGGAAAATAAGAAGATAAAAATACAGGGGAAAAGGTGTCAAAGTTTGAAGGAGATAGTGATTAACTTTGAACTGAATGTTCACCAACAACTTCATGGAAGTGGTAACGTCACACTTGGCCTTAAAGAGTAGACAGGAAAGCTTTTTTTTTTTTTTTTTAAGATTTTATTTATTTATTTGACAGAGACCACAAGTAGGCAGAGAGGCAGGCAGAGAGAGGAAGAAGCAGGCTCCCTGCTGAGCAGAGAGCCCATTGCGGGGCTCGATCCCAGGACCCTGAGATCATGACCTGAGCTGAAGGCAGAGGCTTTAACCCACTGAGCCACCCAGGCGCTCCAGGAAAGATATTTTTAAAATTTAGAATAAATATTTCATTGATGTATACACATGGTATGATTTTTACTTCTTGAAAATACGTATATTTGATGTTCAACTCAATTACCCATAGAAATGAGCACATGGATAATCAACAGTGAATTAAATGCACTTTTGTTGCTTTTATTGTACCTTAAACCTACATTTGAGTTATCTAAAATTCTTAATTATCAAATGTATTTAATGAATTCACCATAAAACTGTTTATTAAGTATCCTCAACACATTTCAGAACTAAGAAATGTTATGAAAGTTAGAACAATAATTAGCTAAATAATGTCTTTGCTCTTTGGGGATTTTTTTTTTTTCTTGTAAAGTATTATTTCGTCTTAGCTTTTATTTGAAAACATTCCCTTTTACTAGAGGATAGCCCAGCTATTGCTAATCTTTGTAAATAAATACTTCGCTATATATGTCACTATAGATAATTAAGCATACTTCAAACAAATAGCTTCCCATAAAACTGAATTGCTGAACCACAGTAAATGAACAAGTTACAATTTGTTCATTACTATAAAACTGCCCTCCTGTATGTTGGTTAAGTCTTTACCTCCACAAATTGTACTATAATAGCATCTGTTTTCCCACCTCCAAATGAGAAATCTGTTGATATTCAAGCTGGTGTTCCTCTATAGATCATGTGTCATTTCTCTCTAGTTGCTTTTAAGTTATTATCTTTGGTCTTTAGTTTTCAAATGTTTAAATATGACATGGCTTGCAGATTTATTAGGGGTTTTCATATTTGGGATTCACTCAGCTTCTCAAATTTGTAGGATTACTTTATTTTTTGTGTGTGTGCAAAATCTGGGCATGTTTTCAGCCACTGTTTTTTCAAATAATCTTTTAAACTCGCTCTCTCCTTCTCAGACACTGATACAAATTTTGGACCTTTTGTTATTGTCCAATACATCCCTGTTATATTGTTTCCATCTATTTCCTCTCTGTTGTTCAAATCAAGTAAATTCTGTTGCTCTATCCTCAAGCTCACAAATTCCATCCTCTCTCGTCCCACTCTCCTAAACCCATTCAGCAAATTTTTCATTTCTGTTACTGTATTTTTGAGTTCCAAAGTTTTCATTTCTTTCTTTTTTTAACTTTTACAGATCTACCTCAGAAATGTTGCAGGTTTGGTTCCAGACCACTGCAATAGAGCAAACAGTGCAATAAAGTAAGTCAAATAAATTCTCTGGTTTCCTAGTGCATATAAAAGTTATGTTTACAATATACTGTAGTCTATTATGTGTGCAATGGCATTATGTCTTAAAAAAATAATGTATATACCTTAATTTTTTTTTAAGATTTTATTTATTTATTTGACAGAGAGAGACACAGCAAGAGAAGGAACACAAGCAGGGGAGTGGGAGAGGGAGAAGCAAGCCTCCCGAAGAGCAGGGAGCCCCTCTGGGATCATGACCTGAGCCAAAGGCAGCAGTTTAACAACTGAGCCATCCAGGTGCCCCAACATACCTTAATTTAAAAAAAACTTCATTTAGCCACCGGGGTGGCTCAGTCAGTTAAGTATCTGACTCTTGATTTCGGCTCAGGTCATGATCTCAGGGTTGTGAGATCGAGCCCCATGTCAGGCTGCACACCCACTGTGGAGCCTGCTTAGGAATTTCTCTCTCTCTCTCTCTCTCTCTCTCTGCCCTTCCCCTCCACTCTCTCCCTGCCTCTAAAAAAAATACTTTATTGCTAAAAAATGCTAACGATCATCTGAGTTTTCAGCAAGTCGTCATCTTTTTGCTAGTGGAGGGTCTCGAATGTGATGCTGATGGCTGCAGACTGATCCAATCAAGGTGGCGGTTGCTAAGGGTTGGGTGGGCTGTGTCAATTTCTTAAAATAAATGAAGTTAGCTGCATTCGGCTGACTCTTCCTTTCACAGTTTCTCTGTTGCTTGTGATGCTGTCTGATAGCATTTTACGCACAGGAGAACTTTTTAAACTCGGATTCAATCCTCTCAAAACCTGCGACTGCTTTATCAAGTTTATATTATATCCTAAATCCTTTGTCGTCATTTCAACAGTCCTCACAGCATCTTCAGGAGCAGATTCTATCTCCTGAAACCACTTTCCTTTGTTCCTTCGTAAGAAGCAACCCTTCCTACGTTCAGATTTTACCACGAGACGGCAGCCATTCAGTCATCCTCAGACCCCACTTCTAAGTGTACCTCTCTTGCTGTTTCTACCACACGTGTAGTTACTTTCTTCACTTAAATCTCGAGCCCCTCAAAGTCATCCACAAAGGTGGGAATCAACTTCTCTCAAACTCTGTTAATGCTTGTATTTCGACCTCTTGAATTGTGAATCCTTTTCAGAAGGTTTTCAATTTTCTTTGCCCAGATCCAACCAAGGAATCACTATCTGGGGGCAGGAACAGCTTTACAAAATGTCTTTCTTAAATAATGAGACTTGGAAGTCAAAATTATTCCTTACTCCATGGGCTGCAAAATGATGCTATGTTAACAGGCATGAAATACTAATCTTGTTGTAC